>NC_053041.3:37527902-37871089 GCF_002575655.3 Aegilops tauschii subsp. strangulata | reverse complement strand
TCCTGCCAAGCCAGCCTGCAGCTCGTCGTCGAAGGGGCCCAGGTGGCGCACCCGCCACTCGCTCGCCTCGGCCACGGGGACCTCCGTGGTCGTCTCTGCTGTGCTCCGGGTCCCGCCCTGGAAGAGCAAGGAGCGCATCGAGCTGAGCGTCGAGGGCGTCATCGAGGCCGGTGAGGTCGACGACCCGGCCACCTTCCCGCTGCCAAAGGGCAGGCTCAAGCTCCACCACCTCCGGAGCTTTCTCCATCTACGGCCCCGCATCGACACCATCGCGGCGGTTGCGAGGATGAGGAACGAGCTCGCATTCGCCACACACCGTCGTCCCCCACCGTCATGCACCTGCAGCTTGACCTCGCCTGAGCGTGGCTGGGGCTCTCGGGTTGCTCGCCGACGTCACACACATCTTCTAGCCCGCGTTGTCGAGCCACCCGACGGAGGACCAGAATCGGGAGGTCAACACCGGCATACTCCGCAACGTGCCCGTCCTAGCACTAAGTTCAGCTATGTTCCACCCAGCTATGGTCCGCTCCTAGCTGAAAGTAACCAATCTCGACCCATTAGCTAAAACCACGGTTCGTATCAATAGTTTAGTTCGGTTTAGGTAGAGATAACTTATGGTTTAGTTTGGTTTGGGTCGCAATACGCCTTTCAGTGGGCTAGTTTGGTTTGGTTTTCCTAAATTTGTCACATGGGTTCAGTGCTGGTATAGTTGAGTTCCCCAACCATTGCCAGATTTAACCCCAACCCAAAGAAAGGGTTGGGCCAACGCGGTCGGAAAAAAATAGACGGACGCGTTGGACGTAGGAAGGCGCCCAGACGAATGTACGTTGTCGGCAGTGTTTCAATTTAGGACCTAATTTGGGGCCCCGTCCCCCACGTCGCTCCCTAGGGTGTCTCGGGTGAAACCCTAACCACCACCGCCGCCGCACCTCCTCCCTCGCCGCAGTGACACATGTCGGCAGACAATGCCTGTTGGCGGCCGGCGGCTAGCCTTGCACCGTGTGCCCTGGTGATCTTCAGTGGCGCAATGCACGTCATCGGCATCGTCGGTGAATCCAAGACAATGGCTTTCGTGGACCGACCAAGTTCTGCCATAATGGATGGTGCGTCGACAAGGGAAGTTCAATCGAAGTTGGTGTTGTCTTTGGAGGTGACCGATGTTGGTCGAGACACGGCGAGGTGACTCTGCCTTGGACAGACTCTTTTTTTTTTGTAGGTGGTGGCTATCTTCGTACTAGCCTTGATGTGGAGTTTGCAGTAAGCTCGTTGTTCTGCATGTATGGTTCGCATTCACGTACTCTCGAAGTTTTATTTAGGACCTCAGAAACTGTTATATCAGCCCGCAGTCTAATCTCCAGCAGACATCCACGCGAGTAAAATGCATATATGGTCCTTAAACTTGGTGGTAATGTCCACAATTGTCCTTAAACTCAGAAACTGCTTCAATACGATCCCAGAACTTGAGAATACTGCTCCAACACGGTCCTTAAACTTGGCGAACCGGTCCTGCGATACGTCTCATATACGTTTCGTATACGATTTGAAGTTTTTATTGTGCAGAAAACCACCTTAAATTTTGTTTAATTACATAAAAAAGTTAGAAAATCTATATGTCGTTGGTAGCTTAGTCCGCACAAGATATACACCCGGACATATACACTGTTGGGCGGATAATAAAGAGCTAGACTGTATATATTGCGTTATAATACACCTCTTCAAGCGATTTTTTTATATATAGCTCTCCTATAGGCCCGCACAAGTTTCATTTTATTCTTTTTAAGTTCATGTTTTTTATATTATTTTTCCCATTTGGAAAAAGAAATGAAAGAAAAAAAATATGTTGCCATAGAACTTAAAGAAAGTGTTAGTGCATTTAAAAAAATGTTCAACATGTTTTTCGAAACATTTCAAGTGTATTAAACATTTGTAAAGATATTTTCGAAAAATGTTCACATGTATTACAAAAATTCAAACATGTTTAAAAAATGTCATCATGCATTCAAAAAGTTGACTACGTGTATTTCAAAAAGTGTACAGCTTGTATTAAGAAATATTGTGTAAAGTAATGAATCTTCATTGAGGACCACAAGAACGCACAATTATTGTGTATTTTCATCATATTCTTAAAATAGAAAATTATTAAAAAATGACAGTGTTGTATTTTGAAAATTGTTCAACGTGTATTAAAAATTATTGTGTCATAATAATAAATCCTAGAAACGTCATAAAACATATTAAACATGCTTCTAGAAATGTAGGAATTATTTTCACAACACTTTTTAATACATGTTGATTTTTTCAAATACACGTTGAGAATTTATTTAATGCGTGACGAACATTTTTCAAAAACACTTTAGCAATTTTTTAATACACCTGAAACATGTTTAAAAGTTTTTAATACACATAAACCATATTCTAAAAACATGTTGAACATTTTTTTAAATGCACGAGCACTTTGTTTAAGTTTTATGGCATCCTTTTTTCTTTCATTTCTTTTTCCAAATGGGAAAACTAATATCAACAAAAACATCAACTTGTAAGTAATATAAAATGAAACTTCTGCCGGCCTATAGGAGCGCCATATATAAAAATAAAAACCCCTCAAAAACATATAAAAATTGCTTGAAGAGGTACATATGAGCGCCATATATATATTCTAGCTCATTAATTTATGCCAACGGGATGTGCATCATTAACGGGAAGAAGAAAAGAAACTAACACTCGTGGGATGCTGATCGAAAGGTGGACGGATCATTGGTTCTGCTAAAAAATACAGATGGTCAAAGCCAACAGTTTTATTGCTCGCATATACCTAAGAGGGATGAAATGCGGCAAGTAGCAGCGTATGTCCTGGTGGTCAGCTTGGGCTAATCAACCCGGGACCAGTAAGTCTTTGGTTTGATCCTCCGTTTTAGATTTAGTTTTTATTTTTCATATTGACATGTAGAACCCGCATTTTAACTTTAGTTTTTTATATTGTAATTAAATAAAATCTGCATCGCTTTTCTTATATAAAAAACAGACACTTTTCTGAAGAAAGAAACTACGTAGCGTACACAAAACGTATGCGAGATGTACTGCAGGACCGATTTGCCAAATTTAAGGACCATACATGCATTTTACTCCATCCACGCACGCGAAAAAGACTAGCGACCCCAGCGCCGTGTAAAAATATCCCCCGCCCGCCGCTCCCCGGCTGGATCTCCTCCGCCGCCGGGCTACCGAGCCGAGCTCCAGCCATCGCGCGCATCCTAGATTCTGGTACGCTACCTCGAGGAATCCCGCAGAGAGCCCCCACGACCACGAGTAGCACCATCCCCGAACTTCCTCGGTCGTTCCAGCCGGAGCCCGCGGTGGTCATTACCCCGCGTCCGACTCCACGCAGGCGAGCTGGACGCACGGGCCTAGTCTCTGCGCGGATCTGCGCGCCCGTTTCCCTCCGCCACACGACCATGAATGCGGCGCCATCTTGTTCAAGACCTCACCTCGATGAGAAACCGCAGCACCAACTGGTCACAAGGTAGCAGTGTCCTCGGCATTCTTTTTTGCAATGTTCATTATACTTCATAAATCGTGGCGATCCTGTTTCTTATTATGTCTATTTGATGCAGTTGATAGCAGTATTTCGTTCCTTTGTGGATATTATTTTTCCTGTGTGATTGCTTGTTGTCGCCGCTGCATCGCATCCTATGACCCTTTGAAGTTTGGGCCTTCACAGAAATTCTGTTGTTCACCCATGTACTGTAGCATGGTTATTCCTTCTCCTTCACAGACTTTTTACATTGCTCGTCAGTTTACTTGTTACCGGATGCAAGTTGTTCCTGTTATAATTGTTCTTTCATGTTATGGGCTCTGCTTATCGGATGCAGTTGATAGCTGATGGATAATTTATCTATTGTTGTTTTATTACTTATTAAAGCAAACCGACGGTAATACGCTGCTCGATTGACAAGTGACATAATCTAGGCGACAGGCGAAGAGAGACAGCGAAAATTAACAACACAAGGGAAGATGGCAAATCTAGGTGAGTGTATTAATTAGCTTGTGTCAGATGGTGTACAGATATATGGGGATAATGGTAGTTCAAGCCTGGTGAACCTTCTCAAATAATAATGTAAGCCTGATATTATTGGATTCATTTCACTCTGCAATCAGTTACTGGTAATGCATATCAGATGGTACTGCATCTGATGCTTTTACTCATTTCCTTTGGTGGATGCAAGCTTTTTTCATGTTTATGATCTGTATTTTGGTCACCAGACTATTTCTCCATTGTCCGATTTTGTTTCCCAAAAGTAGTTTCTGTTGCAAACTGTTTTGATGTTATTTGGTAAATACCAAAGTATTACCAAACTTATCTATTCTACCTCCACCAAAGTACAGTTTTCTTCTTTTACTGATATGATATATAAAAAAGCGAAGATGGCTTGGCTTGTACTCATGGTTCAGGATATTAGGGTAAGGCTCCCGGACAGCCTCACCATCATGATGAAAGACGTGACACTTGTAGTTATCTTCATGTGGCATTTCTGGATGGTCAAACAAAACAAAACTGGGGTGACGCAGTATAACGCGAAGGGTTCCTGCTCACTGCAGGAGCCACAACCTCGCAGACGTGAAGGAGGGTGCTAGCATCTCTACTGTTACGCGCCTCAGGGAGCTGTGAGGTATGTTGATTCATGCCCATAATCTGCTGTGTTCTGCTGCCCGTAGGTCATAGTGATTGATACATATTCATGGTCTAATGTACTCTGCTTCTGATTTCGTTTTTTCCCTAATTCTCTACAATACCATATTTAGTATGGGCTTGGACACAACAGATGCAACGTACGTGCTTTGCTATAGTACTCTTCTATATATGCCTTCACATTCTCTTGAAAATGAATTTGAAATGCATTATATAATCCATATCATAGATGATAATTTATAGACATGAAAGCTCAGCCCACAAATTAATTTGCATGTCTCTGTCATTGCTACTATTTTCATGCAGCATACAGATAAACAACTTGATCATCTTTGAAACTGCGACATCTTATTCCTAGAGCTGATGCTTGGTGGCTGTACACTACCATGAAATCTGTGGACGTTGATAATATGAACTAACTATTTACTGCAGACGGCTTTGCACACAGAAGCTACCATCTTTACCCCCCTAAATTCTTTTGCTTTTTAAAAGCATCACAAATATTGATTGTACAAGACGATGCTTTTTAACTTCTATGAGAGAATATATTCATCTTTGTGTATTTACATCAGCCTCTTTAAGTGTGAAGGAAGAATATTGTCGCTGGTGAAGTTATGCTTGATACTTAATTTTGTTTGCACAAAAAGTGGCTCATAATACTTCACTAAATCCTTCCTCTGTGGTTGACCGCGTAGGGCTCGTCTTTGGTAATCTTTACATGCATGTTTTTTTTCTCTTCCGTGGCAACACATGGACACTTAGCCAGTAGTAAAAATAGTTAAAATATACATAAAACAAGCATAGTTTGGTACACCAATAGGGTCTAAAAGGTTTTATTAAGTCTATTGGGAAAAAGAAATAACAACTGTGAGAGAACCTTGTGCAATTTCATGAAAACTGTGAGAGTACTTGGTGAGTCATCATCTAATAGTGTCTAAGATCAATCCTAATAATACCAAAAGACTAGTGTAGAATTTTGCATACAGAAGATATGAACTAACATGTAGATATATATAGGACGTATATGATGGCCTGTCTATCCAATCAAACAGCAGTTAGGTGCATCTCCTTGAGCACCACAACAATTTCTAGAAAGTAGTGTAGCAACAAATATATGCTTGTAACTTTCTTTGATTTAAAAATTAGTCACCACTTGTTGTTTCCACCAGAAGAGTAGATGAAACTAGAGTTAAACCACAACCACAATGTATGGTAGAGGTGGGAATGGAAAAACCAAGTGTCCCAGGAGTAACTTGTATTACAAAAAGGACATGGTATGCAAATGCAAGGTGGGAATGGACGATGCAAAGTGCAGCATAATTTAATTAAACCGTTGGTGTTACAGGGTTGTGAATACACTGATAGAGAAAGTAAACCCTACACTAGTCTAATGCTGTTGGCCATGGACAGCGCCGATGGGCACAGTCGCCAACTTTGAAGGAATTGGAAATACATGGAAGCAAATTTGTGGAAATAAAAACAAGCCTACTACGTAGCAACACCACACAGCATCTAGTCTAACTCCCTCGATCATCCGTCGAGTCGAGTGACTACAGCAGGATCATGGATACTTTCTGCAGTGTTTTGCCTGCAGAATTGGGTAGATAGTTGAAAGCGCTTCCCCTACGGTGCTCACCCCGATGTCCAATCCAATGAGGTATTGTGCGTCGTCTCCGGATGCCCAATCGCCGGTGACAGCCCAATATGATATTGAGCAGCTAATGTCAGACCAGTTGACCACCAACCGGGCTAGTTTTTCAGAAAGGAATGCTGAATGGCCTGAATTCCAGTGTTGCTCCACGAAGTTCCTGATGGGAAAAAACCGATGACCCTCGAGAAACATTACGAGCAGTCCTGCTGCTGACTTCTTAAGAGCTTTCTTTGTTCTCTTGGTTCCGACGTTAGACCAAAAGAGCGCTGAAACCGCCTGCTCTGCCGCAGTTTTCCCTAATGGCACGTACTGCAGATTCTTCCATCCTCCTACCAGAGTACTGTAGCTACTGTCGAAACCCAGTGGAATTGGGTTCTTGAAGAATCCCTCCGCTCCCGCAAACGCATGCCAGCGACCAGTGCGAAAGGTGAAATAGCCGAGCCAATACCTGTTGTCCGGCCGTATAGCCATCGCGATGGCTTCATGACCACTTCCATCAGGTAGTCGAAGGCCCCTTAGAAGCTGGAAGATCCATGGATTTGGCGGCAGGTGAAGTTGTTGTGGCGGTAATACCGGGTGAAAAACTATTTGTGATGCTCTTATGAGGTCTGCCGTTTGGTCCAACCAAATAGGCACCTCAATGTAATTGGTTGTTTTCAGTTCGAATGTTCTTGCATACGCTGGCTGACCCACTCTTGTTGTCTGCATGCAAAGGAAATTAATTAGGGAACACGAGAAATATTTCATTCGTTATATGTATGTATGTATGTAAAGAAAAAAAATATTAAATGTTTGGTGGCGGGCATTACCTGGAAGGGGCTATCAGCAGCATGAACACTACAAGACTTGCAAAGAAACCCATGGCAAACTGCAATATGCAAAAGTGATCATTAGTTTGGTAGGTAGTAACCAAGATGGCCTGTTTTCTTTTAAACCCCCACCCCAAAAAAATATCCCAGCACCTATTCTGTTCGAACGTCACAGAAATTACACCCAAAATTGCAAAATATTACCCACCAATGCCACCTATAAGTGATAAAAAAATGTTTTATATAGGGGAATCCCTCAACTGGGCTGGCCCATGCAGTAGGCACCGCTGGGAGAAGACGGAGCGTGCCTGTTTGGGCCGGCCCATACCAAGGCGGCCTGTCTTATAAATTTCGTTTTTTACTTTTTTTTTTCGTTTTATTTTTTTCTACTTTAAATAATCTGGGACTACAAAAAAGTTCTAATTTTTTTTTAAATAAAATGTTTAAGGATTCAATTCGTGATTGTGTAAAAAAGTTCGCTTATTCAAAAAATGTTCGAAATTTTGAAACAAATATTCGGGAAATCAAAACAAAACATCATTTAAAAACAGTTCATGTATTAAACAATGTTAATGAAATTGAACAAAATTTGGCCAATTCAAAAATAATTGATGAATGGAAAATATCCGAATAATAAAAAGAACTGTTCATGACATACAAAATAGTTAATCATTCATAAATTGTTTGCTGATTCAAAAAAAAGATTATGCATTTAAAAATGTTTGTGAAATATTGTTCCACCAATTTCCAAAAAAATGTTTGTCGATTCTAGAACTGTTTGCCGATTCAAGAAAGTTGTTTCTAAAAATATTCATAATTTAGAAAAATGCAAATTTAATAAATTGTTCATGAATTCAAAAATTTCCTGATTTTAGAAAATGTTCGAAAATTTGTGAAAGGATTCATGAATTTGAAAAATGTTAACAACTTCACATATGTTTACGAGTTTAAGAAAATGTTCATGATTTCAAAAATTGTTCATGATTTCACGAAATTGAGAGTGATAGTGTATCTCGGTGATTCAGCAAAATGTGGTCATGACCATTGGGGATTATGATTTTTTTTTTCATTGCAACGTACGGGCCCTTTTGCTTACTAAGTCCAAAGTAAATTGTACCTTACATTGGTCGAACCAAAGTAAATTGTACTCGTACTTAGATTTTGGAAAAGACAACTTTTCTTCCCTTTTTCTCTGCCTATGAGAGGAACTGAACTCTGTATACCACACCTACAAATTCTAGTAGCTAGTAGACTTGCTTGGCGTGGACATTTTTTACTAACATATTCGGATGACATGGAGTTGGGGTGACAAATTTAATTCCAAGTTTAGCAGACAACGTGGCTGACTGCATTATTTTGTTGGCGTTTGCACAAACCGAACAAAACTAACTAAGCTAAGCTTTACAGGTAAACATCTCCCAGAAATAAAAACAAAAGCGTACAGGGCACCATCTGTTCATCTATTCTACGCGCACGACGCAGCTTTGGCCGTCCTGCCGCCAGGTCGCGACCTGCCTGCATGTGACTGCCGGCAGGCGACAGCGATAGCGACGTCTGGTAAGCGGCCCTCCGGTGGGTCAAATCACCTTCTAATAACGCCGACTAAGACAAGTCCAGCGAGAACTACTGCAGGAAACATGTCTCGCGTGGGAGAGAGGGATTGCGGCGGCGCTTACCAAGGAAGGAGAACCTGGCGGCTGAGCGCGGCGACCGGTGTTGGGGAAGAAGCTGCCCATACAAGCGGTGGAATGCCGGGGCCGGAGAAGATGTGCCTCTGCTTCCTCGTCTTGCTCCCGTTGATTGCCTTGTGGATGGTCCTAGCTAGGCACAGGGCGTGGGCTTCGCCGAGCCCTTCTGGTTCATTGTTCTTAGCAGGAAGCGCAAGCCGCAGATGAAAGCTACAGTGGGATATTACGGCTGTAGGTGGCAGGCGCCGGCGGTGTGATTGCACTGGGCATCGGTGGCGTGTCTCCCCAAGGTGAGATTTCCATGAGTGCTGCTGCTGCTATACACACGCTAATATTGTGCCCGACTACTGGACGATCATACATGGCAGCGCTACAGGGCACGAGATTTGGATGGCAAGGAACTGTCGTTCGCAGACCGGGCAAGCAATTTCGCCCAAAATATTCATTTTTACTTGTTTAATTTTTTTTTTAAACGTTGATCAAAAAATAAAATTTGGCTAATGTTGCCATAGAACTCAAATTGTTTGTTACTAGATTTCAGTCCAAATTGAAATAAATCCAATTGTTCCAATTCAACTAAAAAACATCACAAAATATACTTGGTAGTTTACCGAGAAAGTTTTACAACAAGAAATTGTTGGCGTAATATATAATCCCCTTTGTCGTAGTTTCTCTATGTATATTTAATACAATTGCTTAGATACTTGTAGTAGTATTAGGTTTAGGAAACACGGTGGAGGTAAAAGCAACTCTAGCAGATAGCGCATTTCGCGGAACCTACTCCCGAGTGGTAAACCACAAAGCTGTTTCTGCCGTTGAAAGGCGTCGGCGCAGACCAGATCCCGCATAGTTGTACCGCAATGCGGGATCTGGTCTGCGCCGACGCTTTTCAGGTATCACAAAATAGATTTCCAGTTGTTTGTAAGCTTTTTAGGGAAAAGGATGAATGCATCAACTAATTCGAAAGCTAATTGAAACATTGCAAATTCAAAATATTTTAGAAGCTGCGGCCAGACAAAGTACTTATTCAAACTTCCAAAAGATTTCGATAGAAATCCCATCATCCACCCAACTGAATAAGCAATACCGGAGCCATAGACGATACCATCGCCACCGGTTGCCGGAGCACGACCACCATGACCAGTAGCTGTTGCAGCAGCGGCAATAGCTGCAGCTGAAGCAACATCAGTAGCTGCTGCTAAACTTCTTTCGTGCATGATCTCCGCCCATCTCATCTCCCACCACTCTTTCTGTAGAGGATCCATTGTAGTTAGATCCACCATCACCACATAGTTCTCCTCGACAATGATGCTTACCCTCGCCTTGGTCTCCTCGAGACGGATCATGCATTCCTCCAACTCCAACTTCGCTTCTCATCTTCTCTAATTTGAAGCCCCCTTATCCTCTTATCTTCACGCTTCTTCTCAGACCATCGCAATTTGGGTCCATGACGCCGCCGCCGCCGTCCCGGTGACCAATCGTCTACACCGACACGCATGATGGGCGCTTGAAGCCGGCATCTGTGCACTTGTAAAGGTGGCGCCGATATCACTCCGGCACCCATCTCCAACAACAATGAAGCATGGGGGCAACATCAACCCCACAAATCATCCATAAGGCCGATGGCATTCCGGCATACCATCAAAATTGCCTCGCCGTGAAAGGCGTGGCGATTCATTCAATAAAGGGGAGCTATTGACGGTCTACCGATGCCTTGCCTACATCAACACAAGGAGATCACTGGAGCAGTGCAACGCGCCAGTGCGGCCAGCGTGAATCTGTAAAACCCTCCAATCAAGTCGGCTGGCATTGTAGCAGCTAGACGGTCGCGACGAGATTGGTAAAATTTTTGTTTCCGATTTCAGGAAAAGGCATATGATGTTTCGCCATGGAACGAAGTCATGATAGTGTTGCTTTGTTTGCTGGCAGCATGCATGTTATTCGATCCAACGAGCTCCCTAGAGAAAGTGTGGATGGACATGCCTACACTAAATCACATAATTATTAACCAATCATCTTCAAAACGACGCGCACGTCGTCACGAAGATATCATCTCTGAGTTTGCTCTCCAAACTGCATATGAACAATGTGCCGAATAAAAAATATTCGTCGAGTCAAGCTCGATTTTCTTCACACTCAAGCTCAACTCGACGAGGGGACATTCGTCTCGATGAGTTTTATTAATTAAATTTTTTTATTATTGTTATTTTGAAGGTCTCACATAATTTTCTTTAATATTGGACGAATTTTAAGTGCAGATCATAGGTACCAAGTACTCCTACCCACGTGTAATAATAATTGGCTTATTATCATGTGTACACATCTTATGCATGCACGTTCAAAAGAAAAAATAGTTTGGCATGCACGTGACAAGCTTTGCCAAATATTATGTATACATATTCGGGTATCTCGGCCGGCGGCAAGCTCGCGTGCTTATGTATACCTGAATACCTAGTACAACCCCAAGAAAAAACAAGAATACCTGGTGCAAGGCATGACCGGACGTGTGCGTGTAATCGGAAGTTTGCCCAATTTTAGAAACAAAGGCAAACCGACTTTGTTTATATTCACTGGAAGGCATGCATGACACTACCCCAAACAGGACTTTTTCGTGACGGGCGCGATACCTCCTTCAGGAATGTGTACGTGTTCCTGACGTGGATGGTCAACCGAGGGGAAAGATCGTTACGTTCCTGACGCTCTCGGCATGCAATAACCTTCAGGAACGCAGTTGCACGTTCGCGTCGGGACACTATCCACGTCGCGAATCACTTTGCACACCTTCAGGAACGTATATGTGACCGTCAGGAAGATACCTACGCGGGACCCGGAGATATTTTCGCTTCTGAGGCGCGTGATATTTTCGTTTGGAGAGTGAAAAGCGCGCTGAAATTTCGTTCCCGGGGTGTATTTCGCGCGACTTGCGCTCTCAACAGGAGGGCTTGGTCAAAATACTGGAGGGCTTGGTCAAAATACCTAGAACCCGATCCAGTTTTCCCCATCGAGATACTCCTCCCACTCCCCCGTCCAGCGCCGCCACCTCCCCCGTCCCGACCGTCCAGTTCCGATCGGCCGCCCCCCCTAGCCGTCGAGCGCCGCCCACATCGCCGTCGAGCGCCACCCCCCTCTCCGTCGAGCGCCACCCCAACTCGCCGGCGACGTCCAGATCCGCCTCCCTGGCCGGCGATTTCCAGATCCGCCTCCCTCCCTGTGCAGAGGTGACTCCCTGCCTGTCCAGGCCCTCTTTCTCATCTTCCCTACCCAATCTGGCTGTTGTGTCAAATAGTTTAGATGTGCTGCACAGCTACAAAAAAATCTATTTCATTCTTAATTCTGAATATGTAACTTTGTGCATTTTATGTCCATGCAAAGAACTTCTGTATGTTGAAAAAAAATGCTATTTACGATTGAAAATTAGTTTCAAATCTGTGTACAGTCGTACATTTTGCCTTTTTAGTTAGCAATTTCATTTTGTACTTAAACGATGTTGATTGAGTAATCTTAAAGTACTTGTGATAAATTCGCTATGTTTCTGCAGTGGCTCATGATCATTTATTCAGACCAAAAGCGTGTTGGTAAGTCGCATTCAGTTTCATTTGACCTCCCAGTATGGGTAGTTTGTTGAAAAAACATGTTCCCTTATGTAGGGAAAGATGTATGGCCCTGCAGAATGAGTTAGAAATTATGCTTCTATATAATATGGTGGATTATGGATCACTAATGTAATTTGTGTTCTCAGATCTGTCTTTTTGGAGGTCAAGTAACTATGGATCTATCTTTTTGGAGGTCAAGTAACTATGGAAGGATGACCATGGGGAGGGATTGCTCCTTGTAAGCAGGAAGGTACACAATGCTTTATTTTTCCATATATTGTTATCATGTGTCAACTCTTCTGTGGGTAACCATATGGGCACATGTTCAATAAATCATGCTTGGTGTGTTTGGCGGCATCCTTGTCCATATATTGCTATCCCTAACCACCTGAGAACAGAATAGAAGGTGTCTTTCATGTATATTTTGACTAACCACCTGAGAATGATTATTTCTTCTCGTACATGTTTTCTTTCCTTGTAGATAATTGATAGAACATTTATTCATTTAGTATTTAGAGCCTTTTTGCAGCACAATTTAAACTTTCTACCTCCTCTCCAATGACGACGCTGCTCTTCCCCAATGACAGCTTGCTGCTGAACTCTGTCAACACCCGCTGCTGATCGTCTCTTGCATCTACATGTTCCTGTTCTTCTCCATCTTCAAAGCCACGTCTTAGACTGCTGCAACACCAAGCTCCAGAAGCCAAATTTATGTTCTGTACTCCATTATCTCACCTCTTCCCTCGCTGATTTCTTGAACCCCTTGCTTGTTCAGTTAGTGTGATGTCTGTTCCTGTATGCTGCCAATTGAGATGATCTAGTTCTAGTTTTATCACCTTAGTATTTCAATTATTTGCTATATCGAGTTTTGTCCGAGTTTTGAGTGTTGGTTGTTTGTTAGAAGAGCATCTTCTCTTATGTAGGAAAAGAAGAATGGCCTATGGCAGCAACAAAGATGAACACGCAGACTAAGGCATAGCCTAGTGGTGGGAAGGGGCTGATGCCTTCCCACCCACCCAGGTTCAAGGCACGGTACTTGCAATTTGGGTTTGTTGCACCAATTATACTGTAGGGGGTTTCTTTACAGTCTTTCTGTCAAAAAAAAACAAAGATGAACACTTGCAAGTTCATGAAGTTGGAAGTTTGCAAATGTGGTTGAGAGTGGAGATTGTGGCCCCATCAATAATATAATGTTCAAAAGTGTCTTGTAAGTTTCTGCACCTTTGCTCTGTATTCAAAACTACGACAAATGTTAATCTAAATGTAACATTTTTTGTTTTTCAATAAATTGTTTGTTCCATTATCAGTACAGTTGAATTATAGTGATGGCATCCTTTGCATTTCTCTTGAACTTGTGGTTAATATTGTGAACTACAATGTAGTTAGGCTTTCTTTGTCAATTGCTTCTCCTGGCAATTTAGGAATCAACTAGTATGCGTGTTTTGGACTTGGTGACACCTCCTGTTAAGTCGAGCTTCCATGAATCATGACTTGGATATGATATGAATGTGTGGATCTTGTGAACAATGAGATTTAAATAAATTGGATGGGTACATTGTGACCTAGGAATTGGTTGTGATTTTAAACCGGGTCGTGTGACCTTTGTGTATGCATGATTGTCAAAAGATTTGCATGTGGCTGTGAATATATACTGTTTTCCAATAATATTTTTGGTTTGTCTTGGTTGATTCCTGACGACAGTTTTCATACTTTCCTGACGAAGCTAGCCGTCATGGATATATGTTGAGCTCATTCCTGAATGTACGGTCCTGAGTGCCACTACCTGTCAGGACAGAAGATGTTCCTGACGGTGGGGCCGTCAGGAATTTGAGGTTGGGCGGCGAGGGGCTCCGTCAGGAACACTATTCGTGACGGGGACCGTCAGGAACAATAATCTTTCCTGACAAGCTGTTTCTGACGGAATATTCCTGACGGCGGGGGCTCATTCCTGACGAAAAATTCCTGACGGATTTTGGCCGTCAGGGAAAAGTCAGTTTGGGGGTAGTGCGACTTAAAGAGGGTAAGTATTATATTTTCTTTCCTTGTGCAAGGCGTGCAAGAAGAAGAAGTATTGAAAAGTTTGCACCGACACTACCAGAAACTCGACTATTCCCCACGACTAAAAACCGACAGGAAATTGCAAAATACCGTCAGGAAATATATTCCTGACGGCTACCCGACAGGAAAAAGCCGACAGGATTAAATCGACAGGAAAAGAATATTTGCCTGACGGTTGGCCGACAGGGAAACAACTCCTGTCGGTTGTTCCTGATGGCAACCCACAAGAAAATCATAAGTCTCGTCAGGTTTATTAAACCCCTTTTTGTGGCAGATGGCCGTCAGGAAAAAGCTGAGAGGGTATATACTTTCAGAAATAACCTGCTCTCCTGGCAATGTTCTGATCCATCACATTGCACAGGGCAATGACAACACAACACACATTTCTAAGTTCACCTAGGTTCATGATCAGCAGCATCACATATATACGCATCATTTTACTATTTCTCATCCATCATATTCCATATGACAGTTGCTGCAACAAAATGCCATAAGATTGTCGCTCATTAGTTGAAGTGCAAATGGACTAGTGAGATCCTCCTCCGGATGCATACTTGTTATCATCATGTTCTCACCATCATATTGCAAACTCGAGTGTTGCCATTGGCGATGTGATCATCCATAGCGTCGTCCTCAAAGATAACATAGGACGAATCATCTTCCCCTACAAAATTATGTACAAAATTAATGAAGAAGCAAGATAATGGAGAAGTATTTGATAAGGAAATACAGAGATGGCAACACCACAACCCAGGGGTTGCCGCCACCAATGGGTCTGCTTTGAGCACGAGTGATTTACTTTGTTGTTTTGACAAGGAGAAGTTGCTGGAATTAGCTAAGCTTTATCTTGATGATTTTAATCACAGAGATATGATACTCTTGAAAATGAACTTGGTCTCTACATAAATAATATAATCCATGAAAGAAGGTTTTCTAGGTTGGACAAAATAGGTGATTGCTAAACTGATGGTGGACAAAATAGGTTTTCCAGCTATGAATATTGTGAAGAATGCTTTGCGTGACAAAATTGGTGATGATTATTTGAGTCATAGCCTAATTTGCTTGTTGGGCTTTTTGCTCAAAAGCCACAACAGTTCTACATATACATGACACCCCTCTTATTCTCATCCATCACATTGCACAGAGTTCTACAACAGTTCTAGGCTTCCCTCGCGCCGCTCTCCCCCGCGTCGCTCTCCCGAGGGCGACTCGGGGGCGATCTAGGCTTCCCTCGCGCCGCCTCCTCCCCCTTCCCCTCCTCCTCGCCACTGCCGGAGGCGGTCGCCGGGGCCCCCGCGCGGCTGCCTGTGAGGGCGGCGGCGAGGCCTCTGGCCGCTCCCTTTCGGTGGTGAGCTATGTTTTTAAGGCGGTAAGGCGAGGCAAGGCGCTGGGGGGCGCCTCACCGCCTAAGCGGTAAGGCATAAGGCGAGGCGGACGCCTTAGAGAGTTCTGAGCAGTAGGATGAAGTAGAATTTGGTAGGCAACTAGGCATACACACTACACATCTTGCACTTCCTGCTGGTTGTAGAGCCCATATAGCATCCATCCTCTTTGCACTTTCTCTTCTCCCCAATAGTAATCATGCATTATTCTAACCATCCAGGCATCCAGTAACCACTATAAGAGAGGCAGTGAGCAACCAGCAAAGCAGCTAGCACAAAGCAGTGAGCAACTAGCAAAGCAGGAAGCAATCAACAACTGAAAAGCAGCAAGCCATGAACAACTGAACATGGAAGAAACAGATCAGAGGAGGGTGGGGGAGAAGGGGGAGGGAGAGGAGTAGAGGATGGGGGACGTATATCTTGGCAGTTGGCTCCTTGCTGTTGCCTGTTGCTGTTGTACTGAAGAGGACGAGCTACTGGAGAGGAGGAGGAGCTGCTGGAGAGGATCAGCTGCAGAGGAGGGAGCAGATCTGCTGGAGAGGAGCTAGAGAAGGAGGAGGAGGTGCGTGTGGATTGGGGGCTGTTTCTCTCTCTCTCTCTCTCTCTCTCTCTCTCTCTCTCTCTTACCTGTTGGCGCCAACAGCATCTTTGTTTCCCGCCTAAAATTGCTTCCCTGTCTGGCTGGCAAGCTCAAGGCGTCCAATATGGACCAAGGCGCCAACCTGGACGCCTTAGCAGCGCTTCAGACGCCTTAAAGCTTAAGGCGGACGCCTTACTCAGGCACCTAAGGCAAGCTGGACGCCTTGAGCTTGCCGGGCGCCCTGACGCCTAAGCATCGCCTAGGCGACGCCTTACGGACGCCTTAATAACAATGGTGGTGAGGGCCCGGATCTGAGGCGGCGGCCTCGCTGGTGCGGACGGCGCTCCTCCGGCGGCGGGGAGTGCTTGTCGGTGAGGTAGGTCGGATCCCCTCAGCTGCGCGGGCAGCGAGGTCCCGGTGGGCGCTGGTCATGGCGCGGGGAGGCCCCGGGCTCCCCTCGTCAGATCGGAGGCGATCTGGTCCGCTCGTGATGCATGACCTCCGGCCGGCTTGGATCTCCGGCGTGCACGCGCCTGCCGATGTTGTGGCTGGTTCGAAGGTGGCAGCAGGGTGCTTGGCCGGGGGAAACCCTTGGCCGCCGGTGGCGGTCACGGCGTCGATGGCGTCCCCCACGCCATTCCCTCCTTGGTGGCGGCGCCGAGGCTAAACCTCCCCTGCCTCCCCCCTTACCCTGCGCCCGGGTGAAAACCCTAGCCCCGGTGGCTAAGCGGCGGCGGCGCCACAGCGTCGTCACCTTCTTGAAGGCGCCGACTTGGGCATGGGGATGCTGGGTGTGCATGGCGAGCTTGTCTGGTTCCTGATGGCGGCCCGTCTGACTTCCGGCCGTGTCTCCGATGGGGACCTCGCCCTTCCTCACCTTGTACATGCCGTGGTGGAGCGGTACTTCATCTCACTCATTGATGGCGGCGAAGATCGGCGGCATGGCGCTGTGGAGGCTCACTGCCCGATGCGCGGAGATGGACTCGCGCAGGAGGAGGTAGCTGTCTGGCGTCATGATGACGTCGATGGCGGAGTGGCCTACACAAGGTAGAAGACTCAATATATTCTGAAGACGGACCTGTGGAAGATAGCTGCGACAACACAAGAGTGTGTCGGACCGGATTGTGGCCTAGACCCGGTATGTGGCTCGGCTGGGGCTTCCGGCTTTTGATGTTATGTTTAGGTGAGTGGTTTGGGTAGTGGCCCAACTACCATCCCTTCATCATATGGATAAGAGTAGCGGCATATGTTGCCGAGATGGTGGATTCAGGAATATTGTTTGTAATACTTTGTAAGGTCCTCGAAAATAATTAATAAAGTGGTCGTATGCATCTCCCAGATGCAGAGGCCGGGGGTCATCCTCCATTTCAAAAAAAAAAATCACATTGCACAGAGCAATGACGACAAAATACACACATTTCTATGTTACCTAGGTTCATGATCAGCAGCATCACCTACATAAATATAGCCAGCCAGCACAAAGCTACATAAGCAACACACTACCTGGCAGCACCCACTAATTTAAATACATAGGCACCACAGAAAACTATATATGAATAAAACCAGAAAACTATATGAAACTGTATAATCTGGCACTAGGTTTCATGCCTCGAGCAATGTGATATCCTTTTTTCTTCACAACTTGACAATTCAGAGATGCTTATTAGGAAATATACTTGCAGAAAAATAGCCAGAGGACTTGAATCTGTTTGACTGGTAGAAATCCAACTATGAAACCATCCAGCTACGATTCTTACTCATCTGTTCCGGACTCATTGTCTCCTGAAAGCAGCGCCTGCACAAGCACACATCATACATGTAAAAAAAGACGAGTGATTCAGTGGAGAACCAACAATAGACCACAGTACAAGGGCCAAAGAGGAAAGGATTTGAAAGCTACATGAATTCTTTGAGACCTTAAACCATCAGCCTAGATTTTCCTTTGGCTAATTGTAAATTGATATAAATCTGCATCTACCCGCACTGGCACTTGGATGGGAAGTATTTATAGGAAGAAACAAATCCAAAGGAAGATGAAAAAATCAGCAGAAAAAAATCATGACCAATGGCAATAGCCATTAATTAGCATGTTGCTTTGAGAGCTGGATCCAGCGAAGAGCGGGGCAAGAGAAAAAGGAACGCCAGCCGCCATTGTTGTGCGTGGTGATGTACACAACCAATGATAGCTTTTTTTCTCTCTAAGGGAAAGCAGTCAGCCTATTACATAACTCGAAATTGGGCCTCGAACAGTACTGCACAAATAGCATGAGTGATCTAAAAAGAAGAGTACATCTTCACGTACATACACTGCATATCATGAAGCAGCTAGCAAGGAAAAAGAGTCAACATCTTCACGTCTTCACATGCATACACTGCATATCCTGAAGCACCTAGCAAGGATGAAAATTACAGTAACATTAATCTTTTCAGTTTTTCAGTGACATAACCAATGTGATTGCTAATAACCGAATGTCAGCTCCAGCTAGATGTACGGATATAGCCCCACTGAAAAGGCAGGGTTTTTTTTTACTTACAACGGAGCAGGGGAACACCATCCCGCATCTAATGCGGCGCCGACAGCCTCCAGAAATAGTTCCGCAATGCATCTACAAAAAAACCACCAAGATAGAAGAGAAAAGAGCACGAAATTTAGCAAGATATGTGCAAATTCACGGCTTAGATTTATCAAAGGAAGAACATTAAGGATAAAAGAAATTAAAAGAGCAGGGGAGAGGGGA
Source organism: Aegilops tauschii subsp. strangulata (assembly GCF_002575655.3). Lineage (NCBI taxonomy): Eukaryota > Viridiplantae > Streptophyta > Magnoliopsida > Poales > Poaceae > Aegilops > Aegilops tauschii. The sequence goes on along the minus strand of NC_053041.3, from coordinate 37,851,903 downwards.
GGACGGAGTTTACCATGGAGGGGCAAGGTGAGAGACGTGGCGAGACGATGGGGACGTGAGATGGGGGAAGGCGAAGAAGCAACTACAAAAACCCCTCCTCACGCTTGCCGACGATGTACGCGCACACACAGGGGAGATAGAAGGCAACGACCTCAGCCTTGGGGTCAGAAGGATACGGAGGAGGGCGTCGGCCGGGGGCGAGGTCGACGGTGGGGTGGTGCGGCCACCGCGGGCGAGGACGACGGCGGGGTGGGGCTGGCTGCCGTGGGCGAAGACGACGGCGGGGTGGTGGCGGCCGCCGTGGGCGAGATCGACGGTGGGGTGGGGGCGGCGGCTGTGGACAAGGACGGTGGGGGTGGGGTGGCGGCTAGGGTCTGGGATGAGGATCGGGGAACTTTCTCGTAGGGTTTCCATTTGTCTAGAAGCGCCTTGTTTTCTCCCGTGGGCCGTTGCCCACAGGGAAAAAGAAATTCGCATGGGCCTTCGCGCGCGCGCGAATATTTTGGCGGCAATGGGCTGGCCTGAGTACTTTCCTGTGGGCTAGCCTCACAGGACAATTCATTTTCCTGTGTGTTATATAATACCCTACAGTAAAATGAACTATTTTCCTCGGGGCTTAAGTAAGCCCGCCAGGAAAATTATTATTCCTGTGAGATGCTTCGGGCCTCACAGGAAAATAGGTCACCCTAAGGAAAAGTGTAATTTCTGGTAGTGCGGCGTGCGGCGGCCGATGATTCCACCTCCAGCCTATAAATACATGAGGACCTTACAACCGGGAGGGAGACCACAAGTCACCACATCCAGCCACCACGTCGCAGCCAACACGCGCGCAGCAAGCCAGCAACACATCCCATGATGAAGCTCACGTTCCTTGAGGGTGAGACTTTGAACTAATTCATCTATTTTTTTTTTCTTTCTCCTTAGCATACAACATGCATGCACACGAGCAAGTCATCACACAATCGGCGCCGGAGACAACGTTTGTGGAGCATGCGATCTCGCAGCCCGCCGCCACCTTCCTAAAGGACGCTGTTGAAGACAATGGCAATGCCGATGGTACGTGCTCCAGCGCGCAGCCTGTTGGACTTCTTTGTGGTGGCCGCCCTTGGCGACGAGGCCGCTGATCTTCCATCAAGCCGGCGCCATGAAGAATAGAGGCGTGGGAGCTCGTCAAGACGACGCCCGTCACCTTCGTCATCAAGTCGGAGCCACGGAGGACGGCGTCGTGGAGCTGAAGGGACGCCGCCGACGTCTTCTTCATCAAGCAGGTGCCGCGGAGGATGGAGGCACGGAGCTCGCCAAGACGATGCCCATCGCCAACATCATCAACCTGGTGCCGCGGAGGATCTTGATGTCGAGCTTGCAAGGAGGACCCCCGCCGTCAACTTTGTCATGCTGGAACGGAGGACCGAGGCGTGGAGCTCGCATGGAGGTTGCCGCCGTTCCTCGAAGATTGGCGTCGTGGAGCTCGAGGGACGCCGCCGACATTCACTTCGTCAAGATGGTGCCACGGAGGATGGTGACATGGAGGTGGCCCGGACGACGCCCGTCTTCTTCTTCAAGACGACGCCATTGAAGACGGAGGTATGGAGCTCACGGGGATGCCAGCGCGTGTCGCAGAGGATGGCGACCCAGAGCTTGCTTGGACGGCGCCCGTCGTCTTTTTCATCAAGCCGGCGCCGCGCACGACGGAGGCGTGAAGCTTGGGAGGACGAGTCGCCGTGTCGCGGTGGATGGCGGCATGGAGCTCACTAGGACGACGCTAATCATCAAACCGGTGCCATGGAGGATGGAGGCGTGGATCTTGGAGGACGATGCCATCAATATTTACCTCATCAAGATGGAGCATATGACCCGGAGTCATGAAGACGACACACGCCCGCAACACAGAGAAGAAGATGGCGCTACTTAGTGGTGTCCATGAACCGAAGGAGAAGACGGTGCCACATGCTGCTACTCGCGACCCGGAGCCCATGAAGACAAGGCGCGACAGTGGGAAGGCGGCCCGATGGCGGGAACATCTTACCACGGCCCCGTGTAGCGGCTACCTTGCCTTGGTGGACTGCCGTAAACTCGGAGTCTAGCCGAGACAACCACACTGGCTATGCGCCGATATGAGCGCGCCTTGGTTTTACACCGACGCCGGTCCCCATCAAGTAATACTACCGCGAGTTGAACCCCTTGCGTACCCCGACAAAGCCACTATATCGTCAAGAAGTCCGAGCCTCCGAGCCAAGCAGAACCCATGCTACTCCAACACTGACTACATCAACGCCGTCAAGATCGACGAGGCGCGACGGCGAGGGCGAACATGGCTAGCACAAAGCCATGTTTTGAGCAGCACGCGTACCGATGAGAACACAGGCTTTGCCGCTGCCCACACCACACAGACCATCATCATCATCATGCATGGCGAATGCGAAGCGAAATTAATATCATTTTATTGTACAAATGGATGGATGTGCCAACAAACCTCATCATGGTTTAATTTAGGAGCTTATGAGTAGGCCAAGTGCCTACATATGTTTATGAAAATTCTTATTATTCTATCGCCAAAATGGGCGGGCGCGGCAATGCGCACTATCAATGATGTAGTTGGTCATATGGCCAATCAATCCCCTCGTGTCTTCATAGTGTGTTTGGCTATGAATCGTTGTCTTGGTAGTGACGTCTGGCAATGGAAGTTTATGGGTTTTAACATTTGATCATGCTGCCTGTGTAATAGATCCAGTAAATGTGTTTATCTTTCAATAAGTCGTTGCTTGCTGTGCGAAAGGTTGTAGAATGACAATAATCCTGGATTGATGTGGAATTTTGTGCTTTGAGCTGCTTGAACCGTGAGATGGGCATACGGGTAAGATGCTTCTTGATTAAGTGGTATAAATGATGGTCTTTGCGCAATTGAGAGATTAATCTGGGTTGTGTTTGTCAATCTTGATTTTGTTGTTTGAGTTTGCTTGACAAGACAGCGATGTCGTTGTCCTGTGGTGGCACGGTTATCAGACATGTGTGCCTATGACCGGGGGAGAGAAAAGGACAGATGGTGCTCAAGATATCGCCAAAGCAGAGATTCATATGCACTATACAAAATTGCGTTCCAATGCATTGATACTTACATGAGGTGCTAAGCACATTAAAAACTTTAGCAACTAAAGCTTCCAATGCATAGGTGCTTAACTTGTTGGTGCTAAGCATCCTTCATTTAATGATTTTGCAACTAAAATTCTTCATGTATTGATGGGATTCGTCCAATTTAATTGTTTTACCTAGGTTCTCGCGCTTGGCATTGTTTCTTCCTGGGTCATCACACTCATCTCTCTCCTCTTAATTACCTTGCCACATCAGACTTTTTGCCTACATGGCAGCCTTAGCACCTGTACAAGGTGGAGCATTGGGAGGGGCCTAATGCTACCGCAAGCTGATCATCGAAGTCATTTTGTGAACTTACCAACTTTATTCTTCCGATTTCTGCAAGAAACGAGCACAACCCTTAATTTGAAGTCTGAAACATCAGAAAATAACCTGGGCTCCTGTCCCAGTCCCCCATCCACAACGCCGATCGCGTTGACCTCCCGGCCGCCGCCGCTCCCCCTACATCACCTCCAAGGCACACATCGCAAGCAAGCCACTGCCTCACGGTGGGGCGACGCCACGATCCGCCCGAGGGACGACTCCATCATCATGTCCGCCATCCCCGAGATGCAGCAAGAGGCCACGTTCCTCTCCACCAATGCAGCACGCCGCAGTGGTCTGGCTCAATGGTGCCCGCTCCAACATCCCCATCGAGAAGATCAAGGAGGCATTCGCGGTCCCCTTCAGCGCCTTGCCAAACGATGTCACGGTCGTGAACAACTATCCGTAGCAGTTCTTCTTCAAGTTCACCCACCACCACCAATGCTCTGACGTCATTACCCGCAGAGACTTCCCCTACAACAACTTCCATGTCCAGGTGCGCCAATGGCAGCTCAAGGCGAACGCCGACAACGTCGACATGCTGCACCACATGCAACTGCAGCTGGAGAACGTGCCCCTTCACTGCTGGAACGACTATGTCGTCTCCTAGATCATCGACAAGGAGTGCTCGTTGGACTACATCGAGACCAGGTCCAGGAACAAGACGAACACGTGCACGCTGGGGCTGCGGGCTTGGACAGACAATCCTAGCAAAATTCCCAAGATAAAGTTGGTAACCCTCCCAGCTAGAGGACAACCTGCTCGAGGGCATCCCGGGCTTCGTCACTGACTGCACATCCACCTCACCATTCACGAAGATTTCTCCAACAAAACAGAAGATGCCAACGGGCTGCCTCTGCGCGCCCAGGTTCGTCCTTTCGACGCCACGCGCTTGGTGTGGTTGACGGGGAAGGACCATGTCGCACCAGCGGGGACCAAGGGCACCGCCGCGACGACCGACATGATCGGAGAGATGGTGATGATGATGACGCTGGGTAGCGAGGAAGAAACGACAACCGCGGCCACGACAGTGGTGGTTGGGGCGCTAGGGTGAGGCGCAACCTATCTCGCCAGCCACGGGAGCAGTCACGTGACCAGCTCGACGATAGAGGCACCAGAGATGATGGGAGAAGGGACAACCAAGATGGCGCCGCTGCCCACGGCATAGGTGGCCATGCCTCCAGCGTCAATCAACACCGAGGCCCAACGCTAGGCCTTCGTCTCTGTCGAGTCTGCACATGTCCCCACCCTCTAGTGAGGGAGATGCGCGCCATATCTGGAGTTGGCCGTGCCCCCTGTGCAGCTCGTCCTCCCTCCCCGACCTTGGATTTCGGCACCTTGCCCCACCGGTGGTTGGTGGATGTGGACGGAGGTGGGGCCAGTGGCGGATCCAGGATTGGAGCAAGCCCCAGGCCCAATTTTTTTTTTTTCATCGCGAGAGAAAAACTTACATCCATCAGGCTATAGCTACCTCAAAGAATACCTCAAATATGGCTCAATTCAGTCTTGATAATACAACAATGCTCAAAGAATACCCCGGGTGTAGACACTTCAGTTGCTGCCACGGATGAAAAATATCTCTTCATCTTTTATTTCTACAAAATGAAATTAAATTGATATTAAGCAACAACAACATTCACATTCAAATACAATTCAAGTGGAATCGAATGTTTGACAGCAGCTAGCAACTAGCAAATCCATTAACAGTACTTTAACTAGCAAATCCATTTAAATGCAATTGATAACAGCAGTAGCAACTAGCAAATCCAGGAGAGAGGAGCCATTACCAATCCTGGTAAGCAGAGTAGTAGATGGCGTGCCGACGAGCGGCGAAGGCGGAGCAGCAGGGGATGGGTGAGCAGCGGAGGAAGGAGGAGCAGCAGGGGACGGGCAAGCGGCAGAGGCAGGAGGGCGCGGGCGAGCGGCGGCAGTCCTGAGCGGCGGAGGGACCTGAGACGGTTGGGGAGCGCCGGAGCGGAGGGGAGGCGCCGGCAGGCGGCGGCGGCGTGCGTGCAGGCGTGGCTAGGTCTGGGGGCGTCGGGGCGCAGTGAGTTGGGCTGCTGGGGTCCTGCTGTGCGTTGGAGATGGAGAGTCTGGCCTGGGCCTTGGCTGTGTGTTGGGCTAAGCCCCGGGCCCGTTCAAAAAATATGGCTAGGTAGTAACCTAAAAAAAGGCACGCCCCGGGCCTGGGCCCTGGGGGCCTGGGGCCCAGATCCGCCCCTGAGTGGGGCTTTGACCAGGGCGAACCCTTGGTTGATGGTGGCGGCCAGAACATTAAGGGCACTACGGGCCCCGATCGTTCCTGAAGGTGACATTGAGGTCTACTATCCTCATTCCTACTCTGCTTTTCTCTGGTGAAAACAAAAATCCTTGATTTGGGCTGCGGCGGCGTGACGCCCGGATAATTAGGCTACAGTAATCCCATGTTAATGGTGCCAAGTCATCTCGATTACTGTTGATAATCTCGCGTTAGTTCAAAACTATTCAAATTGAAAATTACTTTTTTTGACAAACATCATTCTTTTTACAAACGTTAGAACTAAAATCTTCGGAGAGCGCAAATTATTACATAGGTAATTATGGTGAAGAAATCACGCTTTTTAAAAATGCCTAAATACTTTAAAATGAATTAAAGCAAAAAGGGAAATAAGAAAAAGGAAAGACTAAAAAAACAACAACAACAGACCCCCCGGCCTCGTGGCCCAACTGGCCTCAGCCGCCCGAACAGGCCGGCCCACCGCACCAACACTTAACCCTCCGGTCCACCGACCGAAACCCTAACCCCCCACTTCTCCTTCCCGATCCCCCACTCTCCCCACCCCTTCTCCCTCTCCCAGCCACGATCTGGATCGCGCCCCTGGCGTCCCCCCACGCCACGACGCCGCCGCCCGGCGCCTTCCGTCGCCCCGCGCCCGACGTTCCTTCCCCTCTCTCTCCCTCAGCACCGCCGCCCTCCACGACGCTGGCGCACGCCACCGCCTTGGCGCTGCCGCGGCGCCCGAGCGGCTCGACCTTCGCCTCGTCTCGACCTGCTGCTCGCCGCCACGGCGCCGCCGGCCTCCCCGAGCGCCTCCTCGGACTACCTCGCCGGAGCTCCCCCTCGCTGGCTCTGGATCGGCACCCGAGCCGATCCCCGTTGCCAGCGCTCGCCGCCGTTCGCCGTCACCTCGTCGGACGCCTCCTCGCCTACATCCCCGCCTGGCCCAACGACCCTCGCCGAACCCCTGCTCTGCAACGGGGGTGAGCAGCCGTGTCGCCCCCTTTCCCCTCTGTCCTTCCCGTCGCCGTAGCAACCGCGTCGCCCTCCGCTCGCTCGGGCTTGCCCCTAACCTCACCCGCCTCGCGCTCCCCCGTTGGGCTGTGCGTTAAACAGCGCGCACGCCCGCGCTCCTGGGCGCCCCTGCCCGCGCCGCCGCTGCCTCTTGTCGCGCCACCGCCGCTGCCGCCGCCTCCCGGCCTGCTGCTATCCCCCTTCCCCGCAGCTGCTGCTACCGACCGGCGGGGCGCCGTGGCCGCCGACGCTCCCTGCCGTGCGTGTGCAGTTGCCCCGTGCCTGGCTGGGCCACTGCCCAGTCGGGCCGGCGCCCGTTAACCGCTAGCACCAGTGGCCTCCGGGGCCACTTACAAGTGGGGCCCCATGCCCCTGTAAAATAAATAAATAAATAAATAAAAATAATTTTAATAACTTGTAATTAATTAAATAAAGTAATTAATTAACTAAATTAAAATTGATTTGTTTAATTAGCTAATTAGTTAGTTAGTTAACCCTAATAGACACTTACATGTGGGTTCCCTGTCCAGTTTGACCAGTCAAATTGTTGACTCGGTCGACCCAGTCCATGACATGTGGCCCCGTTTGACCCTGTTGACCAGTCAATAGTTGACTGGTCAACTATTGACTCGACCCCCTGGACCCCACCCGTCAGCCTCACATGCATTCGGCTGGGTACACCCACTGGGTACCCGTAGCAATTTCCAATTTAATATATCGAATTAAAATACTTTTTGAAGATGGGTAAAGCTTTGAAAATAATATAAAATAAACCGTTCATCAGATGAAAATACTCTGTACATGAAAGTTGCTCAGAACGACGAGACGAATCTGAATACGCAACCCGTTAATCAGCCACGCGTCCTTAGCATAGCGAACCTGCAAGATTTCATCTCCGGTTCATCTGTCCGAAAACACGAAACACCGGGATACTTTCCTGGATGTTCCCCCGTGCGCCGGTACCACCTATTAGGGCACACCTAGCACCGTTCATTGTCATGTCTTGCATCATCATGCTTATGTTTGCACTGTATTTATTGTTTCTTTCCCCTCTTCTCTCCGGTAGACTACGAGACCGACGCCGCTGCTACCCAGTACGACTACGGAGTTAACGACCCCTCCTTCTTGCCAGAGCAACTAGGCAAGCCCCCCCTTGATCACCAGATATCGCCTATTCTTCCCTCTACTGCTTGCATTAGAGTAGTGTAGCATGTTACTGTTTCGATTAATCCTATTTTGTTGCATAGCCTGTCATTGTTGCTACATCGGTTGATACCTTACCTGCAATCCTAAATGCTTAGTATAGGATGCTAGTTTACCATTAGTGGCCCTACATTCTCGTCAGTCTGCCATGCTATACTATCGGGCCGTGATCACTCGGGAGGTGATCACGGGTATATACTGTACATACATACTATTCAGGTGGTGACTAAAGTCGGGTCGGCTCGTTGAGTACCCGCAAGTGATTTCGATGTGGGGGCTGGAAGGACAGGTGGCTCCATCCCGATAGAGGTGGCCTGGGTTCCCGACGGCCCCCGACTGTTACTTTGTGGCGGAGCGACAGGGCAGGTTGAGACCACCTAGGCGAGAGGTGGGCCTGGCCCTGGTCGGCGTCCGTGGTTACTTCAAAATAACACGCTTAACGAGATCTTGGTATTTGATCTGAGTCTGGACACTGGCCTATACGCACTAACCAACTACGCGGGAATAGTTATGGGCACTCGACGTCGTGGTATCAGCCGAAGCCTTCTTGACGTCAGCGACTGAGCGGCGCGCGCCGGGTTGGACCGCGTAACGCAACTTCCTTTGTAATGGAGGTTGCTAGGTCTGCTCATCGGTCGCGTACGCAACGTGCAGGTGTGCAATGGGCGGTGGGCCCAGACCCCTGCGCGCATAGGATTTAGACCGGCGTGCTGACCTCTCTGTTGTGCCTAGGTAGGGTTGCGTCGTGTTGATCTTCCGAGGCCGGGCATGACCTAGGAAAGTGTGTCCGGCCAAAGGGGATCGAGCGTGTTGGGTTATGTGGTGCACCCCTGCAGGGAAGTTTATCTATTCGAATAGCCGTGTCCCTCGGTAAAAGGACGACCCGGAGTTGTACCTTAACCTTATGACAACTAGAACCGGATACTTAATAAAACACACGCAGACAAGTTCCAGAGACAACCCAGTGATCGCTTTCTCACAGGGCGACGAGGGGAGGATCGCCGGGTAGGATTATGCTATGCGATACTACTTGGAGTACTTCAATCTACTCTCTTCTACATGCTGCAAGACGAAGGCTGCCAGAAGCATAGTCTTCGATAGGACTAGCTATCCCCCTCTTATTCTGGCATTCTGCAGTTCAGTCCACTGATATTGCCTTTTACACATATACCCATGCATATGTAGTGTAGATCCTTGCTTGCGAGTACTTTGGTTGAGTACTCACGGTTGCTTTGCTCCCTCTCCCCCCCTTTTCCTCTTCTTCTTGGATGCCGCAACCAGACGTTGGAGCCCAGGGGCTAGACGCCACCGTCAACGACGACTCCTACTACACTGGAGGTTCCTACTACTACGTGCAGGCCGCTAACGATGACCAGGAGTAGTTTAGGAGGATCCCAGGCAGGAGGCCTGCGCCTCTTTTGATCTGTATCTCAGTTTGTGCTAGCCATCTTATGGCAACTTGTTTAACTTATGTCTGTACTCAGATATTGTTGTTTCCGCTGACTCGTTTATGATCGAGCACTTGTATTCGAGCCCTCGAGGCCCCTGGCTTGTAATATGATGCTTGTATGACTTATTTTACTTTTAGAGTTGTGTTGTGATATCTTTTCGTGAGTCCCTGATCTTGATCGTACACATTTGCGTGCATGATTGTGTATGATTGAATTGGGGGCGTCACAGGAGGCGCTCCGGCGTCGTTCCCTTGATGGAGGTGTTGCCCTGAGACAACATGGGTGATGGACGAGTCCGGCAGTGAGTGGGGGTAGCTATTAGCGGTTGCGGTGCGTGTTGACGAGTGCTCTGCTGCCTCGGAAGTCCTTACTAGCCGGCGTGTCAACGCACTCGATCCTAGGCGAGAGGGGGAAGTGCTCCCCTCTCGGGTAGCAGCCTCTCGCCGATTGTAGGCCAAGCTTGCCTTGACACCGTCGCCATGCTCTTACCGCATCTTCGATGGCGATCTCTCCGGACAGTTTATGTCTTGTTTTGTGGTTGGTGCTGCGGGCGGCGGTGTTGTTCATGGATGCATGGCGGCTTTGATGAGGCGGTGATGCTCACTCTTCTCCCCCTTGGCAGCATTGTTTGTCACTGTTTATGTGTGCTCGGGGAGCTAATTTACCTCCTGACGTGGTGGCGCCCTTCGATCCAGGGCGAGAAAGTAGAGTGCTTTCTCTAGAGGTGGACACGGATGACATGACGATAATGTTTGGCCTCCTGGAGGTTGACGATGGCATGAGTTTCTCTGTGGTGTTCCTTCATTGACTCTACTTCTTCTCCGGTCGGATCACTGAGCTCGGCAAGGGCCTCGATGCTCAAGTTGTGCTTCATCTTTTTATTTTTATTTGCTTGTGTGTTTTCGTTGCCTGTAAGCTGTTCTTAAGCATGCTGGCCGTTTGGTGCTTTATTAATTTGCCCGCTTGGTGCCTTTGCCTAAAAGGTCAACCAAACGCACAAGCACCACGGGTTCACAGCTTCACATCCTGACGAGGAACGAATTTTTTTGGTTGGTAGCTAGCTAGCTTCGCTAGTCAGTTTAAAAGATTAATTAGTATCTTCGCTAGATTTGTTTTTCAAAATTCCACCTATCTATTTCAACACATCGTGATATATCAACATGTGTATGAAACCATCATATGCTGATACAATTGGCTCTTCTCTTAGAGATGCTCTAAAGGTAACTCGATTTGTCTCTCCCTGATGGGCGAGATTTCTAGGTCTGTTATATTTGCAATATCTAACACTTAGCCTGCCAAGGTGGAATCGAAGGGGTTCATCTAAAAAAGCGATAGCATATTCCAATATTTCTGCATTTCTCTTCGTGGCGGAAAGGATGCAGAGGATAGCAATCTCCAGCGTTTTGGATGCAAGAACAATTAGGCCTAGAGAAAAGGACATGAACACAAAAGAAGATGTCAGAGGGTTGTCATAAGAAAAAAGACCAATAAAATTAGAATGAGCACATGTACAAGGAAATCATGGATCAGATAGGTAAAATAAACTTTTGGAGCAATTTCTGGCTGTAATTAATCTAGCCTTGTTTTCGCATAAGCTATTTAAGATTATGAACAGTACAGGCTGGGTAGAATGAAAGAAAGACATCAAATTGAAAGTACAACTCTACTTGGTCGCTAAATAAACGAGTAGGGCTTATGAGGGAGGGGTCATGAGTCTCAATGATTTACCCCGTCTCGAAACTTTTGGTTCACCTTCCACGTGAGTGGTTCATTATCCCGCCAATACATTAGTCCCTTGTTCCTACAAGTGAATAATTAATTAACAATGTATGCATGTATGTTATCATATATAAACAATCAATTAAGCAGGTAGAGCATACGTACATACCAGTGACGACGAGAGCAACATGTAAAGACATGGGGGATAAGGCTACATGGTCCTTGTGTCAAGCCGCTCATGCTCATGCTGCATTCATCGGTTGCTAGCGACCAGGTGCTACTACCAAGACAATATTGAGAAAATGTTAACTCCCGTGGACGCCGATAGATCACGGCGTCGCCTGTAGTGGGAGGCACTAATATCTTGGAAGAGACACACAATGCCCGTCCTCCCACGAATATGACTTTGTCTCCGATTCCTTTTACCGGGACATATCGTCTTGAAACAAGATCCGACAGCCTGTGAACCGCCAGGTGGGTGAAGGACCTGTCCTTGTGCCCGACCACCAGGACCTCCGAGTCACATTCTACCAGATAGAGAGGATAGGCGAGTTTCTTCTTTGGGATCGCGGCGATCAGCTTTGGTGCATCCTGCAGGTGCGCCTCCATCTGGAAAATCTGTGATACTTCAGGACTATCTTCAAAGAAAGTATCATGCACCAGATATTGCTTGCCTCCTGATGACAATGGTTGGTAATGACCCGGAATTCTCCAAGGCAGCATAGTCCACTCCGTATCTTGGGAGGTAGCAACAGCTGCCCATGTCGTACCAATCAAGACCATGACTCTCACGACTCCGTCGGCAGCCACCGAGATGGAAGCAGACATATCTCTCATTAGTTTCAGCTTGGTTGCCTGCGTATAATCAGCCTTGAGTTGCATGGCAAGAGACGTGAGGGGTGGGAGCTCCACGATGTCGCCGGTGAAAGGGTGGAGGAGGCGGATGGCGGTGTCCTCGTCTCGCTGGAGGACCAGGAGGCCCTCCACGGAGTCAAGAACACAGTGATCCGTCAACAGTGGGAGCCGGACGCGGACAAAGATCCCCGAGTCGAGGTTGAAGAACCGGACGTGTCCACAGAGATTTTCATGGCCGGGGTGAAGTCCATGGCCCTCAGCGAACATCATCCAGCGGCGCGGGTGAAAGCGTGGGTCGATCACGCCTCGGCCGCGCGGAGACACGGTGGAAGACCGCCAGTTGGTGCAGACGGCACGGAGGCGAACGTAGTCCGTCAGGTCGCCGGCCAGCAGGCGCCCCGCCACAAGACGAATCATATCTTCTGGCAGCGATGCCCATGGAGACCGGGTGGCCGGCGGCAGTGAAGGTGACATATTGCTCTTGTTACAGATTCACGATCCAAACCTGCAAGAAACCAACTTTATTTTGTTAGAAAAATTATAAACAATAATAGACTGAAAAAGGTTACTGGAACCACGGAATCCATAGCTCAACAAACTATAATATTAATGCACGGTATTAGACGTAAGAGTTTCACGGCTGGCGGCAGGAAGAAAGATACGCGGCGCGATTAAAAAAGTTGGGCAAGCGATAACACACCTCGCGTTAGTTTAGGCTCGATGCAATCTAATTCGGTTCTCGTTATATAGAAACGGAATATGATTGGGTTTATGTACGATACGGACAAGAGTTGGGATAGATGATGCACAATCAAGTTCAAAGACGATGGACTCCCACTGTCCGACGACTTATCTCTACTCCTAAAGACGATGGACTCCCACTGGTCGCTCGATTTTCCCTTACATGATCTCGTCCACGTCCATCGATTTTTTCACTGAAAAAACCGGTTAAACCGCCCTCTCTCTCCCTCCCGAACCCACGTACTCGATTCCTATTCCTAGCTCTAGCCCTACCCCCGATCCTTTCGCCGCCACAATCAACGCTCGGGTCGTCACCTGCACGTAGCGTGTCGGCGCCCGCTCGGCTCGACCGCGACCGCGACGACTGCAGCCCGCGCGGAGGCATTCCTCTAGGTGGTGCGTCCCTCCATGAATCAATCATCCCGTTTGCTACACAGAGGCCAGGATGGAGTACGCATCTTGCGCAGAGGCCTCCGCCGTTCCTCGACGACGCAGGCCGAGGGCCGCGCCGGTCACGTACCGCCGTTCCTAGATGGATTATTGCTACCCCGCTCCCTTGTGCCGATGAAACCGCACTGGAGGGTCGTGCGCCGGCTGAGCGCCTCAAATCGACGAGTCTGGCCGTGGCTGAGGGCCGAGGCGAGTGCAAGAGTCGACGGTGATACAGTCGAGCCGGAGGGTGCAGCGACTCGTCGGCTGCCGGGACGCACCATGCCATGTGCCGTGTGCCAGTTGAGCAAGGGGTCATGGGAAGTTGCGCCGGCCGGATGGCGACGTGTGCGCGTGAGAGCGCCTCTTGGTAATACACAATCGATTGTTTCTTCTTGTGATTTGCGTTACTCATGGGAAAAGCAATCCGTTGTTAAATAGGTAATCTCTGTTATTGTTATTTTCTTGGTTGAAGCCAGATCGACAAGCTCTGTTCGCACTTTTCTTTGTCTTCGCCCATGAGAAGATACGAACATTTCCAAATTCGTGGCCACGGAGGAAAACCACGCCCGGCCCACCCGCGTCGCCCCCGCGGGCGACCGGGAGGCATCCCTAGCCGTCGCCGCCGGTCCCCCCAATCCCCCGCCTCCGTGCAGCACCGGCGGCGGCGGGCCCCCTCCTCCTCCCTGCTTGGTGGTGGCCGACGCAGGACGGAGCCGCCGGGCTGTGGCGCGGCGCTACTCGTGGGGCGCGGCGGCGTGGTGCAGGAGTCTCGCCGCAGTCGCGGCTGGCCTCGGCGTCCGCGCGGACGGCTGCGTGGCGGTGGTGCACGCTCGTACTGGTGGCGGCTGTGCAGCGAGATCTCGATCTGGCTGCGGGCGGCGTGGCCATGATGCGGGCTGCAGGCGGCGCCGGAGCCGGAGTCGTGCCCTTTTTGGTGCGGTGGCTCGGCCGACGGATGGCCTGGTGGCCGCCGGTGGTTCCTCCTGCCGCTCCTGGAGATCCCCTTGTATCCCCATGTAGGTGGGATGGCTACTGCGGGGCGGGTGGCGGCGTGCTCGTCCTGGATCTGGCATCGGGATTCGGGCGGGTGGTGCGGGTTGGGCAGCAGCCTGGCATGGTTGTTGCTCCGGCCCTGGGCAGCGGTGCGGGGAGGTCCGACGCATGGACGGTGAGCTCCTGGTGGCGCGGCCGCTACACGGTGGCTCGGCGGCTCTGCTCGCGGCGACGGCCGGCTTCTTCTCCGGCGTCGGCTCGTCTGCAGGCCAACCGTTTCAACCTTCACTTCATCTCCTCGTCGTCCGGACGTTACTCCCATATGGTCCTCTCCCAGCTGCGGTCCACCGCTCGTCTCGCGCCTGGTGCTGCAGGACCGAACTCGTCTCACACACGGTGTGCAGCAGGACCGAGCTCGTCTCGTGCACGGTGCAGCAGGACTGACCTCGTCCCCCTCTTGGTGCTGCAGGACCGAGCTCGTCTCGCGCTCGGGGAAGCAGGGCGGGTCGATGGATGCCAGTTCTGGCCGGCCTATTGGGTCTCGACGCTGGGTCGCCCAAGGGTGCGAAAGGTGGGACCTTTCCGCTCGCCTCTTTCGTTGGGGTGCGGCGGGTCTCAGGTGAGGTGGTGTCAAGGTCTTGGATGCCGGGTCGGTGGCCCTGGTGGTGGTCGCGCGGTGCTCTTGGGCAGAACCCGTGCCTTGGTGTTGCCCGGTCTCCATGGCTGTGTGGGCGGCGTGGTTGCTGGGGTGTGGCGTTCGGTGGCGGTGAGTGTTGGCTGAGGTGAAAACCTGTTCTATCTTCGGACGTACCGGCGGCGGCGAAGATCTTTCCCTTCTTGAGGGCGTCGTCGCGGCTCTCATTGGCCCGTCATGCGGCTTCAGGGGAAACTCTGAACCTTGGATCGGGCGGGTGGCGGCTCTCCGGTGCCGTTCCCTTCCTGAAGGCGGCGCCTTGGAGCACATGGTTCGTCATATGTAGCTTCATCTCTTTGTGGTGGTAGTGTTAGGAGTGGTGTTGCTGCGCTCAGCGTCTATGTATCTTGCCCTGGATGTGTGCGTGTGTTGTGGTAGCGTGTGTTTGTACTGGGTGCTTGATGATCGGTGCTTTATATGTAAAGCGGGCAAGAAGCCTTTTTCTGTAATTCCTGGCCACTAATAAAGATGAAAAACAAGGATCAATCTGTTGTGGTTACTTGATTGAAAAAATCTGACCAATTTCCAGTTCCTGTTTGGAGTATGATCAGTTGGTTTCTTTTGGTTTGATTTCTCCGTTCTGATCTAGGATGATCTTTTTTTTCGAGAATGACGGGGGGGGGGGGGGGCAAGGAGGCCCCACCGATTGTTATATTAATCGAAGGACTTGGCAGTCATATAGGGTTTTTCATCGAAAACAAAACTACAAGCTAAGAAGCGAAAAACCAAAAAAAAAAAGAAAGGGGGGGGGGGGGGGGGGGGGAGTTTACAAGACAGAGAGAAAAACCGCGCGGGTCTCTAGAAGACGCTCGCGAGCAGGAGCCGAGGATGATCTTTGAATTGATGTAGATTGATGCCCCCTATTCATCCTTGTTCTCCTCTTTCCTTGCCGGGCCAAATTGCTTAATCGGAGGGCAAAGTACATGATAACGTGTTTAGAAGTAAAACTGAGAGATAGATAGATGAATGAATCAGCAGCTTTTCATTGATGATGAATCTGAGTATTTATACGATGCGTAGGTCAGTTACAAGGTATATCATCAACTTATGAGTGGATTAACCTTTGGTTTTGCACCTGCATTTAGGATGAAGGGAGGCACTGGAAACCTCATGCCTCCTCTGGCCATGTTGTACCTGAACAAGATGCATTTTCTCAGGTTATATTCTAGCAGTACAGCCGGGAGGCAAGGAACTTCACTTCACCCTGAGCTTCCCCTACCTTACGATTTTTGGCATTAAGGGATGGCTCCATGGAGCACCCTACCCGAAAACTCGTTGGTGTGGACGAGCTCGCCTGCTCACGGTATCCTTAGGCGTCGGCTCGCATGGGGATGTGGAACGCACTCCGTATTCCAGGGCGTAGACGCCGGCTTATTAAATGCGAGACGCGGACGTGAAGCGACGTCGTTTGTACGGTGCTGTTGACAGACG
Source organism: Aegilops tauschii subsp. strangulata (assembly GCF_002575655.3). Classification (NCBI taxonomy): domain Eukaryota; kingdom Viridiplantae; phylum Streptophyta; class Magnoliopsida; order Poales; family Poaceae; genus Aegilops; species Aegilops tauschii. Next base: position 37,835,660 of record NC_053041.3, on the reverse strand, counting down.
TCGAGGCAGTAGCGACGGTGTCTTTCATCCTGTAGCAACGTGTACCGGAGATGCAGACGGGGTATCCACTGGAGCACACGTACCTCAAGCAGTGAACGCTCGTACACCCAGCCGGCATCCCCTGGAGCACTGCCGCTACCTGCGTCAACCTCATAGCTCACATGCTGAACACGGTGCCCTTGGCCATCGCTGACAAGCAGGGGCACTTGAGCTCAAACCGGAGGAGACATGGCCAACAGAGCTTCCGCCGGAAGCAGATGCAGACATCTTCGACACATACACAGCTCGTCTGAATCGCGGGGTATAGGCTGTAGAATAGTGTGGGCTATGCGGAGGAGATGTAGCCCTGTCGTTAAGTAGAACCCCCTTATGAAGCCCTCCCAAAGAGTTTGAAAGGTTCCCGCCCATGGCATACAGCAGGGGCTGTGTTCACACTTGTTAGGTGACAGTCACATTGAATCACTGCTACGGTGCTACCTGTGCCAAGTTGTGCAGGAACCTGATGCCAAGCAATTTCTCAAGAGGGGACACATAAATCAATTATATTTTTGCTCACAGGAGGGAGTGGATCAGACGGACTGTATTTTGAACACAAAAAACGCAGTGAAATTCAAGGTGAACAGTAGGTAACTTCATACATAATTTCTTACAAGATCATCATGCATATCACAGACTCACAGTGTCAAAGTGAGACACAATCACAACTGTAGTACTAGTTATTATCACAACAAGACAGTCTTACAATTAGCGGCTATTAAGCCCTCAACCACAGAACAAAAATACTGAAACTAAACAAAGTCACCCACAAATTGCATTTGCCTCTAAAGTAGCATTTTCAACAACATGCAGCACAACCTTCCTTGTGACCACCGACGCCACAGTTTAAATATTTTGCCTCTTTCCTTTCTTTTTGAGGAAGATCACCTCTTTAAGAATCAATGAGCCGACAAGCCTTATGAAGAATCGCAAAAGGATCAATAGTCCTTCTGCGTTCAAAGCACATATCATTTCTGTAGGTCGAAATAGACCACAGTAAAGCAGATCGTGATCATATGGAGGCTTATCCCTGCTTGTGGTTGGTCGACCAGACTTTCGTTTCCGTATTGAGTTCACAGAAATGCTATTGAGTTCACAGAAATGCTATCCTTCTAAAGATGCTACAAGTGGGTTGGCAGTACATCCCTTGCATCTTTTTTCCAACATTTCAAAATATGCTTTGCTTGGACCAATCTATGTCAAGGAAAACGAGGGCCTGCAAATCACATATCTGCTGCGTTTACTTATGATGTTCAATAAAAAGGAACCTGTGCTAGAAGCAATGTTTTTTGGTTACCTTTACTGAATGGAAGCACAGCAAGCATGTGTGCTCAAAATTAGCACACTCACCTATCAGTTCCTTCCCTTCCTCAACAACTTCAACTTTATACACAACCCTACACCACTTCTCGTGTTTCTCTGGATGATATCGCCGCACAAAATAGGATTTTCCTTTACTGATCTCCTCTACTTTGTACTGCATAGATTCCTATATAACTTCACCAAAAGTTTCAAATATAGCCCAAGTGTAGACAGACACCACTAGCATGCAATTCCAGTGGTGTGTTCATTTTCATTACTGGAGATGTCTGCACGCATGGGGATGCATTAGTAAAAATGTCATGTACTGCAACAGTGAGGATATAGGAACAATGTAAGGCTATTTAAAAATCTCATGTACTTCTCTTGCCATACCTAATTCCGAACCCAATTTCCCAGGAATGCCGATTGTAATAGTCAGATGCTTCTCCGAGTGAATCAAAGTTGTTTCCAACCGCTGAAACTATGACTGTGTCAGTCTTTTTCTCTGCATAACTTCTCAAGGTTTTCTGGAGGGCACTGATTCTACCAGCACATGTGGGCGTTCGGTAGGTGCATGTCCAACGGTACCCTGTTCAAATTGAGAAACGTTTTCACTAATACATAATCGAAAATGGAATAAACCCCTCTTCTAACTATGATCACGCAGCATGTCTCCCCCTCATGACAACACAGATCAATATGATTCAGCACCAAAAATTCAGATAACGTACTCAAATTTAAGCGGTATCCGAACTAGAAATACAATTGTATACCTCTTGGTCCAGCCGGGCGCCTGAGGATGATCTTAGCTAGTTGACTGCTCTGAATTGGGCGTGGACAAGGTCACCCCCTCGCAAGTGTTGTTTAACGGGCCACAGCCGTGCCAATCGTTATCCACCGTCTCCCCCGCGTCATGCCAACGGTGTACCGTCATCGTGCTATCTGTATAGCCACCGCCGTGACTGTACGCTACTGTTTAACGGGCCGTATCACTCGCTCATCCATACGAATGCATTGAATACACCAACACACGCGTCTCTGTTCCATTCGTACTCGTTCCGGGAGCAGGCGAGCTCGTCCTCTCTATCGCTGCTCTCGCTCTGGCCCCCCTTTCCAAGTTGCAAACTCCTTTTTATAGGATATCTAGCCCATTAGCTAGCCCAGTTTGGTGGCATAGCGAGGCTGAGCGCTCAGTCATTGCCCCTCTTATATTTGGTTCACGCTCCGTCACTGAGTGGGTATGCCGTCGAAGCAAACAAGACGTGCAGGCTGATGAGGTTGGCCGGCCTGGATTCCGGTGGCAACCAAGTCGCCCACAAGGCGGAGCCAAAGGTGGAGCGACGCAGCACCATGAGCGCCAAAAGAGAGGTATGTAACTGTCGTTTGCTTTCAATTTGGTTCATTTCCCCTCGAAATAGGCTTCTTAGACTTGTTGTTTGGTTGTAGCACATCTGTTCTACTTCTACTCCTGTATTTGTGTATGAAAGGAAATCTGGCCCAGTTTGTTTTTTTATCTTGAGAAGGATATTTTTTAGAATGTTCAGAGTTCGTTACAAGCATTTAAGAGATGGTCGCTAGATGTTCTTGAATGCCACCAATGATTTTTCTCATTTTGCTACGATTTGGCAATATTTGCATCTGTCGATGTTGATACTATCTCAATTAGTTGTAGCTCGCTATTTCTTTGTCTCGCTCTTGATGTAGCAGACAGGACTGCCAATTACACTGAAACAGACATACATTATTACCTTGTAGCTACAATTAAGTGTTCCTAAAAAAATGTGTTCTGAGCAATCATGTACTCTGTGAAGTCATCCAATTAAGTGCAAAATGGGGTCATTTGCCGCAGCAGTGATGACAACTCTCTATGTTTCAATGATAAGCGATAAATTAAAAGTGTTGTACCATGATCAATGTAGCAGTGATAGAAACTCTTTGATCATTTGAATGCACACATTCAGAAGTTATGCTTCATTACCAATGTGATTTGAATTGCTTGAATTTTGCTCTCACATGTTCATGATCATATTATACTGATTTTCATTGATTTTGTACACACATCTCGCAGATGGAGAACAGACATTCGGGTACTTCTATATTACGGGCAGGGAATCATTCCCAGTTTAAGGACCTTACAAACAAGTCTAGAACGGGGAATGAAAATCACGTGGGTGAGAATTTGCGGGATATACAACTGCAGCGAGGTCAAGGGTGGTATGCCCAAATGTCTGATGATAAGAAGGCGGAATACCTTTAGAAGGGGTGTTAGGCACACACAGAAAAGAAGGCTGCAACTCTTATATTAGTATCAAATGTCAGCAAGTATCTCAAGAACACCCTTCTCAAGATAAGAAACAAGAACACCTATAGAAGCTCCAGATGGCCCGACTAGAAAAGAAAGCTGCAGCAAAAAGATTCAATGTTGATGTACCTCAATTCAATGCTACACAGGTTTCCACAGGCAATATCCACTGAATCATCGTTGCTGAGACAAGCACATTATAAAATCTCTACTATTATTAACAAAGGAGAGTACATAGGTCGTTTCGTTTCATTATCCCTCCATCGGACAAATGAAGACCCCCACCGATTTTCTTTTCTTTCTCAAAAGAACCCCTATCGAACCCCTATCGCTTGGCTGTAACATATATATATATATATATATATATATATATATATATATATATATATATATATATATATATATATATATAACTGAGAGTGCACAGGTAGATGACATCTCCATTACTTATTTTTACCTTCTTTTGTAGTCCAATCATCTTTCATCGAAGGAACATGGGAGGATCCTCACTCTACCATGGCCTCAAGGGTGTTTGTCTACTTGGTGTCGTGCTCTGGAGTCAGGAAAGATGCACTATGCAGGTTTCATTATTTACTTTTACGTTTCCTTTCCCTATCAATTAGTATGGTTCTTAGATGATTGCATGATTACAATTTAACACTATATCTTCAGAAGAATTATTGAACGGACAAACTGCTCTGCTCCAGTTCGGTGGCAGCGGAAGAGAGACAATTATGGAGGTGACAGATGCAATGGCTTGAGCACGCTGGTAACCGCAGGTCAGATGCTCGTCCCCAAGTTTCTACGGCTGAGTTCGGTGAGTGCACCAGTATACCTCTTGGACAATGCTTTAAATCATCAAAGCTCGACGTCGTTCCTTGTCATAGAGGAGGTCAGCACTTCAAACAATCCCTAGGCTCCGTTACTTCTCATTTGCAGATCTTAGGACATTGGTCTGTTTCTTACTTGTCCTTTCAATTTTGTTTTTTATTCACCATGCTTGTACGATGATTGTACGGCATATCTGTCAGTAGAACGAATCATGCTAAAAATTTCTTATATATAAATGATGCATGCAAGATTATTCTTATTGCTTATTACTTCAGAATTTTCTCTACGAATGTGCTTAGAAAATATAATGTTTATCAGATAGCTTGCTATTTATCTGTGCTACTTTTTATCCCTTCTCAATTGTTGTCCTTACTCTGGATAAATTAGAACACTTATGTTCTACTAAATGATATATCAGCTAAAAATCCCGGATATGCGTGTGTTCTTTCAAATCACTAGTAGAAAAGGGGGCTTTTGTCCCGATTGGTAAGGGCCTTTAGTCCCGGTTTTTGAACCGGGACTAAAGGGTCGTTACTAATGCCTCCCCCCTTTAGTCCCGGTTCTTACACGAACCGGGACTAAAGGCCGTCCACGTGGACGCAGCCTGGAGCTCCACCTGTAAATTTAGTCCCGGTCAGCCGGTCAGCGTCCAGGCCGAGCCCGTAGAAATGCCGCTCGGCCGGCGCACCCGCGACGCCACCCTCGTCATCAACGAGGGCGGCCGCGCCTCCTCGGCTCCTACCTCCCGCCTCGTCAAGCCGAAGATGGAGCCGGGGCTCGCCCCCGTGAAGGGCGAGATGGCCGCACTCGACGACGAGGCTGCCATGAAGTGGGTGCTGGAGGACTGGGCCTAACTGGAGATGGAGCGCCAGCGTCGTGTCCTATAGGAGATCGCCGCTCGGGGCCGTGGCCGCGACGAGGGAGGCGTCATCGTCCTCGAGTACGGCGACGATGAGGCACCGCCGCCGGCCAAACAAATCCGCCAGGGGTGACCCCGGGCAGGGGTCCAGCGACGGCCGCGGTGTGAAGAAGGAGAATGAGGACGACGACGACGGCGACTTCGCCGCCTTCAGCAAGTTCTTCGACCTATAGGCGCGACAGTAGCAGTTTTTTTAGTAGATTATGTTTTCAATGCAAAAAGACTGTGGAACGCCTAAATATCGCAAAATCTATGTCGTGTTTGCCGAATTTTGGATGTAACTTTTCGAGTAGATGATTTTTCATATAAAAAACTTTTTCATCCGAGTTCGTATGCAAAAGTTATGCCCATTTTAAGAAATTCCAGAGAGATTTTGCAAATAAAGTCGAAATTCATATTTGTTAATTTTCCCAACAACTAGACCACATATCACATGGGAAACTTATTTTATTTTATTTTTCTGACATTTCCATCATTTTCTTTTGTTTTTTCTAAAACTGAAAAGGCGGTCCGCGGGGGGGGGGGGGGGGGGGTAGAGTTTGAAAATGGACCCTTTAGTACTGGTTCGTGCCATGAACCGGTACTAATGCCTCAAAGCCCATTAGTACCGGTTGGTGGCACCAACCGGGACTAAAGGACTAACCTTTAGTCCCGGTTGGTGCCACGAACCGGTACTAATGGGCATCGCACCCTTTAGTCCCGGTTCGTGGCACCAACCGGGACTAAAGGGCCCAGGTGAACCGGGACTAATGCCTTAGCCGCACGAACCGGGACCAATGCTCACATTAGTCCCGGTTCGTGACTGAACCGGGACTAATGTGAATATTGCCCTGTGACGAAAGCCCTGTTTTGTACTAGTGAATGTACTCAAAGCTCCAAAGTGGATTTTGTAAGTATCGAAGTTCTCTTCTGTTAGTACTTGTTCTGCTTTTACCTTTCAGATTGCTACATCATTTTGTTTGGTTACTAAATATCTGGCATATTAAAAAATTCACATATTTAAAAAGGTCCTATAGTTAGACAAGTTAATATAGAAAATTTGTGGAGTAGTTTTTTGTTCACTAGATGTTGTGTCATACTTTTGTAAAGGAAAACGAACTCACCATCTCATTTTATGCAGGATTGATGACTTGGTATACATCCTAGAGGTACATAATATCAGTTATTTACTGAGTGAGCTATCAGGTTCTGGTTCTTTCAAATAGATGTCTAAATTTGTTGGTATTATTAGTTGTCTGCCATTTCTCATGTGTAATGTATACATGGTTCAAATATCAGGATTATGTTCATTTATGTTCTACTCCTTTTTTTCTAAAAATATTAAGCACTAAGGTTTTAATTTGTTAGTTCAACTGATTGTGTTATTTGAAGTAGTAGATACTTATCACATTTTTGAAGCTTCTTTCTTTACGTAAAGATTTCACTAGGCTGCTAACATAGGAGGGATCATACTATGATTTCTATAGCATATTGCTTGATTTGGCCATTGTTTCTCAACTGTTTGTTCTTGCACTCGGATGATTTTGAAGCTCCATGGTTTGGCAAGAGTATTTTTGCAAGAAATTACGTACTCCCTCCGTCCCAAAATTCTTGTCGATACATCCGTATCTAGACAAATCTAAGACAAGAATTTTGGGACGGAGAGAGTACATCTTAAAGTTTTGCATCTCAATTTTAATACTTGTGTTGAACAGGAGGAAGCCTACAATTCGCTTCAAAGACGGAACTCGTCAATATAGAAGAGTAACACCTAGACAAAATCAAATCTGTTTAGAGAAGTCGATTGTACCTTCTTCCCGAGTGCCCAATGCAGATGACTAATGTTGATGATGCCACTCACTTGCCTTGTTTTTAAAGATCACATGTGCAACACAACTATGCAAACACTAGTAGAAAATCCCCCATTCGTCCCGGTTCGTGAGGGCCATTTGTCCCGGTTCACGAACCGGGACTAAAGGGTCGTCACTAAAGCCCTGTCCCTTTAGTCCCGGTTCGCCCAGGAACCAGGACATATGGGGCTCCACGTGGCCGCTGCCGCTTGCCCAGGCAGGGGGGGGGGGCTTTTGTCCCGGTTGGTGCCACCAACCGGGACCAAAAGGCTTCCACGTGTCAGCATTTCAGGGGCTGGGTTTTTTTTCTGAAGGGGGGGGGGGGTGGGGGGTTTGTAGGGTTAATTTAGGGGTTTCATATATTGTGTTAGCTAGCTAATAGAGAGAAGTGTCCTCTCTTATCTCCGTGCTTGGTCGACGCTACATATAGAGAGGACTCGACACGCTAGCTAGCTAGTAAGCAAATGAAGGAAACTATTAAGTACAGAAGATCGTCATGAACATATACAGAGAGAAGTGATCGACCTCTCCTTCTCTCCGAGAGATTGGTCGAACAACAAGTTTTCATATATCTTACCAACAGTACTGTCTACATATATATATATAATGTGTAAGATCTCTTACAATACCCTAACATATGAACTCAACTTCCACATGCATGATGGTATTCTCCGGCTTTATTGATGACGTGGTCAAGAAAGAATCCAGCCAATTCCTCTTGAATTGCTCGCATGCGATCTTGTGGTAGGAGTTCATTCCGCATCTCCCACATCTAATTTGAATAAGGGGGTCAATACATATATATGAATGAAACTCAACAAAAATGATGGTAATAAAATAAATTTGTGAATATTGTTGCTTACGCACTTCATATTGTCTTTTAGAGTAGCCCTGCCTATTCTTGGCCGTCGCGTTGTAGATGAACTCGCAGACGTAGTATACACAGTAATTATTTCCGGGTTCCTGCCACAAGCACTTTACAAGAAATAGAGGTCAATCAAACTGATAATGAAGCATTATAAATGGCATTGATGAAAGTAGTTAGAATCAACGGGAGATGCATGGAACTAGCTAGCTAGTAGTACTTACTTTCGGGAATTTCCATCGCAGATCCCGCGGCAGTCCCAAAACTTGTGCGGTGAATACTTTCCAAGCCCTGCGAGACAAAGAAAACAATTACTTGATATCATGAAATGAACAAAGTTGCCGATATGGTGCGATAATGATCGATTCAACTTACTTCTCGAGCATTTTAGATATGTCCGCATATTCCTTGCGATCTTTTCGTCTCGAGTCTAAGACGCTTACTAGTCCCTGCTCAAGCTTAATCTCTAGAAGAATATAGTGGAAACTGCGCACGCATACATATAACTCATCAGTTACATTAATTACTATAACCTCGAGTAATAATTAAGGGAAACTGAATATGCACAAGACAGTAACACTCACTTGAAGTTGTAAGGAAAGAGTATTGTATCTTTGTTTTGATTTATTACCAACGATCGTAGCAAGTTCTGCTTGGTTTCTTCGGCATGAAATTTAACCGTAAATTTATCTATGAGATTTGTGTTAATGAACCCAATTTCATACATTTCAGCTTTTCTGCATTCGACGATCTTCAATCTGCATAATATAGTGAGGATAATTATATATACATGCAATGAAAGAGCTGAGCTATATATAGAGACTTAATGACAGAAGTAGTACTTACAGACAGTAGCAAGTGACCGTTAATTTATCGAGGGCCTTTAGATTTAAAAACTGGAAGAACTCCTCAAATTGAACAGACAACTCCTCAATTCCAACGAGGTCGTGTTGATCCTCTTTAACTTTTAGCGTCAAAGTATCGATTTTATTCCCAGCTGACTGCGCCTTTCTGCAGGTTTCCATGTACCAATCATGGAATCTTCGCATTATTGTTGTTAGAGTAGTTCCATCTTTGACGAGAGGCTTCCCGTACTCGTATTTGAATTCGTCCACCTCCATTATATCAAAATGTGCATCGTCGTAATCTCCAGGATTGGTACCGGGCAAGACCCCCGGATGATTAGCGACGATATCGCTAGACACCTTGAGAGGGGGGCACGATTGGTTCGCTTGTTCGCCGAGCTAGGGAATTTTTTCCCAGTTCTTCGTTCTTGTAACCTTTTGTCACTGCAAGTACTTCCCGACCGCTTCGCTTCCTTATATGTCTTTTCAGTAATGCGTTCATAGTTGGTTTGCGGCGGAGACGATGGTGGTCGCTGCAGGGCATCCAAAGTGCGCTTCGCTTTCACCGGATCTATCTTCTCCTCCGGAGGTGGATGTCTCTTAGCTCTTTGCGTTGCGAAGTAGTCCCTCACTTGGGCTTGACAGATCTCCTCGTTTTCCTTCTCGGTCATCTCGTATGGTAACTTCTCTGGAGTCTTGAGAGATGGACCGAATCTGTATTGCCTCCCGCCTGTACTGCTAGACGCCGGAGCAGGCCGAGCGGCTGCGGCTTTCTTCTTTAGTTGCTTACGAGGCGAAGGAGAAGGACTGCGACGCGTCGGAGCAGCCGGAGCGGCGGCGGGTCTCTTCCGCCCTTGCTGACGAGGCGGAGAAGGAGGAGGCTGGCTGGTCGGGCACGCTGGCACGGCAGAGAAGGAGGCGGAGTGCCGCCACACGCCGGAGAAGGAGGCGGAGTGCCCTGATCACTCACCGGAGGAGCAGGCGGAGGAGGAGGCGGAGTGCCGCCACGTGCCGGATAAGGAGGCGGAGTGCCCTGATCACTCGCCGGAGGGGCAGGCGGAGGAGGCGGAGTGCCCTGACTCGCCGGAGGAGGAGGAGGAGGCGGAGGCGTCCAGTTCGGAAGGTTGATGAGCTCCTTCCGCCATAGGCATGGAGTCTTCAAAGCAGAACCCAGCCGAGTCTCCCCTTCACCGGTAGGGTGGTCAAGCACGAGCTCCTCAAATCCCTCCGTTATTTCTTCCACCGTCACCCTAGCATATCCTTGTGGAATTGGACGGCAGTGAAAAGTTGCGCCGGGTTCAGGAGGTCGAACAGAGCCGACAGTCGCCTTGACTTTGTACTTCTGCCATTGCGTCATAAGGTGGCAATGTTGAGACTCCATGATAGCATCCATGGGGTAGCTAGCAGGAGCCGTGAAGACAGGCTCCAGCTGAAGCTGCTCGGTGGAAGCCACGCTGCTTCTCCGCTAAGATGGCGGGGTAGCTTCAGGGGTAGCTTTGGCAGGTCGCTTGCTTCGAACTGCATCTCATTCCTCTAGCTTCTATACCCTTGCGTCCAGCTCCTGCAGTTCGCTCTGCTCCACCTTCCTCCTCTCTTAGCATTTGTAACCGCCTGCGTCCAGAAACCCAGCCTTCCACGGAACGGAGCCTGGCGTGCCTCATGTCCGTCCAGGGTGCTCAGGATTCTTGAGGGCCATTGTGAGCTCGTCCTTCTCTCTGTCTGGAACGAACGTCCCTTCCTGCGCTGCGTTAATATAGTGCTGAAGCTTTGTGAGGGGTATTCGCAGTTGCTCCCTCGTCCAAACGCACTTCCCTGTTACAGGGTCCAAGGTTCCGCCAACCCTGAAGAACCAAGTCCGGCAATGGTCTGGCCAGTTCAATGTCTCTGGTTCGACCCTTTATCAAGCAGGTCGTTCTCAGCCTTGGCCCACAACGGTCGGGCTTTGAGGTAGCCACCTGACCCCGTGCGATGGTGATGCTCCTTCTTCGCAGCATTTATCTTGTTTATCGCTGACATCTTCTTACTCCTCTCCGATGTCTTGTTGGCCACACATGCGTCCCATTGATCTCTGAGCTTCTCGTACCGGCCGATGAATTCTGGTGTCTTTTCTTTGTCGACAAACTTTGCTTTCAGGTCATTCTTCCACTTCCTGAATAGATCTTCCATCTTCTTGAGAGCAAAGGACTTGATCAATGGCTCTATAACTGGATTCTCCAGATCCTCCTCTTCCGGTAGGGTGAAATTTACCTTCAGCGCTTTCCAAAGATCAGCTTTCTGTCTATCTTCGACAAAAGAAACTTGAAGCTCTTCATCCTTAGGCTGATTCCATAGCTCTATGCTGATCGGGATCATGTCCCTAACAAGAACCCCGCACTGAGCAGTAAATGCCTCCTTGGTCTGGAGGGGTTCAATCGGTTGGCCATCGCGCGCGATTGCTGTGTTCGTGAACCTTCAATCTGATTGCAACTTTTTCTTCGGGCCTCGTCTCTTTACCGAAGTTGTGCTCGATCCGGAGGGCTAGAAATAAGAAGAAAGACGAGAGTTAATATGTGTAGATACCAAAACAATGAATGCATCAATTAACTATAGTCAGCACAGGCTTAATTAGTATATATACCTGGCCGGACTCTGTTCGGTCACCGGAGCCGTCATCACGGCCTCCTTCTTGCACCGGCATTCGGTCACTGGTCACGGTCTCCTTCGTTGTTCGAGGACCGTAGCCTGCTTCTTCACCCTCTCCTTCCAGACCATCGGCTTCGTTGAGATACGACATGACATCAGCTCCGACTGCGATTATGTCCCCTGATACGTCTCCAACGTATCTATAATTTTTGATTGTTCCATGCTATTATATTACCTGTTTTGGATGCTTATGGGCTTTACTTTACACATTTATATCATTTTTTGGGACTAACCTATTAACCGGAGGCCCAACCCGTAGTGCTGTTTTTTTGCCTATTTCAGTATTTCGAAGAAAAGGAATTTCAAACAGAGTCCAAACGGAATGAAACCTTCGGGAGCGTGATTTTTGGAACGAACATGATCCAGAGGACTCGGAGTGCACGTCAAGAAGCAATCGAGGAGGCCACAAGGGTGGAGGGCGCGCCCCCTGTCTCGTGGGCCCCTCGGGCGTCCACCGACCTACTTCTTCCTCCTATATATACCCATGTACCCCGAAACCATCAGAGGCGACCACGAAAAACTATTTGCACCACTGTAACCTTCTGTATCCGTGAGATCCCATCTTGGAGCCTTCGCCGGCGCTCCGCCGGAGGGGGAATCGACCACGGAGGGCTTCTACATCAACACCATAGCCCCTCCGATGAGTTGTGAGTAGTTTACCACAGACCTTCGGGTCCATAGTTATTAGCTAGATGGCTTCTTCTCCCTCTTTGAATCTCAATACAAAGTTCTCCTTGATCTTCTTGGAGATCTATTCGATGTAACTCTTTTTGCGGTGTGTTTGTCGAGATCGGATGAATTGTGGGTTTATGATCAAGTTTATCTATGAGAAATATTTGAATCTCCTCTGAATTCTTTTATGTTTGATTAAGTTATCTTTGCAAGTCTCTTCGAATTATCAGTTTGGTTTGGCCTACTAGATTGATCTTTCTTGCAATGGGAGAAGTGCTTAGCTTTGGGTTCAATCTTGCGGTGTCCTTTCCCAGTGACAGCAGGGGCAGCAAGGCACGTATTGTATTGTTGCCATCGAGGATAAAAAGATGGGGTTTATATCATATTGCATGAGTTTATCCCTCTACATCATGTCATCTTTCTTAATGCGTTACTCTGTTCTTTATGAACTTAATACTCTAGATGCATCCTGGATAGCGGTCGATGTGTGGAGTAATAGTAGTAGATGCAGGCAGGAGTCGGTCTACTTGTCACGGACATGATGCCTATATACATGATCATGCCTAGATAATCTCATAATTATTCGCTTTTCTATCAATTGCTCGACAGTAATTTGTTCACCCACCGTAATACTTATGCTATCTTGAGAGAAGCCACTAGTGAAACCTATGGCCCCCGGGTCTATCTTTTATCATATAAGTTTGCCATCTACTTTTATTTGCATCTTTACTTTTCCAATCTATATTATAAAATACCAAAAATATATTTATCTCTATCAGATCTCACTTTCGCAAGTGGCCGTGAAGGGATTGACAACCTCTTTATTGCGTTGGTTGCGAGTTCTTTGTTTGTTTGTGTAGGTGCGTGGGACTTTTTGGGGAGTCTCCTACTGGATTGATACCTTGGTTCTCAAAAACTGAGGGAAATACTTACGCTACTATTGCTGCATCACCCTTTCCTCTTCAAGGAAAACCAACGCAAGCTCAAGACGTAGCATCCCCCAACACCCGTTCCGCTTCCTCGTCTCGGCCGTGCTCCATAATTTCTGCAAATATTACAACATGGCAGTTATTATACAAACATGACAGATGGATATATTAGTGGCAAACGTAGACCTAGCTATAGCTATTCACGACAAGGAATTATATTAATTAATGGCCTCGATGCTTCTCTAGGGTTTGGGGTGGCCTCGACGACAACACTCTTTTAACTTGGTAAAGGAGGGGGTATATCGATAACGACGACATACATACATGAAAAAAAATGTTATCGGGGAGGGGTTATATCGACACCCCCCCTCATGTCGAAGTTATCGGGGAGGGGGTATATCGACCCCCCCTCATGTTAAATTCCTGAGAGAGTTAGGAACCGGAGGGGGACTCCTCCCCCCTCATGTCTGAGGAGTTTTTACTCCCTCTCTCCCATGAAACATTCATCAAACAAACTTAATACGAGTTTTAACAGAAAACATTCATCGAACAAAATTACAACAGAAAAATTGACCAAGTTTTCATATATCATCATCATCATCTACTACAAAAAAAATTGACATATTCTTTGCATATTCGACAATAATATCACCAAAAAAATTCTATGAAGTTAACATTAAAAATTCTAACTTTTGCATATTCCTAGAACCCTCGAACCCTCAACCCTCGAACCCTCGACCATAGAACCCTCGAACCCTCGAACCCTCGACGACCCTCGAACCGTCGACCCCCTCCCCCGTCCTCATGTCGAAGTTATCGGGGAGGGGGTATATCGACCCCCCCCCCCCTCATGTCGAAGTTATCGGGGAGGTGGTATATCGACAATGACATACCCGATAAAAAAAAAGAGGAGGAAGAAGAAGAAAAAAAAGAGGAGAAGAAGAAAGGAATAAAGAGAGGAGAAGATCGAAGAAAAAAAAAGAAGAAAAAAAAGAGGAGAAGAAGAAAGGAATAGAAAGAAGAAGAAAAATAGAGTAATTTCTATTTTTTTTCTTCTTCTCCTCTTTTTTTTTCTTTTTTTTCTCTTCTTATTTATTTCTCCTCTTCTTCTCCTTTCTTCCTCTCCTTCTTCCTCTTCTTATTTTCCTTTTTTCCTCTTCTTCTTTTTCTTCTAAATATGAATTGACAAAAAAATACATATATATGACAAAAAATACATATACATATACACACATACACACATTTATACACATACACACATATATACACAATTGACAAAAATACATATATATGACAAAAAATAAAAAATTTGCAGGGCAGGGGCGGCGCGCGATGGCAGCGTAGGGCATGGGGCGTGGCGGCGACGGCGGCCAGTACAGGGAGGAGGAGGAGGGGATCGGGGCGGCGCTCACAGCGGGCTCGGACGCGGCGACGACATCAGTGCAGGGCGCGGCGATGGCGACGAGGAGGCAGGGCGTCAGCGTCGGGGCGCGGCGACGGCGACGAGGAGCAGGGCATCGGCGTCGGGGCGCATGGCGTGGGTCGGGGCTCAGGGCGACGACGACGAGGTGCGGGCGGCGACGGCGTCGGCGAGCACGGACAGCCTGGCGGCGTCGATGAGCTCGGCGTCATGGGGGGCAAATGCGCGATGAAACTGAAAATTTTCACAAGTGTTGCTTATATACACTGAGCTTTGGTCCCGGTTCGTGGCACCAACCGGGACCAAAGGCCTCTTTTCAGCAGCCCAAAGGGCGGGAAGCAGAGGGCTTTGGTCCCGGTTGGTGGCATCAACCGGGACTAAAGGGGGCATTGGTCCCGGTTGGTGCCACCAACCGGGACCAAAGGCCTCTTTTCAGCAGCCCAAAGGGCGGGAAGCAGAGGGCTTTGGTCCCGGTTGGTGGCATCAATCGGGACTAAAGGGGGGCATTGGTACCGGTTCGTAGCACCAACCGGGACCAATGCACTATCCTGGTTCAAAGCTGCAGCGCCCTAGCCTGCACACGCCTGTAGCTGAGCCGCACCAAGCCTTGGGAGCTCCTGTACGAATGGAGCGCGCGCCGCACAGGGTGATGCACGACTGGGCCAGCCCACCGGAGCTGAATCGTGTTGAAGGCAAAACCGCACGACTAAAAACCCTCGAAAAATAAAGCAACGTGAGGAATTGAACTCAAGCATTCGATCAACCAACTTCTTGTACCTCACAAAGCTAGCCACTTGAGCTAATCAGGTCGGCTTACAATTTTTTATAGCGCGAACTCTTAAGAACAGAAAGTAGCGGCAGATTTGAAACATTTATGATTTTTCTTATATTTCTTTGAAATGACGAACAATTTTGAGATTCTCGTTCTTTCTGAAAACGCAAACAATTTAAGAAAACATGAAAACATTTCGTAATTCCAAACATATTTCGAAAACAGGAAGAAATGGTGAACAAATTTTGAAATCCTGAACTTTTTCTAAAACGCGAACATTTTTTGAAAATGCTGAACATTTTTCAAAAAACGTGGATTTTTTTGAAATACCAACGTTTTATGAAAAAAGTGAAGAAAAACGAAAAATAGTTGAAAACGTGAAAAATTTATGAATATCAAACATTTTTCGAGCAGGTCAATTTTTGTCAAGTTTTTGAATTGTTCTGAAAAAAATATAATTTTTTTAAATTATGAACTCATTATAAATAATTTGAACATCTTTTGAATTTGGGAACAAATTTTATAACCGTGAAAAGTTTTTGAATTTGAGAACAAATTTTTTAATCGCGAACATATTTTCGAAATCGGAACAAAATTTCCAAAACCCGAACCTTTTTAGCAAAAAATGCTTTTTGGTTTATATTTTTTTTAAAATAAACCAAAAAGAGAAGAAAAAAAGGAAAATGTAAAAAGAAAGCCAAAAAGGGAAAAGACGAACATTTTTTAAAAAGGTAACATTTATTAAATCCCAGAGCATTCTGTTTAAAATGCCAACAGTTTTAGAATTTATGAACAATTTTGGAAAACATGACCATTTTTTTTAAAAGTGGGAACAATTTTTTTAAATTTACGAAAAATTCTTGAAACTTGAATTTTTTTCAAAATAAAACTTGAAAAGTAAAAAGAAACAAAAAAATAAATAGAAAAGGAAAGGAAATGATAAAATAAAGTAGAAAAATAAACAGAAAAACGTAAAAAAGAAAACCCCAAAAACAAAAAAACAAAAAACCGGTTCAGGCCTTTGCCTCGCACCAGCTTAGCCTGCTGCCTCCTGGGCCTTGCCACCCTCCTGGGCCGCACCAGGCCACCACGCTTTTCACCACACGCACTTGCGCCTCCCCGCGCTGCATCGTGTGATTCGCCAGATCGATCTACCCCCTCAAAAAAAAGATCGATCTCCAACCGCTGTACGCTACGTCACGTCACCAATGAACACGGTCCAATCTCGACCGAGTCCTCTGGAACACGCAGCCGCCGCTTTTGGATTGATCTGCTACTCGCAGCGCTGCCTGCGATCGCTTTGATTTCCATGCCGAGCATGCAGCGATCAACAATGAAGTTTCTACCCCATCCGATCTTCGGCTTCCGCGACTGACGCTATCGACCACGCATACAGCTCCATGAATCATTCTCTAATCTAATCACTAGTGCAGAATTAAGCATTAGTCTTGGTTCGTAAGGGGCTTTAATCCCGGTTCACCAACCGGGACTAATGGGTGAGGACTAAAGACCCCCTTTAGTCCCGGTTCATCACGGCCCAGGACCAAAGGCCCACCACGTGGCACGAGCCCGTGCCGGGGCTGTGGGCCCATCAACCGGGACTAAAAGGTTTAGGGGTTTATGGGTTTATGGTTTATTTTTTTTTAATTTGTGTTTTCCATTTAATTATTTTTATTTAAAACATATTTTACGTACTGAATACTGTACACGTTATGCATATTTATAAATAGAATTTCTTGTAGAACCAACCACAACTTTGCTGCAAAAATGGGCATGGACGCTATGTATACCTGACTTTATTAGGATGAAACAAAAAAGTTTTACCATCGGTCTAGCTAGAGCTATGTTTACTATATATTGTTGGTTCAAATAGCATGGTAGATTCAATTCTGCGAGTGGACGAGTGATGTGCTGCATATGATAATCTAATTAGTTCAATTAGATTGTTTAATTTTTTAATTCAATTACTATGTTTGCTGGACAATTATACTGGGGGTGGATTTAAATATGTTTGTGACGGGGCGACGTGCGTGAGGCGGTAACCCAATTAACTCTGTTCCTATGTTCGACCATCATTTTACCAGCGTGGATTTAGGTCTGCATGAGGGGGTGTGGTGTAGGCAGATAGTAATCCAATTACTTTCATTACCATGTTTCGCAAGAAACTTTACTAGGGTGGATTATGAACATCTCTCCACTCCATGTAAAAAATCAGTGTCAATCCCTAATATTTGATCGTAATGTCAATTACAGAATGGTAATACACCTACTGTTGTTGTTAACCTTGTCATCTTTCCTAGTTTCCTAAGACTGTACGTCTTGCTTCTTTGGGTTTCAGTTATAGACACCTAGGAGTTTATCTGTACGTGTTTTCTTATGTACATGTTTCTGTATAGCCAGAAGCGTGCTCAGTCCACGTTGCGGCTAAGTCGTGTCTAGCGTTTTTGTAACACGAGCGAGTCCATGATCTGAAGCCGTGGGATGGCGCGAGCATGTTGGGTCGTGGCGTAGAAGTCACTCAGGTAGTTTTCCCTGTTGAATAAAAAGAAGAGTAACAGAAAGGACGCACGAATTAAGGCATCGCAAAACTGTCTCCCGTGTTCGTGTGTTTCTTCTGTTCGTCCTCGAGTTCCTCCTGGGCTCAGATCGAGGCATCCACAGATCGCGCGTGTGTAGATCACGGCCTGAAAGTTGCCAATTGGCATTAGAGCTTCGGGTTTCTAGGTTCCTGCGGCGTCAGGCGGCGGTGATCGGAGGCGATTGGCGGCATGAGGGATACATCTCCCAAGAAGAGCGACGGGAAGAGCAGCAGCAGCGGTGGTGGAAAGTACACGCCGCCGGCGGCCAGGAGGTCGAGCGCAGGCGGCGATGACGGCGTCGTGGTGCTGGCTGCTCCGTCGAGAGCCACTAATGTGCCCGTGCAGTACCTGATGCTGACGGACACGAACTACTCTTTGTGGGCTATCAAGATGAAAGTGTCGATGAAGGCGCTAGGCGTCAGGTCGGCGATCGACGGCTCCGGCGAGTACGACCAAGCGGCGGACGAGGGGGCCTTCGCGGCGCTCTCCCAGTCCGTCCCGGATCAACCGCGCAAGAGGCGTGGGAGATGATCCGATCCACGAGGGTCGGCGAGGATCGCGTGAAGAAGGCACGCACGCGGCAACTGAAAAGGCAGTTCGACCGCCTCGATATGGCGGCGGGGAAACTATCCCGGAGTTTGCCAGGAAACTCACCACGCTGGTGAGAGAGATCCGCTCCCTCGGCGTCACCCTTGGGGAAGAGGCCGTGGTGGAGCGTCTATAAAGCGCCGTGCCGGATCGCTTCGCCGACATCGTCAACACCATCGAGCAGTGGGGTGACATGTCGACGATGACTCTGCAGGAGGCAGTTGGGCGCCTCACGGCGTTCGAGGAGAACCAGCGCGGGCGCCGGCAGAACTGCGGCGACAAGGATGGGCAGTTGATGCTCGTCACACGTGCCCTCGAGTCGCTGATGAAAGGAAAGAAAGCGACTGAGAGTGGCGGTGCCTCAGGTTCCGGCGCAAGGAGAGGCGGAGGACAAGGCGGCGGCCAGGACAAAGTTCGTGGTGACCATGGCCAGAACAATGGGAAGGGGAAGCAGAAAAAACATCGTAAGTTTGATATTTCAAAAGTTAAGTGTTTTAACTGCAATGCCAATGGTCACTTTGCCTCTGATTGCCCGGAGCCGAAGCGAGAGAAGGCCAATCTTGTGCAGAAGCAAGTCGATGAGGATCCAGCACTGTTGTTGACAGAGGTGTGCACTCTGGTTGAGGTGACAGAAACAGTGAGTGAAACTGTGATGCTGCACGAGGACAAAGTACAACCCAAGTTGCAGGGAAGCATGGATAAGGCCTGGTATTTGGACACTGGGGCTAGCAACCATATGACTGGGTCCTTAAACAAATTTGCAGAGATCGATCATTCCATTCGCGGTGCAATGAATTTGGTGATGGTTTCCACTGTTGAGGTCGAGGGACGAGGCTCAGTTTTGTTTGAGCCATACACTGGTGAACACCACATCTTGACTGAGGTGTATTACATGCCGAGGCTGAGAAACAGTATTATTAGCCTCGGTCAGCTTGACGAGATAGGCTGCAAATATTCAGTTGAGGATGGAGTGATGGTGGTGCAAGACCGAGAGCGCAAGGTGCTAGCTAAAGTGAGGAGAACCAAAAACCGTCTGTATGTGTTTCATATTGACATCACATTGCTAGAGTGTTTGTTGTCCAAGTCAGGTGATGACGCAAGATATGGTCATGTGAGCTTCTCAGCGCTAAGAACTTTGGGTCAGAAGGAGATGGTGAGAGGTTTACCATTGATAGATCAAGGTGATCGGTTTTGTGATGGCCGTTTGGTCGCTAAGCAGCGTCGTAGACCATTTCCTACTGAAGCTAACTTTCGCGCCGACGAAGCTCTGCAGCTGTTGCACGGAGATCTCTGTGGCCCAATTTCTCCAGCAAGTTTTGGTGGGAAAAAGTACTACTTGTTGATAGTGGATGATTGCAGTCGCTACATGTGGGTTGTGCTCATCAAAAGCAAGGATGAGGAACTAGGTGCAGTGAAGAAGATCAAGGCATCCGTTGAGACTGAACTGAATCTTACTGTCAGGGCACTTCGGACAGATAGAGGAGGTGAATTTACCAAGTCCTACAACGGTCTGGCCAGTGTAATGTCTCTGGTTTGACCCCTTTAGCAATCAGGTCCTGCTCAACCTTGTCCCACAACGGCCGAGCTTTGAGGTAGCCACCTGACCCCATGCGATGGTAATGCTCCTTCTTTGCAGCATTTATCTTGTTAGTCGCTAACATCTTCTTACTCCTCTCCGATGTCTTGTTGGCCACAAATGCGGGCCAGTGATCTCTTATCTTCTCAAATCGGCCGGTGAATTCTGCAGTCTTGTCTTGGTTGACATACGTTGTTTTCAACTCATTCTTCCACCTCCTGAATAGATCTGCCATCTTCTTGAGAGCATAGGACTTGATCAATGGCTCTATAACTGGATTCTCCAGATCGTCCTCTTCCGGTAGGGTGAAATTTACCTTCAGCGCTTTCCAAAGATCTTCTTTCTGTCTATCTTCGACAAAAGAAACTTGAAGAAGCTCTTCCTTCTTAGGCTCATTCCATAGCTCGATGGTGATCGGGATCATGTCCCTAACAAGAACCCCGCACCGAGCAGAAAATGCTTCCTTGGTCCGGAGGGGTTTAATCGGTTGGCCATCGCGCGATTTCTGTGATCGTGAACCTTTCATCCGGGCGCAACTTTTTCTTCAGGCCACGTTTCTTTACTGAAGTATTGCTTGATCCGGAGGGCTATATAAAAGAAGAAAGAAGAGTTAATATATGTACATACCAAAACAATTAATGCACAATTAGCTAGTCAGCACAGGCTTTATATATATATATATATATATATATATATATATATATATACATATATATATACCTCGCCGGACTTTGCAACAGCTGTTCCGACTCTGTTCGGTCACCGGAGCCATCATCACGGTCGCCGGAGCCACCATCACGATCATGACCCTGCTCCATTGTTTGATCAATGCAGCCTGCTTCCTCTCCTTGCATACCTTCTTCGATGTCGTTGAGAAACGACAAGACTACATCACCTCCGTCGCGGATTATGTCCCCGAATATCTCTTCTTGATCGAAGTCTCTTTGATGATACATAGTTTTTGCAAATATTACAACATGGCAATTAATATACAAACATGAGAGATGGATATATCAAAGTTATCGGGGAGGGGGTATATCGACAACGATGACATATACATTGAAAAAAATGTTATCGGGGAGGGGGTATATATATCGACCCCCCCCTCACGTCGAAGTTATCCGAGAGGGAGTATATCGACAACGACGACATATACATAGAAAAAAATGTTATCGGGGAGGGGGTATATCGACCCCCCTCATGTCGAAGTTATCGGAGAGGGGGTATATCGACCGCCTCTCTCTCATGATTGTCCGACGTTTGTCTAGTGTCAAAGGATTCAACAAAACCATGTCTTCATCATTAGGTGAAAGTAACAGGCGCATGATGGTACGAAGCTCTCCAAAGTTGTTTTGGAACGGAGTCCTAGATAGGATAATTCGCTTTTTGGTACAAAGTACAGCAAGAGCCTTCCGAATATCGCTATTTGGAAGGCATTTGCTGAAATTCGTACCAAAAGGCGGATCATCCTATCCGGGACTCCATTCCAAAACAACTTTGGAGAAATTCGTACCATCATGCCCCGGTTACTTCCGGCTAATGTTGAAGCCATGGATTTCTTCAATACTTTGACACTAGGCCATCTCTCGACCCCTCGGCGATACTCGACCCCTCGACCCTAGCTAGTTGACGACCCTCGACCGCTCGGCGATCCACAACCCTCTACCCTAGTTCCCGACCCGCGACCCCCTCATGTCACGTTTGTCTAGTGTCAAAGGATTCAACAAAACCATGTCTTCATCATTAGGCGAAAGTAACATGCGCATGATGGTACAAAGCTCTCCAAAGTTGTTTTGGAACGGAGTCCCAGATAGGATAATTCGCTTTTTGGTACAAAGTACAGCAAGAGCCTTCCGAATATCGCTATTTGGAAGGCATTTGCTGAAATTCGTACCAAAAGGCGGATCATCCTATCCGGGACTCCATTCCAAAACAACTTTGGAGAAATTCGTACCATCATACCCCGGTTACTTCTGGCTAATGATGAAGCCATGGATTTCTTCAATACTTTGACACTAGGCCACCCTCTCGACCGCTCAGCGCTCCTCGACCCCTCGACGACCCTCGACCCCTCGGCGACCCTCGACCCTCTACCCTAGTTCACGACCCTCGACCGCTCGGCGATCCACGACCCTCTACCCTAGTTCACGACCCTCGACCCCTCAGCGATCCTCGACACCCTCGTTCCCGATAAAAAGAAGAAGAAGAAGAAAAAGAGTAGAAGAAGAAAAAAAGAGAAGAGGAAGTAGAAAAAATAGAAGAAAAAAAGAGGAGAAGAAGAAGGAAAAGAGGAGAAGAAGAAAATATTTCTTCTTCTTCTCCTTTTTTTCTTCTACTTCCTCTTCTTATTTTTTTCTCCTCTTCTTCTCCTTCTTCTTCTCCTTCTTCCTCTTATTATTTTCCTTTTTCCTCTCCTTCTTTTTCATCTTAAATCGATATCTACTAACAACCTAAAATGCACTAACCTAAAATCGATATCTACTAACAACGTAAATAAAAAAATTAACACATATATAAAAAAACATATATGAACAAAAAATGCTATGAACATTATATCCATACATACATAGCCACATCCATACATACCTATATCCACATACATATATACATTATATATATGAAGAAAAAAATCATCACATAAAAAATTGCATAAACATTCATATACAGAGAGCCAGGGCGGCGGCGGCTCACAACGGGGGTGGCTGGCAAGGGCGACGCGGGGGCGGCAATGGCGACGACAAGGCACAGGGCCGCGGCCGGACGACGCGCTTGGGGGCGGGGCAGGGGTGGGGGCAGGGGCGCGCGGGCTCGGGGACGACGTTGGCGATGGCGACGACGAGGCACGGGCGACGGCAGGGGCGCGGCCGGCCGACGCGCTCTGGGGCGGGGCGGGGCGGGGCGGGGCAGGGGACGACGTCGGCGACGGGCGCGGGCGACGGTAGGGGCGGCGCGGCGACGACGTCGTAGGCAGGGCGACGGCGGCGACGGGCGCGGGCGATGGGGCAGAGGGCGGCGTCGGCGGCGGGAGATTGAGAGGAACTGAATGAAAATTTCACAAGTGTTGATTATATAGCAAAGCCATTGATCCCGGTTCGTGGCACCAACCGGGACCAATGCCTCCCTTTAGTCCGGGTTGGTGCCACCAACCGGGACCAAAGGTCTCTTTTCAGCAGCCCAAAGGGCGAGAAGCAGAGGCCTTTGTCCCGGTTGGAGGCACCCACCGGGACCAAAGGGGGGCATTGGTCCCGGTTGGTTCCACCAACTGGTACGAATGCCCCCCTTTGGTACCGGTTGGTGCCTCCAACCGAGACCAAATGCCTCGTGCTGCCCGTGGCCAAAACTTTAGTCCCACCTCGCTAGTTGAGAGGGGCGCGCAGTGGTTTATAAGCCCCACTGCCGCACCCCTCTTGACCTCCTCTCGATTGCAGGCTTACGGGCCTAATTATCACTGCTATGCCTGATGGGGGCTACTGGGCCTTCTGCGGGCCTGAATCCTGGCCCATGGTAGGGATTCTAGTTGTATTCAGGCCGTAGTGGCCCAGTAGGTGGCATTTTATATTTTCCCAGTTTTTTTCTTCTGTTTTTTTGCATTATTTATTTTCTTTTATTTTTTGATTTATTTTTTTAGTTCCTTTTGCTTTTAGGTAATAAAAAATATAAACTTTCTGTTAGTGCCATTTTTTTTTCCAATTTGAATAGTTTAAATTTGAATTTTTCAAAATTTGTGTGAATCACTAGTTTTTGAATAACTTTACTATAAACATAGATTTTTGAGTGATTCTTTTTCCTGCTATTTAATATTACTGTGTTTTATCATTATATTCAAAAACAGATTTTGTTATTTTAGTTTCTAACACAAAAATTCTTTATGATAATTCTTTTTGCTATTAAAGTTTCTAACAAAAAAAATTCTTTATGAAAATTCTTTTTGCTTTTAATGTTTTGAACAGAAAATACTTTGATAATTTTGGTTGCATAAATTTTATATAATTTTAGTTTCAATAATACTAGAGGTTTATAAAAGTTTTTTGAGTTGATTCCTTTTGCTATTGGAGTTTTATAAAAGCTTTTTAGTTGATTCTTTTTGCTATTGAAGGATATTATAGTTTTGTTTTAGTTGATCACAATAGAATATTTTAATTGATTATTTTTAGTTCATTCTTTTTGCTATTAGTTCATTCTTTTTGCTTTTAGTTCATTCTTTTTGCTATTAGTTCATTCTTTTTGCTATTAGTTCATTATTTGTGATAAATGACCCTTAAGTTGAAAAGCACTACAAATGAACTCTGAAAAGATTGAAAGTTGGCATGGTATCATTATTTCACCCACATAGCATGTGCTAAAAAGTTGAGAGGGTTACGGCAAAAACTGGATGCACTTCGTGTGCAAAATGGACAATCTCTTTCGAAGTATCAGGGTTTCGGACGGAAACTCATCTGTTACAAAGGGATTCCATTTTTTGAACTTATTTGAACTCCAGACTTTTTGTGTGTTCAAAATGCACCATTCAAAGCCACATCATCAGTTTTCACCCTCTCTGACTTCATTTGGTATTTTTCATGCATGTACTAATTTTTGTTTGAGCTAAATGGCCCTTAAATTGAGAAGCACTACTAATGAACTCTGAAAAGGTTGAAAGTTGGCATGGTATCATCATTTCACCCACATAGCATGTGCTAAAGAGTTGAGAGAGTTACGACAAAAACTGGATGCACTTCATGTACAAAATAGACAATCTCTTTGGAAGTATCAGGGTTTCGGACGAAAAATCATCTGTTACAAAGGGATTTCATTTGTTCAAATGTAACTGCAGTGATATTGTACATCAATGGCATCATCATAATAGTTGTTGATAGGAATTCTTCACTTTTTCTTCGCTTGTGTTCTTTGCTTATTGCACCGTAACCATGGATAATCTTCATCGTTTAACAGGATGCTTGGGTCAGCCTTGACTTTGAAGGGAGGAATTTCATGAAACTTTTCATAATCTTCAGACACGTCTGTCTTGCCCTCCAATCCCACGATGTCTCTTTTTCTTGAAAGAACTATGTGGCGCTTTGGCTCAACGTATGATGTATCCGCTTCCTTATCTTATCTTTTTCTCGGTTTGGTAGACATGTCCTTCACATAGAAAACCTGCGCCACATCATTGGCTAGGACGAATGGCTCGTCTATGTACCCCAGATTGTTCAAATCCACTATGTCATTCCGTACTGTGGGTCTACCTGTACCCCGCCTCCTGACAGATTGACCCATTTGCACTTAAACAAAGGGACCTTAATATCATTTCCATAGTCAAGTTCCCATATGTCCACTATGTAACCATAATATGTGTCCTTTCCCCTCTTGGTTGCTACATCAAAGCGGACACCACTATTTTGGTTGGTGCTCTTTTGATCTTGGGCGATCGTGTAAAATGTATTCCCATTTATCTCGTACCCTTTGTAGGTCATTACAGTCGAAGATGGTTCCTTCGCCAACGAGTACAGGTCATCAGAAACAGTGTTGTCACACCTGAGACTTGTTTGGAACCAACTGCCGAAACTCCTGATGTGTTCACATGTAATCCAGTCCTCACACTGGTCCGGGTGTTTGGAGCGCAGAATGTTCTTGTGTTCATCGACATACGGGGTCACCAAGGTAGAATTCTGTAGAACCATGTAGTGTACTTGAGACCAAGAATGCCTGTCCCTACATACTATTGAGTCCCCTCCTAGCGTGCCTTTTCCACCCAGTCTCCCCTCATACCGCGATTGAGGGAGACCTATCTTCTTAAGGCCAGGAATGAAGTCAACACAAAACCCAATGACATCCTTAGTTTGATGGCCCATGGAGATGCTTCCTTCTGGCCTAGCGCGGTTACAGACATATTTCTTTAGAACTCCCATGAACCTCTCAAAGGGGAACATATTGTGTAGAAATACAGGGCCCAGAACGGCAATCTCGTCGACTAGATGAACTAGGACGTGCGTAATGATATTGAAGAAGGATGGTGGGAACACCAGCTTGAAACTGACAAGACATTGCGCCACATCACTCCTTAACCTTGGTAGGATTTCAGTATCGATCACCTTCTGAGAGATTGCATTGAGGAATGAACATAGCTTCACAATGGCTAATCGAACATTTTCCGGTAGAAGCCCCCTCAATGCAACCGGAAGCAGTTGCATCATAATCATGTGGCAGTCATGAGACTTTAGGTTTTGGAACTTTTTCTCTGCCATATTTATTATTCCCTTTATATTCGATGAGTAGCCAGACGGGACCTTCATACTGAGCAGGCATTCAAAGAAGATTTCCTTCTCTTCTTTGGTAAGAGCGTAGCTGGCAGGACCTTCATACTGCTTTGGAGGCAATCCGTCTTTTTCGTGCAAACATTGCAGGTCCTCCCGTGCCTCCGCTGTATCTTTTGTCTTCCCATACACGCCCAAGAAGCCTAGCAGGTTCACGCAAAGGTTCTTCGTCACGTGCATCACGTCGATTGAAGAGCGGACCTCTAGGTCTTTCCAGTAGGGTAGGTCCCAAAATATAGATTTCTTCTTCCACATGGGTGCGTGTCCCTCAGCGTCATTCAGAACAGATAGTCCGCCGGGACCCTTTCCGAAGATTACTTTTAAATCATTGACCATAGCAAGTACATGATCACCGGTACGCATGGCGGGCTTCTTCCGGTGATGTGCCTCGCCTTTGAAGTGCTTGCCTTTCTTTCGACATTGATGGTTGGTCAGAAGGAATCGACGATGCCCCAGGTAAACATTCTTCCTGTATTTGTCCAGGTATATACTTTGGGTGTCATCTAAACAGTGTGTGCATGCGTGGTATCCCTTGTTTGTCTGTCCTGAAAGGTTACTGAGAGCAGGCCAATTATTGATGGTGACAAACAACAACGCATGCAGGTCAAATTTCTCCTATTTGTGCTCATCCCACACACGTACACGTTTTCCAATCCACAGCTGTAAAATTTCTTCAACTAATGGCCTTAGGTACACATCAATGTCGTTGCCAGGTTGCTTAGGGCCTTGGATGAGAACTGGCATCATAATGAACTTCCGCTTCATGCACATCCAAGGAGGAAGGTTATACATACATAGTCACGGGCCAGGTGCTGTGATTGCTGCTCTGCTCCCCGAAAGGATTAATGCCATCCGCGCTTAAACCAAACCATACGTTCCTTGGGTCAGCTGCAAACTCAGCCCAGTACTTTCTCTCGATTTTTCTCCACTGCGACCCATCAGCGGGTGCTCTCAACTTCCCGTCTTTCTTACGGTCCTCACTGTGCCATCGCATCAACTTGGCATGCTCTTCGTTTCTGAACAGACGTTTCAACCGTGGTATTATAGGAGCATACCACATCACCTTCGCAGGAACCCTCTTCCTGGGGGGCTCGCCGTCAACATCACCAGGGTCATCTCGTCTGATCTTATACCGCAATGCACCGCATATCGGGCATGCATTCAGATCCTTGTACGCACCGCGGTAGAGGATGCAGTCATTAGGGCATGCATGTATCTTCTGCACCTCCAATCCTAGAGGGCATACCACCTTCTTTGCTGCGTATTTACTGTCGGGCAATTCGTTATCCTTTGGAAGCTTCTTCTTCAATATTTTCAATAGCTTCTCAAATCCTTTGTCAGGCATAGCATTCTCTGCCTTCCACTGCAGCAATTCCAGTACGGTACCGAGCTTAGAGTCACGAGCCAGGTGTTGTGATTGCTGCTCTGCTCCCCGAAAGGATTAATGCCATCCGCGCTTAGACCAAACCATACATTCCTTGCGTCACCTGCAAACTCCTCCCAGTACTTTCTCTCGATTTTTCTCCACTGCGACCCGTCAGCGGGTGCTCTCAACTTCCCGTCTTTCTTACGGTCATCTCTGTGCCATCGCATCGACTTGGCATGCTCTTTGTTTCTGAACAGGCGTTTCAACCGTGGTATTATAGGAGCATACCACATCACCTTGGCAGGAACCCTTTTCCGGGGGTGCTCGGCGTCAACATCACCAGGGTCATCTCGTCTGATCTTATACCGCAATGCACTGCATACCGGGCATGCGTTCAAATCCTCGTACGCACCACGGTACAGGATGCAGTCATTAGGGCATGCATGTATCTTCTACACCTCCAATCCTAGAGGGAAAACAACCTTCTTTGCTGCATACGTACTGTCGGGCAATTCATTATCCTTTGGAAGCTTCTACTTCAATATTTTCAGTAGCTTCTCAAATCCTTTGTCAGGCACAACATTCTCTGCCCTCCACTGCAGCAATTCTAGTACGGTACCGAGCTTTGTGTTGCCATCTTCGCAATTGGGGTACAAACTTTTTTTGTGATCCTCTAGCATGCGATTGAACTTCACCTTCTCCTTTTGACTTTCACACTGACTCCTTGCATCAACAATGACCCGACGGAGATCATCATCGGGTACATTGTCTGGTTCCTCTTGATCTTCAACAGCTTCCCCCGTTGCATAAGAAGAAGAAGAAGAAGGAGAAGAAGAAGAAGAAGAAGTCTTCTTGTTCTTCTTCTTCTTCTTCTTCTTCTTCTTCTTCTTCTTCTTATTCTTCTAGTATTCTTCTAGTCTTCTTCTTCTTCTTCATTTTCTTCTAGGTTAGCTCCATTTTACTTAAGTATGCTTACTTCTTATAGTCTTCTTCTTCTTCTTCTTCATTTTCTTCTTCTTCTTCTTCTTCTAACATCTTGTTTATCATTTTGCAGATTTGATTTAATTCACGGAAGCTTGCATGGATGGAGTGCTTCTTTTCCATTTGTGCTTTTATTTTGTATCAATGAACTTGCATGGTGAAATTGTTATATATGGATGGATGGATAACGGTGTTGGATGCACAATGTGAAAATTTTGTAATATGTAAGGATGCATGGAACTATAGATGTGTTGGTTGTGTATGTATATATATATGATGAAACTTGTGTGTTGGATATGCTTGTTGTGTATATATGCATATCTGTGTATATCTGTGAATTGCTGTCAAATTGAATGAATTAAATTAAAAACAGGGCTGTACAGGCTCTTTGCCGTCAGCTAGCTGACGGCAAACATGACACGTGGCAGATACCTGTGATTCCTGGGACTGGCATGTTTGAGCACTTTGCCGTCTGCCAGCGGACGACAAAGACCTTAGCCTCTTTGTTGTCTGCTGGCTGGCGGCAAAGCACCCCGTTAACCCCTAACGGCTCTCACCCCACCTCACTGCCATCCACAATTGTTGCCGTCTACTGGCCACCAACGGCGGACGACACGATCCTTTGCCGTCCATTTCCAGGAAGCGGACGACAAAGAAGGTCTTTGCTGGCACGTGTTCAGACGAACGGTTTGCCGTTTGCTGGCGGATGGCAAAGGAGTTTGCCGTCCGTGATCCATGCCTTTGTCGTCCGCCATGGCGGACGGCAAAGAAGTGGATTCCAGTAGTGTACGTTGATGGATCCATCTTTCTTCTTGCCTTCTGTAACCACCACTGCGATCGCATCATCGTGGCCTTAATTCTTATTGTGCTGTTGCATTCTCGCTCCAGTCAATACTGACATGTGCGATCCCTTTGCTTAATTATATGCATCACTGTAACTAGTACTCCATCCGTCAATTTATAAGTTGTGCTTACCTTTTCCATCAACTTCGTGCAACGCGCGGGCATCTTGCTAGAAACACTAGAACATGCCGGACCGCGTGTGACCAAACCGACGATGCGCCAACCTAGTACTACGTACCCTGCTTATCTGGCAGAAATAGCCCCTCCCTAGCGTTTCCAATCGTTATTTCTATCTATCGATCGTGCCAAGGAGCGGAACCAAATGTTACAATTTATCCATGTTTCTCTACTCCTACTCCTATAAAAGACTCAGTTGGTGATGGTGGTGTGTCTGTCATCCGTCGTTTCTTACCATTAGATCTGCTTCTAACGGCTGTGAGGTAAGTTGTGGCATTTTTGCAACAATAGCCCACTTCTCTGCTCCAATTTGCAGAAAACCCCTTATTATCTTGAAAGCAACCACATCCCTCCCTCACCACATCAAAACAGCCTGAGAAATATATTTTGAGTGAAAAGTACTCCCTTCGTTCCTAAATATTTGTCTTTCTAGAGATTTCAATAAGTGACTACATACAAAGCAAAATGAGTGAATCTACACTTCAAAATATCTCTACTACTATAGTACACCAATTTTCAAATTTGGATTGACCATCCAGAATGATGCCGAAGCATTTGTTAGCCGTTGATTTCTTCAACAGGATGAATCACTGCCATTTATCAATCTTGAACCGAACTTATCCAACGGCCATGGTTCGTGGGATTCGCTCCCCACGGCTGCGCGCCAAAATGAGATCGGGGATCTTTCTAGAGTTCAGCTGCTATCTGACTAACCTGACACAAAGTAACTTTCACATGAGGAGCTCCTAGCCTACAAAGTTCATGCTCGGAACTTTCTGGAGTTAAACACATGCCAGTTCACGTGAGGAGCTTCTAGCCTACAAAATTCATGCTCGAGAATTTGCACGTGAGGAGCTAGCTTTATGTTGCGAACAAGTGTAGTACTCCAGTGTAGAATAGAAGCTTTAAACAAGAGTGCGCGTAGATCCTAGCAGCCTATATTACTGCAGTAGCAATTATCCCCTCGCATGCATGAGTACTGTTGAATGCACGCACGGAAGTATTTTTTATTTTTTCCAAATGAATTAGTACACTGCAGAAAACGTGTACGCATGGCAATATTGCTGTTCGTTGAGAGAAATATTTAAAGAACCAGTAGAAAATTAAGATTTATATTTTAATTTATTTTCTTAATGGGACGTTAAGTTATTTAAAGCTTTGTGCCGTCGACAACACGCAAAAGAAATAGATTTTGTGAGAAAACACCGACGGTTTGGAAAAGTGAAATTATAACATCAAACTAATTTTATCTATAATTCAAATTCGAATATGAAAAATTAAAATATTTCACAAACACGTCAATAACATTTCTTTTTGAATAAAATTATATATTACTTCTATGCATGCTTCATATACTAGAAATTCGTTCTGCCACCATGATTTTATACAAATTGTAAGAAACAATCCACGAGTTCTCAACACGATAATTTTATTATAACATAACAAATTTAGTTTTAAGAAATGATTTAGCATTGTGATCACACATAATAATCTAACGTGCAAAGCACGTACAAATTACTAGTGTCTATATAATCTGTATGTGATAGTCCATTTGAAATCTCTAAAGGACAAATATTTAGGAACGGAGGGAGTAATATGTTAGGAGTATATCAAAACAAGAGTGATTTCTTTCAAGTTTGTGAACAAGTACTACTATTCTACTACTTTGGATCCATCGCAACGCACGGGCACATTGCTAGTAAAAGGAAAAGGCCTGCCGCGTTCGCATCGCACCCCCACACGCCCGGGAATCGGGAGTACTCCACGGCCCGTCCGGCATGACACATAGCTTAGGGAAGGCGTGTTGCCCAGCATTTTCACTTTCATGTGGGACCGCCGTTGAGCAAACCGACTATTGGCAAACCGGACCCCACCCGCCGCCGGGTTGGAAAACAGAAACGAGAGGAAGATCTAGCTGTAGCACGGAAGCCAAGAAATTTGGTGTCAGATGGGGCTCGTTGATAGAGTAGGAGCATTCCGTACTAGTACTACTGCTACTAGTACCAAGTTTGTACTCCTAATATATTACTAGTACTACCACTATACAACTAGTAGGTATGTGCACGGCACAACATCGTAGGAACAAAAAACGGGAAGATCTTGTTTTGGGTGATTTATCTTTTTTCAGTCAACGTAGTATGAATAATATGATGTGGGGGGCACCCATGAAGCTTATGTGGCTTGGTTGCATGGCTACGAAAGGTTAGAGAAAAATAAATAGATAATGTGTTTAGAGTGCACTCCACTAAATATATATACTTTGGATCCATCGCAACGGACCGGCACATCTATATCTATACCCCCTATAAAGTGTGTGAAAAACTTTGAAAGTTGGTCGTTGGATTAAGCCAATCCGACGGTACAAAGATGGCAAATCCGAGCACTACTGGCCGTTGGATATGAACCACCAAATTCTGCCACATGTATAATCTAGAAGACTCCATGGTTGAACTTGATTCATGACTAACTTTGCCACAACTAAGCTTAGGCAAAGTTATTAGTTCTTCAAAATGAGAGCCACAAGTTGGCAAGCCTAAGGGAATCTTGCCACATTTTTTGTGTGTATGTCATGTGGGGCCTTAGTGTGGCTTGCCTAAGGTGTGGCTTGAACCAAACACTCACCTAAGTTAGTCAAACTTGCCTAACCTTACGTGTGGCAATCTTTGGCAATCTTAAAGTGTGGCAAGATTCCCTTAGGCAAGCCAAAGTGTGGCTAACAAAGCAACTCAACTAAGGCAAGTGTGGCAAGTTTGGCAAAAATCATGTGGCAATATATGGCAAAGATAGTCACAATTCAAACAGCACTACTAACCAAACAGCCCCTAACCTTAGGCAAGTTTGGCAACATTGTATGATAAAGCGTGGCATTGCTAGGCCTAAAACCAAACAACCCCTGTGTCTGCCACAAAAAATGTGGCTAACAAAATGGGCACCACAAGTGTGGCAAGATTTGGCAAGAAGTTGAGTCTATGACATGTGGACCATGTAGCTAGAAAAGTGCGGCAAGCCACAAGTGTAGCAATGAACCAAACACATGCCTAAGATATTGTGGCACGCCTAAGCTTAGGCGTGGCAACCTTAGGCTGCAAACCAAACATCTATATCTATATCTATACCCCTATATAGTGTGTGAATAACTTTGAAAGTTGGTCGTTGGATGAAGCCAATCTGACGGTACAAAGATGGCAAATCTGAGCACTACTTGCCGTTGGATATGATCTACATTCCACCAGTTTTTGCCACATGTAGAATCTAGAAAACTCCACATGTAGAAGCATAATGCACAAACCACCAGAATCTCATGCGTGCAATGCACGTGTAACTTACTAGTACTAGTTGGTAGTAGTAAGAAACACATTCCGGTTTTGGCACGAGCTTGTACTGCAGGAGCACCACAAGGCCTGCCGCAGGAGTTACATTTCCCTCTCGGGGCCCATGGGACCAAACTTCAGTGGCTTAGTGCCCGGCCTATGAGTCATTGACATGCGGACCTTAAATGCGGCTGGCCCACATGTCATTCTCATGGTGGTGGCGTGGTTCGCGACTCACTCGTTCGAGATGAACCGGCCGGTGGTGTCGTGGCCGTGGAGAGGGTGCCACAGCTGGGCGTCGGGGCGTTACGAGGCGTAGATGGCCACACCGGCGGGTACTACCTGTAGTACAGAAGTACTCCACCTGAGGATTGATGCCCGGGACGAAATGTGTCACAGCCGCTGGATGAAAATTCGATGGTGCCGGAGTACGGATCGGAGCACAGCAGCGGAGCAGGCAAACCGCGTCCAATCGGGTGTGTCTATGGTAGAAAGTTGATGGTCGCCGCAGTTCAGCTGGCCCGCATGTCATGCACACAAATGCAGAGGAGCGGTGGGGCCGAGAGGGATGAGGCGCACGTCGAGGGGATGAGGATCCCCTGACGCGAACAATCCTACCATTCTGTCACTGACATGTGGGACCCCCAAGCGTGGGTCCCACCTGTCAGCGAAGGAAAGGCAGGGCAAGGCAGTGATAGCCACGTCAGAGGATCCATGTCCACGTCGGGGGACGTCCTGCCGTGGGTTGGAGCGGCGTCGTGGGAATCGCGTGTGGGTGTGGCAGTGGTAGAAACAAGAAACGTGATGGTCGTCGTGGTTCAACTTCCATGGACAAGCTGTCATGTCTGCTGACACATGTATATCAAAACTAGAGTGTTTATATTTCAAGCACGTGAACAAGTATTATTCTACTACTTTGGATCCATTTTAACGCACGGGCTAGCACATTGGTAGTAGTAGTGTCTATCTCTATCTCTAGAGGCCTTCCCTCGTTCATCCTTTTCTCTCACAAGATAAACTACTCATACAAATGCATCTTGATGTTCCGTTGAATGCACGAGGATGTTTCATTGGGGGTCTCTCCAGCGCGGTGTGGCCGTAGTTGCAAGTTGACGCCCCTTGAGATGCCGACGTTGAGGGGCACTCGGATTTCCTCCGATGAGCAGGTAAGATGAGTTTGATCACGTAGTAAATGCATTCTAAAGACTACTTCCATGTCCATTTCCTAATTCTCCCCTGCCCACTGTTTCACAGGTTAGGCTCGGTGCGAGTGGAGATTGGCTTGCATATGTACGGGAGGGTACCACCATCAATTTGCACAACATTTACAACGGTGACACCATTCCCGTAGAACCTTTGTCCAACATTGGGATCAGCCATGCAACGGGCCACCGCATGAATTGGTACGATGGTACCACGGTGAGATTGAATAAGATAGCACGAACCTTGCACATGGCGGTCAAAGGCGGACCATGCTGTCTGCGGCCAATTTGTTGCCATACGAGTACGAAGACGCTGTGCTCCTCTCTAACCGCATCTTCGCGGTGAAAAACCAGGGGACTTATTTCGTATGGGACACATCCTACTATATACTCCCTCTCTCCCAGTTTATTTGTTTTGAATCTTTTCGTTTTATAAGTTTCAAATTCAAATATAGAGCTCCCCATCACATGTTGAGATTACAATGTCCATTAAATCGTTGCGTGCATGTATAGTAAAGAAACAAATCTCGAGTTTGGCACGAGTTCGTGCAGCAGTAGCACCACAAGGCCTGGCGCAGGAGTTACATTTCCCTCTTTATTTCGGATATAAGAAAACATAACCCATTACGTTGTCTTCCTTGTCCAACATCAACTCTTTAGCATGTCATATTTTAATGAGTGCTCACAATCATAAAAGATGTCCAAGATAGTATATTTATATGTGAGAACCTCTCTTTCTTTATTACTTCCTATTAATTGCAATGATGACCAAAACTATGTTTGCCAACTCTCAACAACTTTTATTCATCATACTCTTTATATGTCAAGTGATTACTCTCCATAAGATCAATATGATCTCTTTATTTCTTTTTATTCTTTCTTTTATTCCCTCAAGATCATAGCAAGATAGAAAAGCCCTTGACTCGACACTAATCTTTATTATATATAGCTCATGGACTCGATTACATAGAGGGATCATTAGGCAAAACTCAAAACTAGATCATACTAAAAACTTTATTCTACTAGATCAAGATATTACTAAAAGGATCGAACTAAGTAAAACAGTAAAGATAGGAGTGTGATGGTGATACGATACCGGGGCACTTCCCCCAAGCTTGGCAGTTGCCAAGGGGAGTGCCCATACCCATGTGTTTAGTTCTTCGGAGGTGGTGATGATGAAGTCGTTGATGATGTAGGCTTGTCGTCCGTCTTCCAAGGCATAGGCTCACCATCATAGAAGGACGATCGAGTCTCCGGGATCCTCAAATCTGCAGCCAAACTCATCCTCTTGAATCTATATTCATACTCACAGTTTTGGTTTTGCAGGTCATAAATCTGGGCTTGGAGGTGCTCGATTTTCTCGTGCAGCTTGAAGATGGTCTCCCCAATGTTCTTGGCATCCAGCTTGTGCTTGCTGGTGAACTCCGCGATCATCATCTGGTTGGCGTTGAGTCCGCGTTCCACCATCCCTTGGCACTTGAAAACTTGTTGTTCCATTGCTTCGAGTCTTCTCTCCACGCTTCCTGTCCTCCTTGGTACCTCAACATCGCGGATGTGCAGCACCCCCTCACGCATCTCAATGGTTTGAGGGTGATGCAACACCTTCACGAGCTAGGGGTTGATGACCTTCTCGAAAAACTTGTCCTTGGGGGCGCTTGAAGACGTCATGGTGATCTAGATCTGTCAGAAAAACAGCTCAAAACAAAGACAGAGGATATTGCCGTGATACAGTGGTCAAAACCTTCGGGAGATTATATAATGAATTTTTACCGACCAAAATAAGTATCGTGCAAGAAAACGGAGTCCGGAGAGCACACGAGGTGCCCACGAGGCAGGGGGCGCGCCCAGGGGGTAGGGGGCGCGCCCTCCACCCTCGTGGATGCCTTGTGTCCTTCCCGGACTACTTCTTATTTTCCTATTTTCTTAAATATTCCAAAACGGAGAAACATTGCTATTCGAACTATTTTGGAGTCGGTTTACTTACCGTACCACATAACTATTCCTTTTCGGAGTCTAAAACGTTCTGGAAAGTGTCCCTTATGTATTCCTCCGGGGTTACGGTTTTAATAACATTGGTTTCAACATTTATAGGATTACCTGATAATGTTTGATTCTTTGACCGTTCACCACCTTCGGATTTGTGCCTTCGAAGTTTTTGATTTTAATGGACCGGAACGATAGACCTCCTCGATAACGTAAGGGCCTTCCCATTTAGAGAGAAGTTTTCCTGCAAAAAAACTTAAACGAGAGTTGTATAGCAACACATAATCACCTACATTAAACTCGCGCTTTTGTATCCTTTTGTCATGCCACCTTTTAACTTTTTCTTTAAACAGTTTGGCATTCTCATAGGCTTGAGTTCTCCATTCATCTAGTGAGCTAATTTCAAATAACCTCTTCTCACCGGCAAGTTTGAAATCATATTTGAGCTCTTTAATTGCCCAATATGCCTTATGTTCTAGTTCGAAAGGTAAGTGACATGCTTTTCCATAGACCATTTTATATGGAGACATACCCATAGGATTTTTATATGCAGTTCTATAAGCCCATAATGCATCATCAAGTTTCTTGGACGAATTCTTTCTAGATCTATTAACAGTCTTTTGCAAAATTAATTTAAGCTCTCTGTTACTCAATTCTACTTGACCACTAGACTGTGGGTGATATGGAGATGGAATTCTATGATTAACATCATACTTAGCAAGCATTTTATGAAAAGCACCATGAATAAAATGTGAACCACCATCAGTCATTAGGTATCTAGGGACTCCAAACCTCGGAAAAATAACTTCTTTAAGCATCTTAATAGAGGTGTTATGATCAGCACTACTAGTTGGAATAGCTTCTACCCACTTAGTAATGTAATCAACAGCAACTAAAATATGTGTATACCCATTAGAGGAAGGAAACGGTCCCATATAATCAAAAGCCCCAAACATCAAATGGTACAATAACAAGAGAATAATTCATAGGCATTTCTTGACGTCTACTAATATTACCAATTCTTTGACATTCATCGCAAGATAAGACAAACTTACGTGCATCCTTGAAGAGAGTAGACCAATAAAAACCGGATTGCAATACCTTATGCGCAGTTCTATCTCCAGCGTGGTGTCCTCCATAAGCCTCAGAGTGACACTTGCATAGGATCTGTTCCTGTTCATGCTCAGGTACACAATGTCTAATAACACCATCTACTCCTTCTTTATAAAGGTGTGGGTCATCCCAGAATTAATGTCTTAAATCATAGAAAACTTTTTCTTTTGCTGGTATGTGAAACTAGGTGGTATAAATTTAGCAACAATGTAATTAGCATAATCAGAATACCATGGAGCAGTACGAGAAGCATTTATGACAGCTAATTGTTCATCAGGAAAGCTATCATCAATAGGTAGTGGGTCATCAGGAACATTCTCTAACCTAGACAAGTTGTCTGCAACGGGGTTCTCAGCTCCCTTTCTATCAATAATATGCAAATCAAATTCTTGTAGTAGGAGAACCCATCTAATAAGTCTAGGTTTAGCATCTTTCTTTTCCATAAGATATTTAATAGCAGCATGATCAGTGTGAACAGTTACTTTAGAATCAACAATATAAGGTCTGAACTTATCACAAGCAAATACAACTGCTAAAAATTCTCTTTCAGTAGTAGCATAATTTCTCTGGGCACTATCTAGAGTTTTACTAGCATATTGAATAACATTTAGTTTCTTATCAACTCTTTGTCCTAGAACAACACCTACAGCATAATCGCTAGCATCACACATAATTTCAAAGGGTAAATTCCAATCAGGTGGCTGAACAATAGTGCAGAAATCAAAGCTTTCTTAAGTATTTCAAATGCTTCTACACAATCATCATCGAAGACAAAATGAATATCTTTTTGTAAGAGATTAGTCAGAGGCCTAGAAATTTTAGAGACGTCCTTAATGAACCTCCTATAAAAACCGGCATGATAAAGGAAACTTCTTATACCTTTGATGTCCTTAGGACACGGCATCTTTTCAATAGCATCAACTTTAGATTTATCAACTTCAATACCTCTTTCAGAAATTTTATGCCCCAAGACAATGCCTTCATCAACCATAAAGTGGCACTTCTCCCAATTCAAGACAAGACTAGTATCTTTGCATCTCTGCAAAACTCGATCAAGGTTGCTCAAGCAATCATCAAAAGAAGATCCATAAACAGAGAAATCATCCATGAAAACCTCACAAATCTTTTCACAAAAGTCAAAGAATATAGCCATCATGCATCTTTGAAAGGTAGTAGGTGCATTACATAAACCAAAAGGCATACATCTATAAGCAAAAGTACCAAAAGGGCAAGTAAAAGTGGTCTTTTCTTGATCCTCTGCTGACATAGGTATTTGAGAGAAACCAGAGTAACCATCTAGAAAGCAAAAATGTGTATGTTTGGATAATCTTTCTAGCATTTGATCAATAATAGGTAAAGGGTAATGATCTTTTTTAGTAGCTTTATTTAATTTGCAGAAATCAATTACCATCCTATAACCTATAACAATTCTTTGCGGGATCAATTCATCTTTATCATTAGGAACAACTGTAATACCTCCCTTCTTAGGGACACAATGGACAGGACTTACCCACTGACTATCAGCAACGGGATAAATTATACCTGCCTCCGGGAGCTTTAGTATTTCCTTTCTTACCACTTCTTTCATCTTAGGATTTAACCATCGTTGGTGATCAATAACTAGTTTGGCATCTTTCTCCAATTTTATTTTTTGTTGACATAGAGTGGGACTAATGCCCTTAAGATCATCAAGAGTATATCCAATAGCAGCACGGTGCTTCTTCAGAGTTTTCAATAATTTTTCCTCTTCCTGCTCTGAAAGGTTAGCACTAATAATAACAGGATATATCTTCTTTTCATCAAGATAAGCATATTTAAGAGTATCGGGTAATGGTTTAATCTCAAACACGGGATCACCCTTAGGTGGTGGAGGATCCCCTAGGATTTCAACAGGCAAGTTGTGTTTCAAAATAGGTCTCTGTTTAAAGAATACTTCATCTATCTCCCTTCTTTCATTCATAAACATATCATTTTCATGGTCTAGCAAATATTGTTCTAAAGGATCATTAGGAGGCACGGCAATAGAAGCAAGACCAATAATTTCATCCTTACTAGGCAATTCTTTATCATGGGGTTGTCTACGAAACTTAGCAAAATTAAACTCATGAGACATATCCCCCAAACCAATAGTAACAACATCCTTTTCGCAATCTATCTTAGCATTAACAGTATTCAAGAAGGGTCTACCGAATATGATGGGACAAAAGCTATCTTGTGGGGAACCAAGGACAAGAAAATCAGCAGGATATTTAACTTTCCCACACAAGACTTCAACATCTCTAACAATCCCAACTGGTGAAATAGTATCTCTATTGGCCAGCTTAATTGTAACATCAATTTCTTCTATCTCAGTAGGTGCAATATCATGCATAATTTCTTTGCATAGGGAATGAGGTATTGCACTAGCACTAGCGCCCATATCACATAAGCCATGATAACAATGATCTCCTATTTTAACAGAAATAACAGGCATGCCTACAAAAGGTCTATGTTTATTCTTAGTATCATGTCTAGCAATTCTAGCAGCTCCATCACAGAAGTAAATAACATGCCCACCAATATTATCAGCCAAGAGATCTTTAACCATAGCAATACTAGGTTCAACTTTAATTTGTTCAGGTGGCGTAGGTGTTCTAGTATTACTCTTACGAACCACAGTTGAAGCTTTAGCATGATCTTTTATCCTAACAGGGAAAGGTGGTTTCTGAACATAAGTAGTAGGAACAATAGGATCATTATAAGTGATAGTCTTTTCTTCAACTTTAATAGGTGCAACTACTTTTACTTTAGTGGGAGGATTATATTTAAACCACTTCTCTTTAGGGAGATCAACATGAGTAGCAAATGATTCACAGAAAGAAGCTATTATCTCAGAGTCAAGTCCATATTTAGTGCTAAATTCACGAAAAGCATCGGTATCCATAAAAGATTTAACACAATCAAACTTAGGTGTCATACCTGACTCCTTACCTTCGTCGAGATCCCAATCTTCAGAGTTGCGTTTAATTCTTTCCAATAAATCTCATCTGAATTTAATAGTCTTCATCATAAAAGACCCAGTACAAGAAGTATCGAGCATGGAGCGATTGTTGAGAGAAAGCCGAGCACAAAATTTTTGAATAATCATTTCTCTTGAGAGGTCATGATTGGGGCATGAATATAACATTGACTTAAGCCTCCCCCAAGCTTGAGCGATGCTTTCTCCTTCGCGAGGCTAAAAGTTATATATATAATTACGATCACGATGAACAAGATGCATAGGATAAAACTTCTGATGAAATTCCAATTTCAATCGGTTGTAGTTCCACGATCCCATATCATCACATAGCCTAAACCATGCCAATGCCTCTCCCTTCAAAGATAAAGGGAAGACCTTCTTCTTGACAACATCATCGGGCATACCTGCAAGCTTAAATAATCCACAAACTTCATCCACATAGTTTAGGTGCAAGTCGGGATGCAATGTTCCATATCCTGTAAAAGGATTAGCTAGCAGTTTCTCTATCATACCCGAAGGACTTTCAAAGTAAACATTTTCAGTAGGTTCAGTAGGTTGAGGAGCAACTCTTTGCTCAACTGGTCGGGTGAAGATACCCCGAACAAGCCCCTCAAAGGATTATGTTCCATAGTAACAAATGACAGTAAATTTCAGCACACTATATAAATTTTTCCTTACCAAGTTCCACTCACCAAAGGCGCTTCACTCCCCGGCAATGGCGCCAGAAAGAGTCTTGATGACTCACAAGTGTAGGGGATCTATCATAGTCCTTTTGATAAGTAAGAGTGTCGAACCCAACGAGGAGCAGAAGGAAATGACAAGCGGTCTTCAGTAAGGTATTCTCTGCAAGCACTGAAATTATCGGTAACAGATATTTTGTGATAAGGTAATTTGTAATGGGTAACAAGCAATGAAAGTAAATAAGGTGCAGCGAGGTGGCCCAATCCTTTTTGTAGCAAAGGACAAACCTGGACAAATTCTTATATGAGGGAAAATGCTCCCGAGGACACATGGGAATTATCGTCAAGCTAGTTTTCATCACGCTTATATGATTCGCGTGCGTTACTTTGATAATTTGATATGTGGGTGGACCGGTGCTTGGGTACTGCCCTTTCTTGGACAAGCATCCCACTTATGATTAACCCCTATTGCAAGCATCCGCAACTACAAAAGAAGTATTAAGGTAAACCTAACCATAGCATGAAACATGTGGATCCAAATTAGCCCCTTACGAAGCAACGCATAAACTAGGGTTTAAGCTTCTGTCACTCTAGCAACCCATCATCTACTGATTACTTCCCAATGCCTTCCTCTAGGCCCAAACAATGGTGAAGTGTCATGTAGTCGACGTTCACATAACACCACTAGAGGAAAGACAACATACATCTCATCAAAATATCGGACGGATACCAAATTCACATGTCTACTAATAGCAAGACTTCTCCCATGTCCTCAGGAACAAACGTAACTACTCACAAAGCATATTCATGTTCAAAATCAGAGGGGTATTAATATGCATTAAGGATCTGAACATATGATCTTCCACCGAATAAACCAACTAGCATCAACTACAAGGAGTAATCAACACTACTAGCAACCCACTGGTACCAATCTAAGGTTTTGGTACAAAGATTGGATACAAGAGATGAACTAGGGTTTTAGAGGAGATGGTTCTGGTGAAGATGTTGATGGAGATTGACCCCCTCCTGATGAGAGGATCGTTGGTGATGACGATGCCGATGATTTCCCCCTCTCGGAGGGGTGTTTCCCCGGTAGAACAGCTCCTCCGGAGCCCTAGATTGGTTCCGCCAAGGTTCGGCCTCGTGGCGGCGGTGTTTCATCCCGAAAGCTTGCTTATGATTTTTTCAAGGGTAAAATACTTCATATAGCATAAGATGGTCACCGGAAGGCTGCCAGGGGGCCCACGAGGCAGGGGGGCGCCCAGGGGGGTATGACGCGCCCCCACCCTCGTGGACGGTGGGTGGCCCCCCTCTGGAACTTCTTTCGCTCAGTATTTTTTA
Organism: Aegilops tauschii subsp. strangulata; assembly: GCF_002575655.3. Lineage (NCBI taxonomy): Eukaryota > Viridiplantae > Streptophyta > Magnoliopsida > Poales > Poaceae > Aegilops > Aegilops tauschii. The sequence goes on along the minus strand of NC_053041.3, from coordinate 37,793,225 downwards.
TTAATTCCGAAAATGACTTTCGTGGAGTTTCAGGGCTTTTGGAGTTGTGCAGAATAGGTCTCTAATATTTGCTCCTTTTCCAGCCCAGAATCCCAGCTGCCGGCATTCTCCCTCTTCATGTAAACCTTGTAAAATAAGAGAGAATAGTCATAAGTATTGTGACATAATGTGTAATAATAGCCCATAATGCAATAAATATCAATATAAAAGCATGACGCAAAATGGACGTATCACTTGTGCACGGGCATGGGATGTGCGGTGCTGATGGGTGGGAGAGCGCCGGCGGCGAGCCTTCATAGCTGCAGACTGGCATGGGGCATTTGCAGGGCGCGAGCGGACACACGCTCTGGTGATCGGCGAGCTTGTGGTAAGTGACGTAGAGCCCACATCCTTCGTGCGGGCACTCCACCGCTGCGCTCGCACTTCTGGCACTGCCGCTGGTTCCCAGGGCGCCCGACGCGGCAGTCCGCGCAGACCAGGTGCCCTCCCTTGCACTCCACAAATCAATCGAACAGCACATCAATCAAGAAACCTGCACCTTGCTCGATCAGCTGAATGGACGAGATGTATTCGAACCTCATACACTGGAGGCTTCAAGGGGCAGAGGCAGAAGGGGCAGTGGAGCAAGGTGAGGTCCATCGAGACCATTGAGAGCCCCATCGTCGGGTCATGTTCCGTCTGCATGATCTCGCCCTCCTCGTGCACAACCAACTCTCACTTTAGGGCCGGGGCATTACAAAGCTTTACCGTCACATATTCATACTACTTCAAGGTGCATTAAATCAACACATGCAAGTATCGAAAGGAGAGTCACGGCATGCATGCATGCGTTGTAATTAATGCATCGATAAATGCAAATTATTGAAATATATCGAGTGCAGTGCTTTGATGTGTCGCGTCAACTCGTACAACAACGAGAAGTTTGATTATCCTCTCCCTCGTGGACTGAGCTCCGGTGCCTTAACTGCACCTGCCTTTGGTTGTATGACAGGTGGGCCACCCACCTGTTGGGCCCACCTGTCATACACGCAAAGGCAGGAGCACTAAGTCAATGAAGCTGCGTCCCTCCCTCGCCCATGAGCGTGATGGCTGGCAAGACTAGGAGAAGCTTTCGCTACACGCTCTCCCTTCCGCACGCGGTGGACATGCAGCAGTTCAATCGGTGTCATATGGCCAGAAGCATACTGTAGTACTCCTCCACTACAGTAGTACTCCATCATTGTTCGACTTCCCGAAGAGGCGAAGAGCCAAGCGCAGCCCGGACGCTCGTGTGGCAGTTTCATGTGTAGAGTAGTCTAGGATAGCGTGTACCATGCCTGTAAGCTTAAAATCGTTGGGGTCGGCTCCATGCTATGTGGCCGTCTCGAAGCTTTTTTTATTAAAATAATCTTCTGGCCCTACCTGTCATCCTGGTGATTGTAGTTTGCATGCTCATCTGGTCAAGACAGGAATATATATTTTACTTTGTGGTGGATAAATGTTAGAGGTTGCAGCAAATATATTGTACGCTGCGGGTCTTTCAGCCAAGTTTAGAGGCAAGCATGTGGGGCCAGTGCTATGATGTGTCGTGTCAACTCGTACAACGAGGAGAAGCTTGATTTTACTACTACACGCCCTCTCCCTCGCCCATGTGCGCGGTGGCTCGCAGACGAGGATAGGCTTTTGCTTATAGTACTACAACAAGCTATCCCTCCCGCTCGCGGTGGACGGACATGCAGCAGTGGATTCGATACTGTAGAAGCAGTAGTAGTAACATCATTGTTTGGGGCTGTTTGGTTCTAGGCCTAGGAGTGCCACACTTTGCCATACAATGTTGTCAAACTTGCCTAAGGTTAGTTCTTCAATAGAGCCACAAGTTGGCAAGCCTAAGGGAATCTTGCCACACTTGTTGTGTGTATGTGATGTGGGACCATAGTGTGGCTTGCCTAAGATGTGGCTAGAACCAAACACACACCTAAGTTGGTCAAACTTGCCTAACCTTAGGTGTGGCAAACTTTGGCAAACTTAGTCTCAAACCAAACGGCCCCTTCGTCTTCTCGAAGAGGCGAAGAGCCAAGCGCAACCCGAGCGTGGCAGTTGCGAACCTTAGAGCATGCATATACCCAGTCTCTTGCATGAGATAAAATTGCTATGTGAGCCAACTATTGTAGTACTTGCTAGTATAGCCCTGTAAACAAGAAAGGAGTATTCGCCTTTCTAGAGATTTCAATAGGTGACTAGACTACACCGAGACGGAGTACATATGGAGCAAAATGAGTGAATCTGCACCATAAATAAATACGTAGTTCTCTTGTTTTCGTCTCCGCCTTGGTCGCGGTGCACAATATTGAGTATACTGACTAGTCTCTTTTTGACACGCATTTACGTTTTTTTAACACAGTACAGACGCAAGCGCTCATATACACACGCATACACTCACCCCTATGAATGCACACACGCACACCCTACCCGTATGAGCACCTCCGAAAGACTGAGGCGGCACTATCATCTTGAAATTTACGAAGTCACCATAGGCACCTCGTCGTCGACGGGAAGGTCTCCTAACACGCAATAGACGCGAGCGGCAGTCGCCTCCAGAGGTGCTTGAATGCCAAGGAGGGAGAGGGTAGCGGTTCCCGAGACGTTGAACGGTCAATGATGCATCCTCAATTACATGCAGAGGGGATTAATTGGAGAAGCATAATAGAGCCAGCACGATGTGAATGCAACAGAGTTTGGACTCTCATATAAAGGCGCCCCACCACTCCAATCCATCTACTCCTAGTCTCTGCGCAACACTGCTCACTCCAATCCAAGGCCAAGTGACCAGAAGCCACAAGCACCTATGGAGGCGATGGACGCGAGCAGCAGTCGGCTGTGCCAAATCATCCAATGCGCCGGCCTGCAGCCCCGCACCGCGCAGTGTTTCCAGACAGTGCTGGCGACCGCCAGCGTCGTAGCCCTCGCCGACGCCGGCTTCGCCTCTCGCTTGGACGACATGATGGTCAAATCCATCCGCAAGTTCACCGCCGTAAAGAAGCACGCGGAAGACCTTGCCGTACTGCTCCAGCCCGCGCGCCCAGGCTCCTCATTGCCTGCCACCCTCATCGGCCTCCATGGTGACGAACTCTTTCAAGCCCTGGTGGCCCTGCAGGTGCCGGAGGTCGCGACGAAGAATGTGCACCTCGAGGCCGCGCTCGCCACACAGCGCCTCGCCATGCAAGAAACCGTCGACCTGCACATCCACGTCTACGAGGAAATCGTCTACATAGGCCACTACAAGGCAAGCGAGGCCAGAAAGACGTTGGCCTTCTTCCAGCGGCTGGAATCTTTGGACGCCATTGTTCAGAAGCACGTCGACCTGGCCATGAAAGCCGCTGCTACTTAGTCGCCGTTCGGTGGGCCAGCGCCCTGACTCGAGGAGGTGGACGTCGTCGATGGATGCATCTCTTCTTCTTGCCTCCTGTAACCAGCACTGCATCGCCTCGTGGCCTTAATGTTTTATTAGTATAGTACTCCTTCCGTTCCCAAATATAAGTCTTTCTAGAGATTCCAGCAAGTGACTACATACGGAGCAAAATGAGTGAATCTACACTCTAAAATATGTCTACATACATCCGTATGTTGTATTCCATTTGAAATAGTATCTAAAAAGGCTTATATTTAGGAACGGAGGGAGTATATGGCATTTTTATTCCAGTCGTAACGTTTTCACTATGAGGTGGGGCCGCAGTTGAGCAAACCGACCATCGGCAAATCCCCACCCCGCCCACCGGGCGTCGGCTGAGTTTAGAATTAGAAGAGAGAAACGAGGGAGAAGAGCTAGCTGTAGCACGGACGCTGTTGTCAGATGGGACTCGTGTTGATAGAATAGGAGTACTGAGCACTCATACCTCTTTTTTAGGGAAAAAATAGTCGTATGTCTAGTACCATTAGTTGGGTGCATGCGACCTATAGCTGTCATCACTTTAGGTCTCCTTTTCGAACCGCATCTATGCTTCACAGTACATAATTTTTCACGCATTTATCCTCCTATATGTACTCCTAGGCTATTTCCTTGTGCTCCCTTTCGCCGACATGCGGGACATAGAGCATCTGGGTCGTAGTGCATGCACGACTCGGAGCATATGCCGGGGTACTTTACATTTCAGACCTCACGAATTACATGCAACCCCCCCCCACAAAATAATAAATGAATGAATGAATTACTACATGAAACCGGATTATTTTCGTAGAAACCGGAGCACGTTCATTAAATTTTGGACATAACACGTTTATAAAAAATGACCGGACCTAAACCAGTCTAAGGGCCTCTTTGATTTTTCCCGCAAAAAAGGGGCTCTTTGATTCGCAGGATACTGAAAACACAAGAATGGGAAAAGTATGATGGCGATGAACCGGGACGAGGAGAACTCTAACTCAGTTAGAGGTTAGAGTTAGATTCTAACCCTTAACTAACCCTGAACTAACTCTAAACCAAAGAGGTGTATGGATGGCAGGGTTAGATTGACAATAAATGCTCTTTCTCAATCATTTGACTACTTTGGACCCTATTTCCTCCCGGATTTGGTGTGGCTGGCTCTTGTGTGGCCTCCTCCCGCTGACAATTGACATAAACGATCCATCTTTACAAATCAAGCATGCAAAACATGATAAATTTTACTTTGTCCATGCAAATGAGATATCCCACTTAAACATACAAGTCGTCAATCAAGCTTCACAAGAAAAATACACTCCATGAAACAAAGCATGAGCTAACTCATCCCGGAAGTCATTCACGATAGGGAGGGAGCCCGGAGCCCCTCACGCACCCAGGGAGGAGCTCGTCATCGTCGCTCTGGACGAAGGCTATGTAGAGCCCAAGCCCCGGGAACCCCTCCGACGCCGGCGCTTGAGAGTTGAGGTCGACACCGGCATGGGTAGCAGGGCCGCTTGTCGACGACTGCGAACTTAATCTGTGGGCCTCTAGAAATAATCCAAGCGTGAAACTGAAATACCTAGAAAGGTGAACTGAATCTTTGGGCCTCTAGAAATAATGCAAGCCTGAAACTGAAAAACCTAGAAAGGTGAACTGAATCTTTGGGCCTCTAGAAATAATGCAAGCCTGAAACTTAAATACCTAGAAAGGTGAACTGAATCTTTGGGCCTCTAGAAAGATTTATTACCTCCTCAAGCAGCATCAAACAATTCCATGCGTGCACCACAAATCTATACCAAGTTTGATTAGGATCTACTTTTCCAAATCAGAATTAGCGCTAGAGCGAGCAAGACCAATGATATGGCTATGATACAGAGAAGGAACGAACAAACTCACCCCTCTCGCGACCTCCCTGGTAGATGCGCCGCCGCCGCGCATGACAGAGGAAGAAAAACGACCGGTGAAGGGGGAGCGGGGCGACCTTCAAAGGCCGGAGGGAGAGGGCGGCCAGAGGAGGGCGGCGGAGGCCAGAGGGAGAGGACGGTCATAGGAGGGCGGCGGAGGGCGGAGGAGAGGGCGTCCAGAGGAGGGAGAGGGCGAGCGGCGCTTGGGCGGGCGGCCCGATGGGGAACAGAGAGGAGTCGTGCGAAGGGGGGCGGAGGGAGCGATCTGGTGCGGGTAGGGGAGATTTCTTTAGTTCTCTTTTAGTGGGCCCGAGGATAACTAACCCAATTAGAACCTCTCCACCGGGCTAGTTTTTTTAGCTGGGTTAGAGCAAACTAGCTCAAACTAACCCCTCCTGTTTCGATAATTTGAGGCTATTTCAACCCAAACTAGCTCTAACTCAGGGATCCAAACAAAGAGTAGTACTGTACATGCTACAGTCTGGACCGTAGCACCTTGTTTTTTATGGCCATATCACCACATTGTTTTCTACTGCTAGTTCACTGAGCTGTCGTGGTTCGCACTGCTGGTTCACTGGGCTGCCGTGGTTCGCACTCCTCCGACGTGAGTAGTAGTAGTAGTATATACCGCATGATTCTTTGGTCCTTCTTACTACGTACTTCGTCGACATTTGGGAGAGCCAGCATCCGGGTCGACGTGTCATGCACCAGGTTAGAGTGCGGAATGGAAGGGGGGCATCACCCCGGTCGTAGCGCCAGTAATTCATGACTATAGTGAGTAGTCATATCACAAGTCTTTCCAGCAGTAACGCGCCATCAAATTGCACAACCCGACCTTTCCAGCAGTAAGTAAGTTGAATCCGCTACTGCCTCACCCTCCTCGCCTCTCTGTCAAACCGCCTACGCGAAAACTGCCGCGCGTACTGCCCGGGAAAAGCCCCGCCCTCAACTTTTAACTACACGAAAATAGTTCGAGCTTGTTCATTCTATATAAATACTAGTACTGTATGTTTATTCACCCGTGGGGTTGTTCAAGGGGAGCACAAGTGAACAATACTAGTACTACTAGTAGTAAGTAGGAGTCGTACAGTTAGTCACCTTAAATAGAGAGTTTCTTTCCTTTAATGCCACGTACACAAATTGAAACGCTTGTTGTGGAGAGAAAAAGATAATCATTCCACTATATATGTACGCAGGGGCCTGAGCGCTTGCTTTACTAGGGTTTATCTCTTCATTCTCTCATCCTCTCCAGATCTAAACAAGACAGCGGTAGCGACATTTTCTCTCTGCTCACCGCTGGTCACAGATCCGGCCGGATCCCTTCGGCCGGTGTGTGTGGAGGACTAAAAGGTGCATCGTTCACGCAGTCATCGCCACCGAGGGAGGAAACCCACAGCTGTCGGCGGGGCCCGAACCTCTGCCCGTGTCGTTCTCTTCGACATAGCGCCAGCTCGGGAGGTCCTCAGACCCTTCTTCCTCCCTGCCGTAATGTGCACAGATCGGACCTGCCGCCGCCGACATCCCGACGAACCTCAGGTATAAGTTCTTCAAAAGCGGCCTTGCTCTACTGCTCCAGCTCCCAACGTGTCTGCATGTGCATCTTTTTCTACTTCCATCAGCACTTCTAAATCCACCTAAATTTTTAGTATTATTGGAGGTAATGCTACTTCATGCAGTCGAATCCAGGACTTGGTTCAAACAACGAAGAAAGGGGGGAAAGTCATAGCATGAATCTAGGACTTGATTCAAAGAGGAAATAACATGGGGAAAGTAGTAGAGACCGGATACCCAACCGATCTCTTGGTTGAAAAGGGAAATAATGGGAAAACTCGGTACAAACTGGATAAGGAACAGATCTATTATTGGTTGAAAAAAGGATAGAAAGTGGCGGCTGGTGGACAAGTCAACACAGTATGTCCAGGATTAGATTTGTTGCCCTCACATAGTAAAAAGTCTCTAGGATTAGATTTGCTGCCCTCACATAGTAAAAGGTCTCCAGGATTAGATTTGCTGCCTTCACATAGTAAAAGTTCTCCAAGATTAGATTTGCTGCCCTCACAGAGCATGAACAAACTCGGCATCACCACTTTATGCCTCCTTGTAGGTACATTGTGCTGATGCGTCCACTGTCGCATGTCCTTATACCAACCTTTTGCTGTTGTTAATGTAAGGGCGCATGTAAAATGAAGCAATCCCACTATTACCTTAAGGACATGTCTAACCAGTGTTATTGTTAATCTAATGCCTCCAGTGATATGATGCAATTAAACTGTGTTAACAAATGGCACTCCTACTATTTTCCCCAGCATGATAAGTAAGTTGCTTCTTTACGCTGCTGAGTGACCTGGTGTCCCCACGGTCCCATGCCCTTAAACCAACTCTTTAGCTGTTGTTGATTTACTGTATCTGGTAAACAAGAAATGCCACCATTAAAGTAATCCCATATTTGACAAATTTCATAGTTGATCGTAATGCTTCCGGTAACTGTCCTTGTGTACGTTTTAAAATTTCTACTGTCCTTGCGTGATTACCATGAACATAATTAAGATGCTTCTTTTCATTTCGTGTATGTTTCATATATTCTTATTGACCAGCAACTGTTTACTTTCTATCTTTTTGTGCAGATAGGGATATCCATTTCACCTTGTTGCTATTGTGACCTTTTGGTGAACTGCACAAAACACATTTTTTGGAATGAGTGTCTTGTGCAGTTCAACTAAAATGTCACGTGGGCAACATCTCTCAATTTTGGTGGAACTGCACAAAATGGTGACTGGAGTTTCCAAAACCTCCGTCAAATTTTGTTGGTAATCTCGTGCAACATTTTATTAGCCTTTGCAAGATGAGTCGCCACTGTCACCACAATGGCACTTTATTTTAGTGGAAATGCACAAAAGGATAAGCAAATTATAGTTGCACCTTACATGAGCAGGACAGCCAACCTTAATGTTGCTCAATTTTAGTGCAACTACTAAAGAAGAACCTTCCAGCTCACGAGAGCAAGTACTTCTTGCTAGCTGAATGATGCAATCTTTGCTTCATTTCAGGTGAACTTCAGAAAAAGGCGCATGAATTGAATCTTGGAGCTGCAGGTTGACCTCATCCGAGTGGAGTTGCAGGTTCATCAGATCGAGTCGTGGCAGCATAGGGCCCTCACACCGGTCAGTACTTTCCTTTATCAACATGATTGTGCTTTGTCATGCTGTGCCAACGTTGTATTTTTTTAAATAAAGCTATTCTATCGCAATCTTTTCTCGTTTTGGAAATAAAGTTTGCTTCAACTAGTGCCACTATTATAGTAATTTCAAGGGATGCGTCAAAGATTGACGCATCAGGAACATAGATAGAATTGGTGGCCAAAAGAAAAGGCCAATGTTTGTAGAACCATCTGTACGGCTGCTACAGTCCTAAATCCATGCTCTTTCTTATCTGTGCAAACAGGAATACTCTACTACAGATGTTGTGATGGTCAAGAGCATTCGCCAAGTTCTTGGGTTGTATGACACGGCTAGCCAAGATGGATTTAATCCCGATATTCACTTTATCAAAAGGCTCTAATGGGTTGGTTCTGAATCTTGCAAGCTGGGAACCAATGAGATGTGTAGGCATCTTTGTTGTACTTATAATTTGAATCTTATTTGTTGGTTCCAAATCTTGGAAGCTGGGAATCAATGAGATGTGTAGGCATCTTTGTTGTACTTATTATTTGAATCTTATTTGTTGGTTCTGAATCTTGCAAGCTGTGAAACATGGCATGATGATGCAGAGGACAACAACCATAACAAACTGTTCAAACTTGGTAGTATTGTCTGTGTGAAAGTGCGGCAAATGTGCTGATCATGTGCGTCCTGAGAATAATAATTCTAATTGTTGTGCATGTTGATCCTGTGGCACTTATAGAATGAGCCAATGCATTGCTTGTTTTAAGAATACATTTTAATTAAAGCTAATTAATTTTAAGTAAAGTGACCACTAACACTTGTTATTACAGTACCAATACAGACCCGCTCGTGATCCGACGTGTGTGGCCGGAATAGGTTTCTTAATGGAGGCCTTTGAATGCGCTGAGGGTGCATATTCTGCCGGCCGTGCAGCGGGCGAGGGAGGGGTAGTAACTGTTGTCACCTATACACACTCAGTTTACTGTTGAATCAAGTTCCCCAAGAGCCGAAAAACGAAATGCTACTGCCGCCTACTCACTCGTTCACTTGAAGAGACTCCAATGGCGATCCGAGGGGTGAGCCTGCTGGATATGGACTTCAGCAAGGAGTTCACCTTTGAGTTCTCCGTTCAGTCCCATGGCTGCACCAAGTTGAATGTGATGTACACCAACGATCTGGACTCGGTGAAGCTCTGCCTCGCCGATTTCAAGCAGTACCTACAGGACGAGAAAGCACAAGGTCGCAGGACTAGACCGTGTGCCCATCCATTCATCTCCTAACAGGGACCAGCGGATCGCGGTCGCCCAGGTATGCGTGCGGGACGAGGTTCTCGTCTACCACTGCTGTAGGACCATCAGAGGTTCTGGAGCATTCACCCGTTTCATCGGCAGCGCTGACTGCACCTTCACTATGGTGGAGAGAAGGAAGAACGCGATGATTCGGCCATCTGGTGCAACAAGCTTGTCGACATCCAGAAGCAATACAAGATCATCGGCAACGGGCAGGAGAAGGACTCAGTGGTTGACCTCGCGGAGACCATCATCAACCCCTGCTACGCCAACATGAAAGAAGACAACGATACCAAGGACCTGAACACGTGGGAGGTACCTCTGAATCTAGCCTACATAACCTACACGGCCAAGGACGCAAACGCATGCTACGACATGTATAGGCGGATCTTGGACATGAGGGCGTGTTTGCTTCCCGTAACTGACGAGTACATGGACAGCCACAGCGTCATGATCAAGCGTGTCAGGAAGGTCTAGATGTTGTACTTTATCTGCTTAAGCACCTTTATCATCTGAGTGTTTCATGCATTAGCCTATGTGTCGTAATTATCTGTTTTGTCCGAAATATTTCTTCTAAGAACCCATTAACCTGTTTGCCTTTTTTAGTGGCTATTTGCTTATGTATGTAACTAGTTCACTCGTCCGTTTCAAAAAAAACTAGTTCACTCGGCTACCGTGCTTTGAATCTCCTTCCTCCCAACACATTCCCCTTCTCAGGTGGACCCAGCAGGTCTCGTACACAGACATATGGGACCAACCACCTATCCATTTGTATTTCTTTATTTTGTTCAATCTTTCGTCCTCTTCCTATACAGCGGCTGGCCATCATAGCCTATGGCGTTGGCCAGGCCATCCCTCTACTCCCACACATTGTCCGGCGGCGGCAGCTCCACCGGCCCACCCTGCACCCGAACAAGTCAACACTCGTACTCCCCTCCACCTGCGTCTGCCCCCGCTCCGGTTCATTCGGTCCGCGGTCTCGACGTCGTCCTTCACCTTGGTGCTCTCGCCGTGGCGCTGCCGTCTGTCGTTCCCAACATGGTCAGCAAAACAAGAGGAATCGGGAGACAACTGTACATCGAGAGGCTGACAGTCCCGGGCCCACCAGGTCCATGGCCTAGGTTTAGTTGTTTAACATGGGCAGCCAACGACATGTTTCAACGTTTTTTGGATCAAGCGGCCTCTGGGCCTCCCAACCTAGCTTGTCTATAACATCAGCAACCCAAGTTATGTTAGTTTTTTCAAGATGACGCACAACTCAGTTCTATTTTTCTATAAGAATGCAAAACTGAACCTATGTTTTCCCTTCTATAATAGTATATATATGTATATATATCTTATTTTATTACATACTAGCCTAACAACCTGCCGGTGTACACAACAGAATGCACGCAATATACACCCATCATGACAAGTGTCATGTTACACACAAGCCTACTCTTTAACACACCTCACCTACAGCCGCCGCTCTGCCGTTTGCCATCGCCCACTTTTTTTAGTAAAATCACCCGCTTGTTTTCCTTCGACAGGAGACGACAACCTCCAGCCTCATGGGCCACCGCCGGATGGGTTGAGGCCCAGGCACGGATGACGCGCTTGATTGAATTGCGCGCAACATGAAAAATTTAGTACCACCTTGGATAGCTAAAAAATTAAAAATAATTATATAGGTGAACGGATGAAAAATTTGGTTAAAAATAATTATATGGGTGAACGGATGAAAATTTTGGAGAAACACACCTTGCTTTATTAGTAGGTATAGATATATATATATAATAGAAACAACATAAGGTTCTGTTAAACCTGTCGTTCGTCCAACCATTTTATAGACCTTCCCACTTCCTATATTTTTCGTTTTCATTAATCCTATATCTGAATTTTCTTCCACTTTCTTTTTCGATGTAAACTGAGTTTTCTCCCAGTACTTCTCCCTAGAACCGACTCAACTGTCCCACTTCTAGCCTAAAAAATAATAATACCCCATGTCCTATTAACTCATCAAATTAAAATGATATTTTATTTCGTAAATTAAAAGTTCTTACAAAATAATAATAATTATTGTTTATATATAACTTGGCAAGTTAACTCCTAGCGATTGCGTACATAAGATTGCAAAGATTTTACTGACCATTGCAGTAATAGACGTGCAATCATGTGTTTATGTTTTTATAACATTTCTCCGTCCAGCCCAACATGATATTTTCACCCAGCCCAGCAAGTCCACGAATTTTGAGAAAAATGCAAATGGGCTTTAAATTCTACCATATATATAAACGGGCTGCATATATGATACATCATTGTTTCACCCAGCCCACCAAATGGACTAAAAAAACAAATGTACAGGCTGACATGTGGGCCAGTAGGTCAAAGCCTAAGCAAGGCGTTGGATTTACATCCAACGGCCGGCATTCTTCTTCAATCTCGCGTCTTCTTCCCTCAGCGCTGCCGGGACCGCCTGCTCCAGCCTCCAGCGTCCAACAGCGTTGTTTTGCGCACCTCGCTGCGAAATGCTACCAAGCCGATGGCCAGGCCATCCCTCCACTCCGCACCTCCTGTTATTCTCTGCCGAGTGTAGGCCCACCCCGCACCCGAACCAGTCAAGTTTCCCACTCATCTCCGTCTGCGACTCCACTGTTGCGTCTTCCCCATCTCCGAGTCGCTCCAGTCTGGGGCCTCGCCGTCGTCCAACGCCTCACTGCGCTCGGTGCGGCGTGGTTTACAAATGAGTCAGCGGAAGAGGACTGCATGTGAGAGCTTGACGGCTAGGACCCACGAGGTCCATGGTCGCACGCAAGGAAAGTTCCTCCTTATTAAGCGGTTTCCTCCCTCTGGCAGCTAGGACCCACCGGTTGTATCTTCGCACGGAAGGAAGTGCCTCCTTGTTATGCGAAAAAAACTATTCCTCCCGATGACAGCTGGGACCCGACAGATTTGGTGGCTGACTTGTGGGCCTACTAAGCAGACGTGTACGCAGGGCTTTGTCAACTTAATCAACAAATGATTCTAGCAGCTGGACCGTTGGATGTTAATCCAACAGTCGTGCTCCTTCTTGAACCTCTGTTCTTGCTCCTGCCTCCCGTGGGCGGCAGTGATGCCGCGCACCCGAACCAGTCAAGTTTCCCACTCCTCTCCATCTGCGACTCCACTGCCGCATCTTCCCCATCTCCGGGTCATTCCAGTCTGGGGCCTCGTGCTCGGCACGGTGTGGTCAACATGGTCAACAAACGAGAGTCATCGAAAGATGACTGTACATGAGAGGCTGACGGTGGGGACGCACCACGCCCATGGACGCATGCATGCAACTGCATCCATTTTACCCTGAAAAATAATGTTTTCTCCCCCCGAATGCTGGGACCCACCAGCTACATCTTCGCACGCAAGAAAGTGCATCCATATTATGGTAAAAAAACGATTTGTCCCCTGACTGCTGGGACCCGGCAGCTACATCTTTGCACGCAAGGAAGTGCCTGACAGTCGGGACCCACCTGGTCGAAGCGTACGTAGCGTTGTCATTCTGGTCGCGAACGTGTACGTACATATTGGTCGATGTAGAGGCGTGCATGTGTCATAGTAGAGGCGCGCACGTGTCATAGTAGAGGCGCGCACGTAGCATGTACACGTACGTACAGCGGTCAGGGTGCAAGAAAGTAAATACGGCCACGCACATACATAAGGGCGGGGTCTCGAACGCCTACTCGCGCATATGTACGGCCAGGGCTTGTGTACATGGCTGGGTTGGAATGGAGAAGCTGCGTCGTCGTCATGTTCATCGGGAGGCAACGGAATGCGTGCTGTTCATCAGGAGCCAACCGGCTTGGACGGAACAGCCGATGGAAACGAGGCCTGGCGTACCGTAGAATGGAGGAAACGGCCTTGTGTTCAACCGGATACGGTCAAAACAGGATCCTGTTCATTGGGAGGGGTCTGGCGTACCGCAAAACGGAGGAAAGGGACATCTGTTGGACCTCCTACGGTCGAAACGGGGTCATGTTGATCGGGAGGGGTGTGGCATACCGCAAAACGGAGGAAACGGACTTGTGTTGGAGCGCTACGGTCGAAACGGGGTCCTAATCATCGGGACGGGTGTGGCGTACCGCAAAACGAGACTCCACGGGATACTGTTCATCTCCACCGTCGACCTCCTCTAGGCTCCACGGGCTACTATTCATCCACCGTCGACCTCCTCTAGCCTCCACCTGCGACTGTTCATCCACGGGCTCCTGTTCATCCAGCCTCCACCGCGCGCTCCTCCACCGGCTACTGCTCAACCAACCCTCTCCACGGGGTCCTGTCCAACCACCCCTCCATGGGCTACTGTTCATCCAGCCCTCCACCGGCTACTATTCATCCAGCCCTCCACGGGGTCCTGTTCATCCACCCCCAACCAGCTCGATCGATCGGGGTCCTGTTCATCCAGCGGCAACACCACGGGGTCCTCTTCATCCAACCCTTACTAGGAACTGTTCATCCAAATCCCCCAACAATGCTCACTGTTCATCCAGAGGCAGCATCGATCGGCTTCAGTTAGCAGCAGTAGCGAAGGAATCGCTCGATCGGGTTCAGTTAACAGCCATCAATCGATCGCTCGGGTTCAGTAATGCGTAGCCTGCAGTGCAATCGCTCGGGTTTAGTAGGTGAAATAGTCGCTCGGGTTCAGTTAGAGCCCAACGTGTAAGTGCATCTAGTGCCCCTTAGTGATTTTGGTGTATTAAAGACTTATAGGTTAAGGGACTGATGCGTTTGTGAGTGTACACAGGTCTATAAGTCTATGAGGAGTTTGATATTTACAGAGAAAGTCGACCCCTAAAAATGAAGTTCTTCGACTGAAGACTTTGGATTTCTGAAGACTTTCTGAAGACTTTGAAAGTGAAGAAATTGGTGTGACCATGAAGACTTGGAATTCATTCAAGGAACATGAAGCGTGAAGACTTTTGTTTTCATAGTTTCATTTTCTCTTTCTTGAGTCATAGGAGACACCGTACTGTTAAAGGGGGTCGAGGAAATATGAAGGAAAATTTTCCATGTGATGCTCAACTCAAAATCCTACACCTACCAATCCCTTCGAGTGAAGCCATTGGAAATCTCATACAGTTCAGTCAATTTCTTCAGTGACAGAGACGAAGTTCTTCTGGTTGCTGAGGAATTTGTTCTGACTGAGGAGTTAGGAATTCGCCAGTGCAGATTGCCTACACAGTGAGGAACATGATAGCCCTGAGGAATTTGAGAGTCAAATTTCCGACCGTTGCTGTGCTATGCGCCAGCTGTCCCAAAATATCTACCCACCTAACGGTCATATCATTGAAGGGCATTTATGTCTTATCATGTCGGGCTACTCCCTAGGCTATAAATAGCCGCCCCCTACATCCACTAGCTGGTTGGCTGCTCCGAGAGAAACTAACACTTGTCATTTGAGAGCATCCCATCCTCCGAGGACTTTGAGCGAAAATCATCAAGTGAGGAAAACCCAAACCCAAACACCTACAAACCCAAAATGATTGAGCATCACTGAAGAGATTGATCCTGCGTGGATCCGACGCTTGTTACCATTGAAGACTGTGCATCTTCCAGACGGTTAGGCGTCATGGTCTAGAGCATCCAAGAGGAAATTGTGGATCGCCGAGTGACCGAGTTTGTGAAGGTTTGGAAGTCACCTAAAGACTTACCACGAGTGATTGGGCGAGGTCTATGTGACCTTAGCTCAAGGGGAATACGGTGAGGACTAGGTGTCCTGGACTGCGTGTTCAGGACTGGGTGTCCGGGACTGTGTGTCCTCAGGTTCGAATACCTAGCTGCCCTAACCAGACGTACAACTGTCACAACAGTTGGAACTGGTCTACCAAATCATTGTCTTCACCGAGCTAACTGGTTCTATTTCCTCAACCCTTTCATTTCCTCATTTCAGTTGTTGTGTGTGTGTTCATATCTCTTTGAAGACTTTGACTGAAGACTTTCTCAATTTCCTCAGTTCAATTTCTTCAGTCTGTTTGTCTTCATCCTGTGTTATCCTGTGTTTACGCTTTCTGTACTCTGAGCTTGTCTTCATTTCATCATGATGACCATGCCTGTGTTCTGTTATGTTTACATCTGAGTACTTATTCCGCTGCAAGTAGTTCTTCGCTAAGGAATTTCCTCACCAGCAAATTCCTCAGTGAAGAATTCATAAAAATCGCCTATTCACCCCCCTCTAGTCGATATAACGCACTTTCAATTGGTATTAGAGCAAGGTACTCCCTTGTTCTGTGTGATTTTGGTTTAACCGCATGGAGTTTTAGTTATGTCGACCGCAGGTATGATCAAGGTCTCTACTGGGTGTCCTACCTTCGATGGGACGGACTACCCCTACTGGAAGAATAAGATGCGAATGCATCTTGAGGCAATTGATAACGATCTCTGGTATGTTGTGGAAAATGGTGTTCCCTCAGTCACACCTTCTCTGAGCGCTACTGATGTGAAGAGATTCAAGCAGCTCGATTCTCAAGCGAAGAACATCATATGTGGCCATCTGAGCAAAGGGCAGTATGGAAGAGTGAGTGCTTTGGAAACTGCTAAGCTTATCTAGGATAGGCTGTCCAAAGTGAATGAAGGAGTCTCACTCAATGTGACTCTCGTGTTGACGTTCTTCGCAATCTCTTCAACCGCTTCAAAAGACTCGACAATGCAAATGTTCAGCAAACCTTCGATCGCCTCATTTACATCTCAAATGAGCTTCAAGCACTTGGTTCCACTGACATCACCGACCATGAGGTGGTGAAGAAATTGCTGAGATCGCTTGATTCTTCATTTGATACTCTCGCACTGATGATACAAGAACGTGCTGATTACAAGTCACTTGATCCCGCTGATATCCTCGAGAGGATAAACACTTATGAGTTCCAGCTTGCCGAGAAGAGAGATCTCTATGGTTCGAGCTATGGCAGATCACATGCTCTGAAGGCCAAGGCAGTCTCTGAGTCTGAAGATGAAGACTCTGGTAGCAGCCTTGGTGATCCTGAAGAACTGAGCCAGGAACTAGCACCGCTCGTGAAGAAATTTCAGAAGTTCTCAAGACGTGGTTGCTTTGGAAAATCCTCAAGGAGTAATGATTCCTCATCCAGTGACTACAAGAAGAGGCTATGCCACAAATGCAAGAAACCTGGTCACTACATTCAAGATTGTCCTCAGTGGGATAATGAATCAAAGAAGAAGAAGTACAAGTATTACAGTTCTAATGATGCAAAGAAGAAGAAGAAATCTTCAAAGTCTTCATCATCAAAGTCCTCAAAATCTTCATCTCACAAGAAGAGCAGCTCCAAGAAGGCTCGGACATTCATTGGCAAGGAAATGGACTCTGAGGCTGAATCTGAGGAACATGAGGAAGAGGAGGCATCTGAGGACTCCGAGTCTGGTGTGGCGAGCCTAGCTCTCGCTACTGCATTCGTCAGCAAGTCTATCTTCAACTCTGAAGAAAATGGCATCACCAACAAGGCTGATGAAGGCAATGATGACTACGCTCCCACCTATTGCTTCATGGCAAAGGGTGCCAAGGTACTCAAATACCCCTCCTCTGAATCTAGTGAGGATGAATCTGATGAAAACCTCAAACCCAGCTACTCTAAACTTGCTAAGATTGCTGTGAAACAACAAAAGGCTTTTGAAAAGGTTCAAAACATGTTAGACAAAAGTGATGATATGTTGGGTGAAGAAATGGATCGCACTAAAACCTTGACTGAAAATCTTCAGAGACTCCAGTCTAGGTTTGACAACCTTCAAGGTCATCATAACACTCTCTTATCCGATCATGAGAAGCTCTCTTATGAATTTCTTCAAAGAAAGCAAGATCTTGAAAAGCTAAGAGTGAGTTATGAAGATCTTCAGAAGGAGCGCGATTCATTACTTGCTCAACATATCAGCGCCACTCAGGAAGAATTTGTTCCTCCATGTTTGAAGTGCATTGAACGTGAATCTGCTAATTCTTCACCTGAATGTTCAAATGCTTCTAATGCTACAAATTCTTCATCTGTCTCTGCTATCACTAATTCCTCATCTGAGGACATTGCTAGTATCACTGATGATGCAGGGTTGAAGGAATTGTACATGACAGGCATGTACAAAAGCCTCAAACGGCATCAGACTCTTTGTGACGTGCTTAAAAAGCAGATCCTCAACAGGAACCCTAGGAAAGAGGGTATTGCCTTTGAGAGGAAACTCAATGCTGATGGTACATACTGGAAGCCTGAGCAGTACCCCAAAACCTCATGGGTTGCTGCAAAGGGACCTCCAGTTGATCCATCCAATTTATCTGGCTTTACATGTGAATCTCCTCATTCTTCTGATGAGTCATTTGACTCCAACTATAAACTATTCAAAAATCAGAATGGTGAAGTATTTGCTAGATATGTTGGCACTAACTGCAGGAACGGTTCCCCTATGAAGAAAATCTGGGTTCCCAAAAGATGCCTTGAAAGTCTTTAGGTGAATGTCCTCATGACACCACCTGTGAAGAATAGGAACCCCAGATCAAATTCTTCATATGGACAAAATTCTTCATATGGATCCAAGTCCTCATATGGACCAAATTCCACACGTGGATCAAATTCCTCAAAAGGATCAAAGTCCTCATATGATCATCATCGTGCTAGCCCCTCTGTTTCGCAGGGAAGAGCTAAGGGCTATGAATATGAGCATTATTCTTCTAACCATTATGTTCATAAGTCCTCGAAGAATTTCTCTGCTTATTCATATGCTTATCCTAACTCCTCTTATGTGAAACGAAGTGGACTGGCTTCTATGCCACCTTTCTCGTATGGTGCTCGCAGAGTGATGAACTCTTTGCCACCCCTTCAGATGTGGGTGGTGAAGAAAAAGAACTAATCTCTTATGCAGGGTCAGGTCTCCAGACGTGCTTAAAACGTCTGAAGAATTTGCTGAAGACCTGAAAATGCCTGAAAGGACGTAGGCTAATCATGAAGAAATGAACTTTCAATTCTCACGTCCTCATATTGTTTTATCTGTTCTATTGCTTGATGAAATTGATCTGATGATATTGATGTCATATTCTTCACTGATGAAGTATATGAGTTCGTAAGTTGCACTAATTCATCTGCAGGATGATCAACCCAAAGCCAATGAGTGGGTCCTCGATAGTGGATGTACGAACCACATGACTGGTGACAAGAATCTATTGATAGATGCTCCCTTATCACCATCGCATCTGAAGCATATCATCTTCGCTGACAAAGGCAAAAGTCAGGTATTGGGTCTAGGTAAGGTTGCGATCTCAAAGGATCGACACAT
Source organism: Aegilops tauschii subsp. strangulata (assembly GCF_002575655.3). Classification (NCBI taxonomy): domain Eukaryota; kingdom Viridiplantae; phylum Streptophyta; class Magnoliopsida; order Poales; family Poaceae; genus Aegilops; species Aegilops tauschii. Next base: position 37,774,201 of record NC_053041.3, on the reverse strand, counting down.
GGACAAAGTCATGCTTGTCGAGTCCCTAGGATACAACCTCATGTCCGTCTCAATGCTTTGTGATCTTGATATGGTTGTTGTCTTTGGCAAATATCATTGTGTTGTGATCATGGAAGCTGACAATTCCAAAGTCTTCGAAGGCTTTAGGAGAGGAGACTTGTATATTGTTGATTTCTCTACAGGACCACAACCGGCTGTATACCTGCTTGCAAAAGCTTCAGAAGGCTGGCTATGGCATCGACGACTTAGTCATGCTGGCATGAGGAATTTGCACACGCTCGCAAAGAAGAAGCATGTTATTGGCATTGAGAATGACAAATTCCTCAAGGATCACTTATGCGGAGCCTGTGAAGCTGGAAAGATGACAAAGGCCAAGCATCCAGCGAAGACTATCATGACTACTACTCGACCATTTGAATTGCTTCATATGGATCTCTTTGGTCCTAATCACTACTCAGCAGTTACAAATGATGCATCTCTATATGGTTTTGTTATTGTTGATGATTATTCTCGTTACACATGGGTGCATATTGTTACTTACAAACATGAGGTGCAGGAAGTCTTCAAACGATTTTCCTCGAGGGCTTCAACCAACTTTGGTGTGAAGATCAAGCACATCAGAAGTGACAATGGAACTGAGTTCAAGAATTCTGGTCTTGATGACTATCTTGATGAACTTTGTATTACTCATGAGTTATTTGCTCCTTATACTCCTCAGCAGAATGGCGTCGTGGAGCGCAAGAATAGGACTCTTGTTGAGATGGCTCACACTATGCTTGATGAGTACAAGACGCCTCGTCATTTCTGGATTGAGGCAATTGATACTGCGTGCCATATCATCAACAGGGTATATCTTCACAAATTCTTCAAGAAGACTGCCTATGAACTCCTCACTGACAAGAAACCCAATGTGAGTTATTTCAAAGTCTTCGGTGCTAAATGTTGGATTAGAGATCCTCATCACAACTCTAAATTTGCACCGAAAGCACATGAAGTTTTTATGCTTGGTTACGGAAAGGACTCGTACACCTACAGAGTCTTCAACAACGTGCACCACAAAGTTGTTGAAACTGTAGATGTGCGGTTCAATGAAACTAATGGCTCGCAAAGAGAGCACCTACCTTCTGTGATAGATGAACCAGCACCTGAGGAATCTATCAAGTTCAAGGCTACTGAGGATGTCATTCCTACCGAAGAATCTGCCGAAGAATTCATTCCAGAACGTGAAGAACATCGAACTGGTGCACCTGAAGAAAATGGTGCTGAGGAAACTGGTCCTGAAGAAAATGCTGATCAAATTCCTCGACGACAACCCGCTCATCCTCGCGTTGCAAACGAAGTGCAAATTGAGAGAATCATCGATGGCATTGAAGCACCAGGTCCTCTCATACGCTCAAAAGCTTCACATTTGTCTAACTTTTGTGGGCACTTTTCTTTTGTCTCTATCACAGAGCCCACTAAGGTAGATGAAGCATTTCTGGAGCCTGAGTGGATTCAAGCTATGCAAGAAGAATTACATCAGTTCGAGCTCAACAATGTCTAGGAACTAGTCAAACGTCCAGATCCTCGCAAGCACAATATCATTGGCGCAAAGTGGATCTACCGCAACAAGCAAGATGAAAATGGCCTTGTGGTGAGGAATAAGGCACGGCTTGTAGCTCAAGGCTACACATAGGTTGAAGGAATTGATTTTGATGAAACTTTTGCACCTGTTGCTAGACTTGAGGCTATTCGCATATTACTTGCTTATGCTAACCATCATGATATCACCTTATATCAAATGGATGTGAAAAGTGCATTCCTCAATGGTAAGCTTGAGGAAGAAGTATATGTTGCTCAACCCCCAGGTTTTGAAGATCCAAAACATCCTGACAAAGTCTTCAGACTCAATAAGGCCCTGTATGGCCTCAAGCAGGCCCCTCGGGCATGGTATGATACTTTGAAGGAATTCCTCATGAAGAAAGGCTTCAAACCCGGTTCACTTGACCCAACTCTTTTCACTAAATCTTATGATGGTGAACTGTTTGTGTGCCAAATATATGTTGATGATATTATCTTTGGCTGTACTGACCAACATTACAGTGATGAATTTGCCTATATGATGAGTGAAGAATATCAAATGTCTATGATGGGAGAATTGAAATTCTTCTTAGGTCTTAAAATTCATCAACAGCGCAATGGCACTTTCATATCTCAGGAGAAATACCTCAAAGATGTACTGAGGAAATTCGGCATGCAAGATTGCAAAGGCGTCAAAATCCCTATGCCCACAAATGGCCATCTATGCACTGATGAAAATGGTATTGACTTCGATCAAAAGGTATACCGCTCCATGATTGGCTCTTTATTGTATTTATGTGCATCTAGGCCAGATATTATGCTTACTGTTTGCAGGTGTGCCCGATTTCAAGCTACACCGAAGGAATCACACCATAAGGCTGTGAAGCATATTCTTCAATATCTAGCTCACACACCAACACTTGGATTATGGTACCCCAAGGGCTCGGCTTTTGATCTCATTGGATATTCAAACTCTGACTATGCTGGTGATCGTGTGGACCGCAAGTCAACATCTGGCACATGCCATTTCCTCGGACGATCCTTAGTCTGTTGGTCCTCGAAGAAACAGAACTGCGTATCACTATCTACTGCTGAAGCTGAGTACATTGCTGCTGGTTCTTGCTGTGCTCGATTGCTTTGGATGAAGCAAACTCTCAAGGACTACGGCGTCAACGTGAAGAATGTGCCTCTCTACTGTGACAATGAGAGTGCCATCAAGATTGCTCATAACCTAGTTCAGCACTCGAAGACCAAGCACATTCAGATTTGTCATCATTTTCTTCGTGATCATGTGTTGAAGGGCGACATTTCTATTGAGCATGTGAAGACTGAAGAACAGCTAGCCGATATCTTCACTAAGCCCTTGGATGAGAAGAGATTTAGCAAGTTGCGGTGTCAGCTAAATATCATAGAGTCTTCGAATGTTCTTTGAAAAGGACACTCATCCTAACACTTATGCAAAATTGATGACTTAGATGTGCAACACATGAAGAAACGTTTTTCTTCAATCAATGAAGACTAACACTCTAAGTGTGAAGAAATTAATGAAGAATTTGATTCTCAGAACCCTACGACAATTGTACGCGGTGTTTGAAATCATCATTCTTATACGGTGGGTCACGCCACCACCAAAAGTTGAAAATCTTCAATTTGAGTTTTTCCTCTATTTTGAAATTCCTTAGTTGTTCAAATTCTTCAACTTTGCATTGTCTTCACTGTTTCCGTTGTTTTTCTTCATTGTATATATATATGAGTTTATGTCCTCTACAGCATTCACTTATTGCTAAATCTTCATGTTGTTGTTTTTCTGCTAAGTGAATGTGATCGGACCCTTCCCCCTCTATGCTAAACTCAACCCAATCTTTTCACAAATTCTTCATGTGCGTTCTATTTTGAAACTCGTTCAAAATCTTCACTGTGTCCTTGTCAGCTGAAGAAATTGCGAACGGAACTTTTAACTTATCTTATCTAAATTTTCAGCTTTGCCGCTCAAACCGTTCCACATCCCACGATAACACTTATCTATTCACCCCCGATCTCACACGATCGCCACCACTCAGTACGTGGGTGACACATGTCAAGCGAATGAGAAGGGTTAGGGGCACGTTCGTCCAAATTCTTCGGGCGAATGGTTTTTCACCACGGCTATAAATATCCCCTCCCCTTCCTCACTTCACTTTTACTCCGCTTGTTCTCACCCCCGCTCGAGCTTCTCAAACCCTAGCGCCGCCGCTACTTCATCATCGCCGGTGAGGAAGAGCTTCACTGCCTCGACCTCGTCGCCGTCATACTCGCGCCGGCTGCGGATTTCTTCACTCTGCCACCGCCGTAGCCGTCTTCCTCTGCCGAGTTAGGGCGTGGAAGATCTGAGCTGACGAACTTCACATCTACACCTCTCAGTTCGTCATGTTCTTTGTTAAGGGTAATTAAAAGTTACTTTTATTGCCCTCTTTGATTCAAATGCTTTCTACAAAATCTTCAAAGGTGTTTATTCTTCAAATTCTTCACACACTAAACACCTCACATGTCATCTGCTCTTGATGCGTTTCTCTAAGCAATAATTTTTCTTCAAGATTCCTCAATTGTGTGGATCTTCGATCTATGCAACTCTGGAACCTAAGACAAAGAACGCTTAGTGAAATTCTTCAAGACTCATCTGGTCAAATTCCTCAAACTTATTATTTTTGAAAAGCCTTCTGAGAACGCATATGACCTCTCCAAATTCCTCGCAACTATACTCTGTTCACAGGTACTCATGTCCGCTGCTGAATCACTAGGTTCTCATCAACTTAACTCATTTGCAGCGTTCCTTGAAGAAAAGTTGCATACATCTTCAGAGAATTCCATTGTTCAAATTCCTCAGGTGAAGAAAATGGCTGATGGTAAGAAGCCATAGAAGGGTGGAAAGAGGCCTGAGGTCAATACTGCTTTTGAGATCCCTGATGACATTTATGCTGGGTACTGCACACCTCCTGAGGAGGATAAAAATCAGCGCAAGGTGCGCATTCAAAAGATTGAGAGGAGATGGGCACGAGAATGGAGGGAGTACGGATATATTACTCCCAAGTATATGAAGAAATTCGCTCTCAACCCTCCATGCCCAAGACCTCCATTGGCACCTAGCCAAGAAGCAGATCCCACTAGCCTCAAGCGCGGTGAGGAATATCCTGATGAATGGGCCAAGCGCCAGGCCAAACTGGCCAAACAGGCAAAAGAAGCAGTGAAGAAATTTAATGAAGACTCTGCTGCTGCTACCACTGCTGAGGCCTTTGCAAGAAAGCCAAAGAAGGCCATGGCAAAGAAGCCTGCTCACAAGCCAAGTGCTTCACCCTCAATGCCCTCACGACCAAGTTCCTCAGCAATGCCCTCTCGGCCAGATTCTTCAAAGCCCTCATGGCCAATTCCTCAAGCTGCTCCAGCTCCTTTAAAGTCCTCAGCTCCTCCGACAAAGTCCTCAGCTGCTCCAACTAAATCCTCTGCACCTGTGCATCTCGCCACGTGCCAAAGGACTACAGGCATCTCTATTGCCTCAGGAGCTTCTGCAAGTTCCTCAGCTGCACCAAATTCCTCAACAGGCCCCTCTCTACTAAAGAAAAAGGCCACTGCTGGACGAGGCTCTCGACCAAGTCCTCACAAGAAGCAGGTCGCTTTTCAAGTACCGTCCGAAGATGACGAAGCTGATGATGAAGAACTTGCCAAAATCATCAGAGACAGGCAGGTCAAGGCCGCTAGAGCCAAAGGCAGCAATGTGCCAATGATACTGGATCCGAAGTTGATCCTAGATTTCATCGATCTATGGCACAAGGACCCGAACACACCTTTGCCGGAGATGAACCTCACTCCTGGTCAAAGTCATGTTTTGACTGCCTTCATTGAAGAAGAAAAATGGAAATATGAACAAGGAAGGAGAGTGAAGAAAGCACAGTACAAGAAACAACGTTTTTTGAGGGAAAATGTTCTGAAGCTTTCACCTGAAGAACTAGTTGCCTTACAAGCTGAGATCAAGCAACTGAGTGATGAATTTGATCGCTATGCTGACTGGCTTGGAGCCAAAGTCATGTTTGTGAAGTTGTCTGAAAAATTCACATCTAATGTTGCAGCCCCAACGCAACAAGAAATTCCTCAGGCTGAAGCATCTGCACAGCCTACTGAAGAACATGTCAGCACCGCTGATGACAATCAGGCTGCTGAAGAAAATGAAAGTACCAGGGCTGATGGCTGCATTCCAGCCGCTGAAGAAATTGCCAGGGCATCCACTAGTGTTGCGCCTGAAGAAAATGAAGAAGTCAGGGCAACTGCATTAGTTGTGCCTGAAGAAAATGAACCAAATTCCTCTGCTCCTCCTGCGCCAACGCCAACTCCAATCCTTCCATCTGCATCAGATGTGAAGAAGACCAAGGCTGTAGAGCGTGCAGCTGTGAAGAAAAGGAAGGGATCAACTTCATCAGATTCTTCAGCTCCGAAGAAGATGAAGCCTTTGACAAGCTCATTTGACAACCCAATTGATGCCGTTCCTGTCTCAATCATGCCATCCAAGGACCTTGTTCCTTATGATGAAGATTATGTGATTCCAAGCGAATCCGATGAAGAGAATCCTTCTGCTGCTTCGTCAGAGCAGTTGGATGAAGAAATTGAAGTGGATGCAATCCCTTCAACCCCAATTGTCTCCTCGCCCATGCCTCAGTTCACTGCTGAAGAGGCCGGCGTTGAAGAATTGGAAGAAGAAGAAGATGTGGACATTGGAAGCACTACTCCAGTGATGAATGACGACTTTTGGGAAAGTCAGCACCCCAACTCTCCACTGTTCACACCACTTCAACAAATTCCACAGTCCCCTGTTGCTACTGAAGTACAAATGGGATCTGAAGAACAACGTGCAACTTCATCTGTCCATGAAGAAATTCCAGCCACTAGTGCTGATGAAAATATTAATGAAGAATTGAAGACCCAGGCTGCAACTGAAGAGGAGCCTAAAATTCCTCAGCCTGTTGATCCTGAGATTGCGATTCCTGAGGTGGTGATGCAATTGACTGATACTCCTCAGCCCAAGCCAAAGAATCCCTTCTCGAAGAAGCAGAAATTCAAAGCTGAAGATTTCTTCGGCGAGCACGTATTCTTCACTTACTATAATCCCTATGATTCTGCTCGTCTTAGAAGGAAGCGCTTCTGGACTGCCAGCCAGGACAATTTCTATTCTTCACTCCTCTTCAATAAGGACAAAGTCTTCGACCACGAGCATATTCCTCATGTGGACATGGAATCACTGCCATGCTTCTCCCTTGTCCTTAGTGTGCTTCATGACGCAGGCCTCCTCAACTTTTGCACAGACATAGTTGATTGGAGTGAAGAGCTCATTCTTCAATTCTATGCAACGCTGCACATCACAAGAGATGCTGACGATGTGAACTCCTGGGTTTTGGACTGGATGACTGAAAACACTCATTATAAGGCACTGGCCTCTGAATTACTTCACGCCCTGCCCATCAGTCCACCACCAGAAGAAGCTCGTTGCCTGTACAAAGAGCCTGAACTGTCTGCTCATTGTATGCAAGTCCTTATGAAGCCTCTGAAGCCCGGTCAAGCCCCAAGGACAAAATTCCTCATGAAGGAGTTGCTTTATGTGCCAAGAACTGTCTATCGCATTCTGACGAAGACTATGAGTCCAATCAAAGGCCACGACTCGAATGATGAAGAAGTCGTTGGCATAATGAAGAATCTGCTGTTCAACATCATACATGGCACTCCCGTTAATTATCATGATTTCTTCATGCGGACTCTGGCAAATGTTGCGCTTTCTCCGTTTAAGATGAAGCCTTATGCTCCTTGGATTATGAGATTCCTCGGAACAAGTCTTCACTCAACTACAAAGCTGATTTTCAGAATCACCTCAGCTACTTGCCCCCGATTGAAGTCCTCAAGCGGACATATTCCTCCGCTAATGAGAAGGGCAAGGCACCGACTGTTATTGATGAAGGCATTCGTCCATTGCATGGTCAGTTTCGCAAAGTTGCATCTTATTCCACCAATGATGACTCTGCCACTCATGATTCTGCTGCCAATGCACCCAAGTCAAATCCTCAAGCCACTACTCCTCGAGTGATGACTGACCGCAAGCTGCTGCTTAGTCTTCACCAGAAGGTGGATCGAACCACAAATGGGTTAAGCGTCAGTTTGGTTCTATTCTTCACAACATGACTGCTACACATAATGCAGTGAAGAAAAACCATTACTACCTCCATGAAGTCTTTGATCGCACCTGGGCTATTCTGTCACACATGTATGGTGAAGAAGATCTGAAGCAAATGGGTCTCAAGGAAGATTTTGACTGGTCTGCACCTCCATCGAAGAAATTCAAGAAGGTCAAGGTTCCTTCCTTGGTGGCCAGCTCATATTCTTCATCATGCGACACGGACGAGCATGAAGACTTGGACGACACTACGGCAGGCCCTACAACGACAGACGACCCCAACAACGCTGGCGCTCCTTCATCATCATGATATTCTTCAGGGGCGTTAGTCCTCATTTTCAACCCTTTTGGTCATTCGATGACAAAGGGGGAGAAATTTGAGTTAGTCTTCAAGCGAGTCTATCTTATATGGGCATTTTTTGCTAAGTTACAACTCTCGTTCTTCTGATGACTTTGCTGGATTGAGTTGTAAACTTAAACTCTATGGTGGCCTGATACTTTTGCTGAGTTCTTCTGCATGCTTATTCCTCATTAATGTTAATACACGCATGCTGAATTACATCAGTCACCATATTTCATCATGCATTTCAAATTCTTCATATTATATGTCAAATGCGTGTATGAATTACAAGATATAGGGGGAGATCTCCATGATTATACTCTTCAAGTGTGCATTGCTTCAAAAGCAAATTCCTCACTATGCACATCTTCAGGGGGAGTTCTTCTATATCTTGCAATCAAATCCTCAACATTAGTATTTACACTTCATATGTTTATCCCCGTTGAAAACTTAACCTATATTGTCATCAATCACCAAAAAGGGGGAGATTGTAAGTGCATCTAGTGCCCCTTAGTGATTTTGGTGTATTGAAGACTTATAGGTTAAGGGACTGATGCGTTTGTGAGTGTACACAGGTCTATAAGTCTATGAGGAGTTTGATATTTACAAAGAAAGTCGACCCCTAAAAATGAAGTTCTTCGACTGAAGACTTGGGATTTCTGAAGACTTTGAAAGTGAACAAATTGGTGTGACCTTGAAGACTTGGAATTCATTCGAGGAACATGAAGCGTGAAGACTTCTGTTTTCGTAGTTTCATTTTCTCTTTCTTGAGTCATAGGAAACACCGTACTCTTAAAGGGGGTCGAGGAAATACTAAGGAAAATTTTCCATGTGATGCTCAACTCAAAATCCTACACCTACCAATCCCTTCGAGTGAAGCCATTGGAAATCTCATACAGTTCAGTCAATTTCTTCAGTGACAGAGACGAAGTTCTTCTGGTTGCTAAGGAATTTGTACTGACTGAGGAGTTAGGAATTCGCCAGTGCGGATTGCCTACACAGTGAGGAAAATGATAGCCCTAAGGAATTTGAGAGTCAAATTTTCGACCGTTGCTGTGCTATGCGCCAGCTGTCCCAAAATATCTACCCACCTAACGGTCATATCATTGAAGGGCATTTATGTCTTATCATGTTGGGCTGCTCCCTAGGCTATAAATAGCCGCCCCCTACAACCACTAGCTGGTTGGCTGCTCTGAGAGAAACTGACACTTGTCATTTGAGACCATCCCATCCTCCGAGGACTTTGAGCGAAAATCATCAAGTGAGGAAAACCCAAACCCAAACACCTACAAACCCAAAGTGATTGAGCATCACTGAAGAGATTGATCCTGCGTGGATCCGACGCTTGTTACCTTGGAAGACTGTGCATCTTCCAGACGGTTAGGCGTCATGGTCTAGAGCATCCAAGAGAAATTGTGGATCGCCGAGTGACCGAGTTTGTGAAGGTTTGGAAGTCACCTGAAGACTTACCACGAGTGATTGGGCAAGGTTTGTGTGACCTTAGCTCAAGGGGAATACGGTGAGGACTAGGTGTCCTGGACTGCGTGTTCAGGACTGGGTGTCCGGGACCGTGTGTCCTCAGGTTTGAATACCTACACTAGTAGGAAAAAGGGCTTTTACCCTGGTTCATAAGGGCCTTTAGTCCCGGTTCAGGAACCGGGACTAAAGGGTCGTTACTAATGCCCTAGCCCTTTAGTCCCGGTTCTTACACGAACCGGGACTAAAGGCCGTCCACGTAGCCGGTGCGGGGAGCCCAGGCAGGAGGGCCTTTGGTCCCGGTTGGTGCCACCAACCGGGACCAATAGGCATCCATGCGTCAGCACCTGGCAGGAGCTGAGGTTTTTGTTTTTTTGAAAGGGGGGGGGGTTTGGGGGTTTTGGGGGGTTAATTTAGGTTGTTATTAGGTAGCTATTAGAGAGAAGTGTCCTCTCTTATATCTCCGTGCTTGGTTTACCAACGCTACGTACTGCTATGCCTAAAGATGGCTTAGATTGAAGTGAAGGCAACATGTGGTGCATGTCGAAAGTAATACTAATCCGGACTTGATCAAGTTTGGATTGTACTACTTTCGACACGCACCACATGCATGTTGCCTTCACTTCAATCCAATCCATGTTCATTTCACCTGCTGATATATAATAACTCTTCATGCACGTATCATGCATCATCATATATAATAACAAGTCCTACTAATCATCATCATACAACTTCTACTCGTTATTAATAACAAGTCATACGATCATCATCCTCACAGTCATCGAACCAACCCTACTTAATTGTTCTTAGCACATGATCATCAGTATTAGGTAGGACCGAAATACCCTCTTTAAGGTAAAATAGCATAAAACAATATAGACCCTGACTCTCCATTATGGAGAATGGAGATCATCCTGTCTCCAATTCTTGCGCCTCGCTTCCTTTTCTTCCAAGAAGCTCCTTGCGACTGTCCATACATTTTTTCCATTCTTTGATTTGCATGTCTCCACTTCTTTTAGAAATCCGGTATGGACAGTTGAGATTCGTAGGATGACCTGGTTGTATATACAAAACATCAAGCCTACCATTTCTGATACATCAAATGAGGCACACAATCCTCTGGGATTATCTGTTGAAAAACATAGTAATAACTTCATAGTTAGCAATGATAATGCACTAGTTTTAGAACTATGCAAAATATGCACGGATGTCGTAATAGTAAGAAATCTTACCAGGGTATCTCCATAGTAGTTACCGTAGTTCAACACGTGCACTAGTGGCACGTATGGAGGACCATAATGATGAGGAGTTTGATTGTAGATATTGTAATTCTCAATATCAGTACAAAATCCAACCAGATGAGTTTTCTCCTTATAAGTTAACTCAGAGCATGTTCCGGTGTAGTAGGTTCTGTCTACCATGTTCCGCACATTGTTTGAACAATCAAAATAAGCTGTCAATGAAAATAAGCTGTCAACTATTTTGAAATGAACAATATAAATTAGCTAATAACTATGTTTGAGAAACTCACATAGCGGTAGAATTGGAGGCGTATCAACAAGGACCCAAATGTCCATACTGTCTTGCTCGATGTCAGGATCACCAAGATCCATGGTGACAAGCATACCCTCATCAAAACCATACATCTTGCAAAATGCTTTCCAATTTTTGCAACCAAAATGGGTTATGCTCTCAGAATTATACAGTTTTACTTCAAAATCTATATCATGATGGGTCCTTAGGTGAATTTTCTTTGTTTCCATACTTTCATGGTCTTCAAAACCCATCCTCTCCAAGACGTAGCGTCTTGCATGGCATGGGATAAGCTAGCCGAATTGTAAAAGATGAAAAGTACACGTTGAAATAGTTGAAGTCGTGCTTAATTACGAAAAAATAACACTTGTCGTCGTTGCATACCGTTTCAACATCGAACGTCTCCTCCAGCTTAATACTGAAGCGCCGATCTTCGTCCAGGTGAGGCCTGTCGCACTGACCTCGGTCGTCGTGGCACCAGTCGCACTCCCCCGGGAGACTTTCGTCGTCCGAGTACGACATTTCCTATGTTCATATATAATTCAAATATTAAACATCTACAATTAAATATATGTACTAAAAAACCTAAGTTAGATCATTATTATTCATCACGGGTTGACTATCGGTTTGTCGAGTCTTTTCTTGAAAACTCTCAGCTCACGTGGTGTATACATTCGACCGTTGGTGATGGTCGCTCCTCCCTTTGTCCCCGTGTGCATTACACCAAAATGTCTAGCTAGCACACGGGAACAAAGGAGAAGCGACCCCCACGACAACAGTCGGGATTCTTCGTCCTCCCATATATATATATGGTGGAACTCTCCCTCACTGATTCCTCTCTGACATTTGCGACCGTCGGTGATGGTAGCTCCTCCTTTCGTTCTCGAGTGCATTACACCAAATTGTCTAGCACACGGGAACGAAGGAGAAGCTACCCCCACGACAACAGTCGGGATTCTTCGTCCTCTCATATATGGTGGAGACTCGACAGACTTACAATCAACCCGAAATATTGTTTAATTATCTTTCTAAAAGAGGATTTGGCTGGTCTCACCTCGATGTGGGAGGGGGCGGTGACGGGGACGACGGCGGGGATGATGGAGGGGCCGGGGGGGCTCCTAGATTTCTGCGAAAACAAAAACCCTATAAGCTATCAACTAATCATAGTGCTCTCCAATTTTAGCATTCAAAGTAGGATCAGAGTAGTTTTCCACTTTGAGCATTCAATAAGCAAAATCAAATCACAAAATAAAGTAGTATTCAAATTAGGATGCATTCAATTATAAGCAAAACTACATCATCTCCATGCGTCCGTACATCGCCGAATATTATCACTAATACACCTCGAATACTATCATACATATAGCATCGCTAGTACAGCTAGAACAGTAGCGCCCGACGGGTATCGGCGCGGGCGGTGGACACCCAAAGGGACGGAACCATCACAGGATCATAGCTCCAGTGAGATCCCTGAAGAACCTGCCAGGTATTGTCGAACCTGCCCTCCAACGCAACCATGTAGCGACGGACGTGCTGGTCCTCCTCGCTGACACGGTGACGTACCACCTCCGCGGTGTTCGGAAGCCTCGGCACCGTCACTGGCCCACGCGAGCGCCACCAAACAAGGATCGGGTCAACGACGGGCTGGTTCCTCACCAACCTACGCCCACCGGAAGGTAGCACCTCCCAAAACCAGCCCGGCGGAGCCCAGTCCCGGACATGGCCCCTCTGATCAAGCCGGCCTCCTCCGCCGAGTCGACGACGAGGATGCGGGATAGGCATCGTCGTCGTCGATGCGGGAATAATTGCTTTAACTAAAAAAACAAACTAGTTCTATTAATTTCCTTACTATAAATAGAATAAAGTAGTACTTACTACAAATAAACTAGCTAGTTTAACTAGTTCTATTATTTTTCTAACTAATTCTATTAAACACTTCCTAAGTAGTACTTACTAAAAGTTATCGGGGAGGGGGGTACATATATCGACAACGACATACCCGATAAAAAATAAGAAGAGGAAGAAGACGAAGAAAAAGAGGAGAAGAAGAAAGGAATAGAGGAGGAGATCGAAGAAAAAAAAGAAAAAAAGAGGAGAAGAAGAAGGAATAGAGGAGAAGAAGAAAAAATAGAATAATATATTATTCTATTTCTTCTTCTCCTCTATTTCTTCTTCTTCTACTCTTTTTTTTCTTCTTTTTCAACTTCTTATTTATTTCTCCTCTACTTCCTCTCCTCTTCTTCTTATTCTTCTTCTTCTTCTCCTTCTTCCTCTTCTTATTTTCCTTTTTTCTCTCCTTCTTTTTCTTCTAAATATGAACATACATAAATGACTTCTAAGTATGAAAAATCTAAACTACACATCTAAATTACAACAACTAAATTAACTACACATCTAACTACACATCCAAATTAATACAACTAAATTACAAATCTAAATTAAACTACGTACAGTACTATAGCTAGGGGGCGCGGCGGCAGCGGCGGCGGCCATTACAGGGAGGAGGAGGAGGGGATCGGGGCGGCGCTCACAGGGTGGCGGAGGGCGACGGCGACCGCGGCGGGCCGGGGGCAGAGGGCGGCGACGGTGACGTATACGGGGCGACGGCTCGGGGGCGAGCGGCGGAGGCCGACGGCGACGGCGACGGGCGATGGCATGGGCTCGGGGGCATGGGCGACGGCGACGACGACGGGGCAGCCTGGCGGCGTAGATCGAGCTCGCGCAGTCGTCGGGCGGGGGGACACTGGCGATGGAAATCAGAAAATTTCCAAAGTGCTACTTATATAGCAAAGGCTTTGGTCCCGGTTGGTGGCTCCAACCGGAACCAATACCCACCCTTTGGTCCCGGTTGGTGCAACCAACCGGGACTAAAGGCCTCTTTTCACCAGCGCAAAGGGCGGGAAGCTGAGGGCTTTGGTCCCGGTTGGTGGCACCAACCGGGACCAAAGGGGACCATTGGTTCCGGTTGGAGCCACCAACCGGGACTAATGTGCTGGCGCGGTGCGGTGGGAAGTTTAGTCCCACCTCGCTAGCTGAGAGAGCTCAGCACCTGTTTATAAGCTGCGCTACAGCTCAGATGCTGAGCTCCTCTCTAATATGCAGTCATTATACATGCCTACCTTTGTCATTGCCATGTTGGGCCTATTGGGCCTGCGGGCCTGCATCCTGGCCCATGTGCAGATGGGTTTCTAGTCGTATGCCGGCTGTGTGGCCCATTAGGCGGAATTTTTTTATTTTTTCCAGTATTTTTTTTGTTTTTTGAATTATTTATTTTCTTTTGATTTTTGCTTTATTTTCTTATCCTTTTTGCTTTTAGCTCAGAATAATTATAAACTTTCTGTTAATCCATTAGTTTCCAAATTTGAATAGTTTAAATTTCATCCGGAAACTCGTGTGTTACAAAGGGATTTCATTTTTTAAACCTAATTTGAACTCCTGACTTTTTGTGTGTTCAAAATGCACCATTCAAAGCCACATCATCATTTTTCAATCCTTTCTGACTTCATTTGTTATTTTTCATGCATTTACTAATTATTTTGAGCTATAAGACCCTAAAATTGAAAAGCATTTCAAATGAACTCTGAAAAGGTTGAAAGTTGGCATGATATCATCATTTCATCCACATAGCATGTGCAAGAAAGTTGAGAGGGTTACGGCAAAAACTGGATGCACTTCGTGTACAAAACGGACAATCTCTTTCAAAGTATCAGGATTTCATCCGGAAACTCGTGTGTTACAAAGGGATTTCATTTTTTAAACCTTATTTGAACTCCTGACTTTTTGTGTGTTCAAAATGCACCATTCAAAGCCACATCATCATTTGTCAATCCTTTCTGACTTCATTTGTTATTTTTCATGCATTTACTAATTATTTTGAGCTATAAGACCCTAAAATTGAAAAGCATTTCAAATGAACTCTAAAAAGGTTGAAAGTTGGCATGATATCATCATTTCATCCACATAGCATGTGCAAGAAAGTTGAGAGGGTTACGGCAAAAACTGGATGCACTACGTGTACAAAACGGACAATCTCTTTCAAAGTATCAGGATTTCATACGGAAACTCGTCTGTTACAAAGGGATTTCATTTTTTAAAACTTATTTGAACTCCTGACTTTTTGTGTGTTCAAAATGCACCATTCAAAGCCACATCATCATTTTTCAATCCTTTCTGACTTCATTTGTTATTTCTCATGCATTTACTAATTATTTTGAGCTATAAGACCCTAAAATTGAAAAGCATTTCAAATGAACTCTGAAAAGGTTGAAAGTTGGCATGATATCATCATTTCATCCACATAGCATGTGCAAGAAAGTTGAGAGGGTTACGGCAAAAACTGGATGCACTTCGTGTACAAAACGGACAATC
This sequence comes from Aegilops tauschii subsp. strangulata, assembly GCF_002575655.3. Lineage (NCBI taxonomy): Eukaryota > Viridiplantae > Streptophyta > Magnoliopsida > Poales > Poaceae > Aegilops > Aegilops tauschii. The sequence continues at coordinate 37,758,737 of NC_053041.3, read as the reverse complement.
TCTTTCAAAGTATCAGGATTTCATCCGGAAACTCGTCTGTTACAAAGGGATTTCATTTCTTAAAACTTATTTGAACTCCTGACTTTTTGTGTGTTCAAAATGCACCATTCAAAGCCAGATCATCATTTGTCAATCCTTTCTCACTTCATTTGTTATTTTTCATGCATTTACTAATTATTTTGAGCTATAAGACCCCAAAATTAAAAAGCATTTCAAATGAACTCTGAAAAGGTTTTCTTTCTACTTACAACAAAAAACTTATTTATTTTATTTCTAATTACTTATGTCTTTTACTTTAATTATTTTATTTTTATTTATTTTACTGCTGCTATTTTTATTTATTTTACTTGCTGCTATTTTTACTTAATTAATTAAGGTTTATTTATTGTAGTTACTATAGTTTATTTTATTTTATTTTATTAAGGTTTATTTAGTTTTATTTATTTTATTAAGGTTTATTTATTTTATAAATATAAAAAATGAACATAGATGCACTTATAGAGAAAATTCAACCTAATTTCATACTAAATTTCTATGAAATTTACTATGAATTTAAGTCAAATTTCCTGTATAAGGGCATCTATTTTCACTTTAATAGAAGCTCAACAAGGCATAGAGGGACGGGCTTATAAACTGGTGTGAGCGCCCTTCGGTTGGCGAGGTGGGACTAAACACTGGCCGCAACTAGGACCAGCCCTTTAGTCCCGGTTTGTGGTATGAACCGGGACTAAAGGGTGGTGGGCCAGGAGCGTGGCCCATTAGTCCCGGTTTGTACCACCAACCGGGACCAAAGGGTCCATACGAACCGGGACCAATGCCCACGAGGCCCCGGCCGGCCCCCTGGGCCCACGAACCGGGACCAATGCTCACATTAGTCCCGGTTCGTGACTGAACCGGGGCTAATGTGAAAACTGCCCTGTGACCTAAGCCCTGTTTTCTACTAGTGCTAGCCGCCCTAACCAGACATACAACTGTCACAGCAGTTGGAACTGGTCTACCAAATCATTGTATTCACCGAGCTAACTGGTTCTATTTCCTCAACCCTTTCATTTCCTCATTTCAGTTGTTGTGTGTGTGTTCATATCTCTTTGAAGACTTTGACTGAAGACTTTCTCAATTTCCTTAGTTCAATTTCTTCAGTCTGTTTGTCTTCATCCTGTGTTTACGCTTTCTGTACTCTGTGCTTGTCTTCATTTCATCATGATGACCATGCCTGTGTTCTGTTATGTTTACATCTAAGTACTTATTCCGCTGCAAGTAGTTCTTCGCTAAGGAATTTCCTCACCAGAAATTCCTCAGTGAAGAATTCATAAAAATCGCCTATTCACCCCCCTCTAGTCGATATAACGCACTTTCACAACACCTCGCACCCACGCGCGTACGTGTATGAGAGAAACGCGCATCGCTCGGCCCCCGACCACCCACCGTAACCGGGAACTCCCTGATATTTTCCTCCCCTCGCTTCTATCACGGTTTTTTCCATCATGGACGGCCCAAAAAATGTCATGCAGCTGCGTCTCCGGCCCGCCCAGGACGAAAAGCCCATTTTCTGTCAAGATTTTTTGTCATAGAAGTAGGAGCCTACCACATCTATGATGATACCGGGTTTTGTCACAATTATCGTCATAGAAGTGTCATAAGTATGGTAGAAAAAAAATTGTTCAGCCCAAAATGTCACGGATGTGTCTTTTTTTGTAGTGCTTGTGCATCGGATATGTTTCCCAACAAACTTTCAGCAAAAGCATACTTCGATTGAAGATTGCAAACTTCTCTACTAATATCATCAAGTTGTTTCATTATATCTTCTAACACAATGGAGTGTTCCTTAAGTTCTTCAGTAAAATATTTATTATGCTCAAATTGTGTAGTCATATATTCCTTAGTACTCTTCTCAATTTCAAGCAAAATATTTGGGTAAGGAACATCATAATATTTTCTTTGGGGCATCATGACCACGCAAACAAGAACGCACACAAAAACAAATTTGATGAGAAAACGGCGAACGAAAAAATAAGCGAATAAAACAGCAAATTTTTGTGAAGTGGGGGAGAGGGAACGAGAGGCAAATGGCAACTAATGTAAATTGTGAGCAGATGAGATTTGTGATTAGGAACCTAGTTGATGTTGAAGATCCTCCCCGGCAACGGTGCCAGAAATTCCTTTTGATGTCTGCTAGAACTACGTCGGTATTTCCCCAAAGAGGAAGGGATGATGCAGTATAGCGACGGTAGGTATTTCCCTCAGTGATGAGACCAAGGTTATCGAACCAGTAGGAGAACCTCCTCACACCACGTAAAAAGCACCTGCACACAAATAACAAATACTCGCAACCCGACGTGTTAAAGAGGTTGTCAATCCCTTCCGGGTACGGCTCCTCAAGATAGGCAAATAACGTGAGGTAGAAGTGGTAGATAGGATAAATAGATCGCGGAACAAATAAATTGCAGCAAGGTATTTTTGTATTTTTGGTTTCATATATCTGAAATTAAATGCAAGAGAAAATAGATCGCAAAGGCAAATATGATGAAAAGAGACCCGGGGGTCGTAGGTTTCACTAGTGGCTTCTCTCGAGAAAAATAGCAAACGGTGCGAAAACAATTACTGTTGGGCAATTGATCGAACTTCAAATAATCATGACGATATCCAGGCAATGATCATTATATAGGCATCACGTCCAAGATTAGTAGACCGACTCCTGCCTGCATCTACTACTATTACTCCACACATCGACCGCTATCCAGCATGCTTCTAGTGTATTAAGTTCATGGAAAATCGGAGTAATGCAATAAGAACGATGACATGATGTACACGAGATTCGTTTATCTATTGCGGAGATATAGATCTCATCTTGTTATCCTTAGTAGCAACGATACATACATGTCAGTTCTCCTTCTGTCACTGGGATCAAGCACCGTAAGATCGAACCCACTACAAAGCACCTCTTCCCATTGCAAGATAAATAGATCAAGTTGGCCAAACAAAACCCAAATATTGGAGAAGAAATACGATGCCAAACAAAACCCAAATAGATCAAGTTCCCCTCGAGCACCCCCCCCCCCCCCCCCCCCAGTGCTTCCTTGGCCCACTGGCTTTCTTCTGGCCCAAAAAAATCCTCCAGGAGTTCCGTTGCGTCTGGACTCCGTTTGATATTGATTTCCTGCGATCTAAAAAACATGCAGAAAACAGCAACTGGCACTGGGCACTATGTCAATAGGTTAGTACCAAAAATGATATAAAATGAATATAAAATGATTGTAAAACATCCAAGAATGATAATATAACAACATGGAACAATCAAAAATTATACATACGTTGGAGACGTATCGTTGATTTCCTTGCTAGCATCACTAGGGGATAAACTATAACCATAACACAAGCCACTATAGGGAGCATTCATTTTCCTGCACGCTTCACATTATTTTGCTCTCTTCATAGGTAGATGTATTAATGGGAAACATGACCATGGCCATCTTTGCTCTCCTGATTTAAGTGTCCTCAAGAGCGCGGTAATGAACGATAAACTATATAACTTGGGGGCCATTATTGTAAGACGGTTACATAATAATGCCTTAGATGGAGATTTCTTTGATGGAATTTATGCCACTCGTTTAGACAATTATCTCGGGGTACCTATAAGAGAAAATGATGCTCAGTTGCCACCTGCTTACCTTCATTATGATGTTATAGAACGTTTTCAATTTCTTGAGAGGAGTGAGCTGCCCTTTGAGTACATACTAATCTTTGACAGGCAGTCTGTCTTCCGTATTACGCTTCCCACTCCTGCCTTCTTTGAATTTCAGGTAAAAGGGAGATATTTCATACTTAGAGAGGAGGCACAGAGTACGAGAGGGCGAGGGATACTGCTCGCCTCAACGAGGCAACCGTCCAAGCGGTAGCAGCTGCAATCCAGTACAACCCCAACTACGATTTTGGATATCATCTTGGCCAGCCGTGGCCATAGACCAACTTAGGCCAAAAGCCTAAGCTTGGGGGAGTATGTATCTCTCACCAACATTACATTCTTGTTCACACTTTCATTCCAGTTGTCGGTGTTCATACTTTTTCATTGTATAATCCATGTTAGTTTATTTTTCTTGCTTTCTTCTTGTGTGTTTGAAAAACATTGATAAAATCCAAAAGTATTTATCGCTTCTTTTTACTTTTTCTTTCTAGTTTAATTAGTTGTAGTATTAAAAGAAAACCCAAAAAGATTTAGCATTCTTCTTTTACTTGTTGGGAGCTTCCCGTGTAAATAGTTTTTCTCGTTTTCATTTTTCTTGCGTTAATTTACTTTCTTTAGAAAAGCAAAAACTCCAAAAATATTTCAGTGTGTTTCTTTGAAATTCTTTTCTTTTTCTTTGGGTCGTAAGGAGAAGACCACGATGAAAATTTTGAGTGACTCTCATATGCACTATTGTTGATCTAACAAAGAGCCCATATTACCTTGTTTTCTCCTTTGAATAAATGTTTGCAGATTCCATCTTAGTCCATTGCACGTGCACTCTTATTATTCTTCACATCATTCAGTCATGCAAGTTAAAGGCAATAATGACAAAATTTGATGAAATGATTGAGGTGGAGAAAAGTTGGTACAAACTTGGCCTATTTTGTTTTTGTAAATATGATTAGCTCATCGTTCTTGATTTAGCCTATTATGAATGAAACATGTTTGCCATGACAATTAGATATTATAGTTCCATGCTTAATTAGCTAGGAGTAGATAATGGTTTATCTTGCGTGTCAACATGCATTTAAAATGGTTATGATGTAGTATGATAGGATGGTATCCTCTTCTGAGTGATTCAAGTGGCTTGACTTGGCACATGTTCACACATGTAGTTGAATCAAAACCAACATAGCCTCCATGATATTTATGTTCAGGGGATTTATATCCTAGTCATGCTTGCACTCAATGTTGATTAACCTCAATGCATGTTTATGACCGATGTCGCTCTCTAGTTGGTCGCTCCTCAATCTATTTGCTAGCCTTCACTTGTACTAAGCAGGAATACTGCTTGTGCATCCACTTCCTTAAACCAAAGTTGTTCCATATGAGTCCACCATACCTACCTATATACGGTATTTACCTGCCGTTCCAAGTAAATTTGCATGTGCCAAACACTAAACCTTCAAATAATAATCTATTCTGTATGCTCGAATCGCTCATGTAGCGACTGGGGGCTGTCAATATCTTCCATGCTAGGTGGGTTATTCTCACGATGAGTGTTTATTCACTTGTCATTCACGAGAAAGTGGTTGCTAATTGAGATGCCCGGTTCCATGATCAAAATCAAAATCAAAATATAATAACTAAACAAAACTCCCCCAGATTGTTCTTGGTATGGACGGTACCTGTGGATTCGGCTAGCTGTGGATTGTGTTTGTTGGTGAAGGGGGAGTAAAATTGTACCATTCTGTTTGGGAACCGCCTAATGTGTCTAGCATGGAAGATAGTGAGATCTCTTGGTTGTTATGTTCACAATAAAAGCATACCTCTCAGAATTATATTCATCTCTGTTTTAAAAGCTTCGAGCTCTGGTACCTCTGCAAATCCCACTACTAGGAAAAACCTTATACACAGAAACTTACCAGTAGCACGGGCTAAAAAGAAGCGCTACTACAATTTACCACTAGCGTGTGTGAAATAAACGCGCTGTAGCTAAGTTTGTAGCAGTAGCGCGTCTCGTGAAAGGAGCGCTACTACTACAATTCCCCTACTGTTCTTGACAAGCTAGCAATAGTAGTAGTGTGCTTAGGGAAAGCGCGCTGCTGCTAAGACTATTGTAGCAGTGTGTTTTACGCAGAAAGCGTTACTGCTAAGGAAAGGAAAATAAAATGAAAAACACATAGAAAAGTAAATGAAAATGAAAGAAATAGAAAAAGGGAAGGAAAAAAAGAAAATGTGAATGAAAATAAATGAAAAAGAAAAATGAAGGGGAAAGGCGTAGCAGCAGCGGGCTTTCTGGACACGCGCTATAGCTATCTTAGCAGTAGCGCTTTTTGCTATCCAGCGCTATAGCTAGCATAGCAGTAGCGCTTTTCCTGAAACGCGCTACTGCTACTTTCTTATATCTTACTAATCAGAAGCACCAATAAAGCCTTCACGTTAATCCTCATAACTAAGCATATTATCCATCCGATCTTGGTATTGATTATCTATAACCGTCTGATGAGATATCTTAGCAGTCCTGGCAGAGTGTCTCACGTTATGATGAAAACATCTCCCTGTAAAAAAAAGATCACCCCTAAAAAAAAAAGAGATCAACCCTCAAGGACTTCTTCCTCTCTCGATCTTACCCCACGAGGCACGCGCACATAATCCAGAGATCCCTAGCGGTACTCTTCAATATCAGGTCCTCCTCCTTCTCATGTTCACGTGATCCAGTATGAGCCCCAACCGACGAATCTCTGCCAACGCCAAAGCTCTTGAAGGTCATGATATTGCCATGAGGCCAGCGCCCTAATCCGTCTCATCCATGTTGTATGGCTTGACCATGGCCACGACTGATCGAGGTAGTGCTATCACCTATCAGCCAGATTGGATGTCATGCCTTACTTTGTGATTTAGTACTTCAGTGAAGTTCCCAAAGATATTGGTTTTTAATCGCTAAGTTGATTTGTGCACGCGTGCATTGATGTGCAAAGCTAGCCTGATAAGCAGATTGATCGATTCATTCACGAGCAGAGCACACACGCATCTGGCCGTGGAATTAGGTATGTGAAGATGATTTGGCTTGCTGTCCATTTATTCGATTCTCTGGCAAGAACTTCACATGAACCTTTTGATAGAAATTAGTTCAGGGTTTGAGCATACGTACAATTCACAGGTTCATGTACAGGAGTGCTCGGCAAGATACGCGCATGAAGGAATCTATTGTGGCTAACTTTGCACGTTTGTTTTCTGCTAGCCGAAAGGCTCGATGATAGAAAATCTGCTTATTACACCACTGAGGTTTGGATCGAGGTGTGCTGCCCTGAGCCTGCTGGAAATATCACATATGTAGATTGACTGTACTCCCTAGAGGAAATTTCAATCGAACATGTACAGTTATGCTCATGTATTTTTTTTTTTTGCGGAAAATGCTCATGTATTGTTACATCAGTGCATAGTAATCCAATTCATCTGCTTCAGGAAATAGGAGATATTTTAATCGTGATTCAATAATTGCTCGGAAGGAAGTTGGCTGCAGTCAATTTCTAACGTTTGATTTATTTTTATCTTGCTATGAAGAGGTATACGTTTGAACTGTCAAAAAAAGAAAATTTATTCATCATATTAGTTCAAAAGATAATGAGCAGTGCCAAAAGATGTCAGAAGGCAAGCTAAATTGTTAATAGCTAGCGGCGTTCTAATATTCCTGAATGTTGTCAACCAACGGACTACAGTTTAGCTCTTGCGACACACATGTTTCTTTCCATGCATTTAATGACAGCAGAGTGGTTCTGTTAATATAATTTTTTTGCTATTCCAGATATGTAAATCTTCTTCAGGAATATTGATAAGACCTAATCAGCTGGGCAAAATTTATACTTCAGCTTATTACATTTCAAATTTTACGTATGTTATTTTCCATAAGGCTTCTTTAAAGTGATCATGTTCCTTTTTTGCATTCCTATATAATTTGAACTTTGTAGCATCATTTACCCATTAAGAATTCATTTTATGGTTCGTGGATAGTGCGATAAAAGTTGATGGTTTAAGTGCTGGAACATACATCGTGGCATATTTGTTGTTTATGGCGTGATGTCCCTACACACTGTTTCTTGCTCGGCATAATATTTTAAAGCATATTGAGTTTCCTTTAGCCTATACTGCAAGTTGCTGGCATAAGCTGTCCATGTTATGTCCATAATCGGTAAAGTGATATTATTTGTTTTGCCCAAGTTCTAAAACTCATATCTGGACCATACGTACAGATAATATAGGCTCTTAGTTGACCTCATCTAGATAATATATGACACTATAAGGAGCTCCATGGACGCTAGAGTGTGGAAAATAGCATTATATTGCTTGCGTTAACCTTATTATCAATTTCATGATGTTAATGGAATGGTCATGCCTTAGTCTTCTTAAGAACGATGCTTGACTTGCATGAATTTTTGAAGGCAAGCAAATTCACTTGATTAACAATATCTCATTTAGAGCCACTGTGTTGTATACCATCCGATGCAAAGATTTTCAACAAAAAAAATTCAATTTGTAGGAACCACTATTGATGTGTTACACTAAAGTACGTAATACAACATTCTTACTTTTGTTATCAGCATTGTTTTTATAGTGCATTAACGTACTACTAGATTTCTATTTCTTTCTCATTAACTGAAGTACAAGTCATCCCTTATGATTAATCCACATTATCACTACACAATAAAAATATTTTTTTCATGAATTATAATACTTTTGTTCATAAAGACACATGTTCCCAGGAAGTGTGCAATCCAAGTTCATTATATTTGAATACTTATGTATTATAATATAATGACAACCAAGTATCATTAGACTTTCAATAAAACAACTTAAGTTTTGCTACATACTACGGTGTATACTCATAATACTGAAACTTGAAGGTGTATGTTGGATACTTTATCAATGTGCAAAACAACATGTTCCACAAACAAGCGAGTATATTACAATAAACCATTTTTTTTATCTTGGAATTTCGTAATAATTCCCATGGCTCTATCATTATATACATAATGGACATATAGGAAAACCAAACATGTATTAATGTCTAACAACTCTTTATGCATATTATTAAAGCTTGATAGAGAATATGACACTATTTCTCTCTTACTCATGCTAGGTGTTCATCAGTTTTTACACTTCCATAGCTAGGTGTTCTCTCATTTACAAAAAATTTCAATGATAACTTATATCCAACTCTATGTTGAATCGTATTATTTTTGTCCAAGGATTGTACATTTAACTATTATGACACAAAGAGTATAACTTTCCTGATATATAATTTGATTTACTGCATTTCATACATACTTTTAGAAACTAATTAGAGGAATCAAACAATATTCACCCTATGTTCTAATAATGCATTTAGGTAACAATAATTAAAACTTTGTGTGTCAAAATTTGTTCTTATATTTTCTCTTACTACTTTTGGAGATTTTTGAGATTAAACTGCTAGCCCGTGCAGGTGCACGGGTTGATGGCTAGTTAACTTAACCATGTTGTAACATCCCAATTTTTAATTTCTATGTTATACATAGATCATCATATGCATATCATATTTATTTTTTTATTTTGGTTGAGATCCTACAAATCTTAAGCAACTCAAGGACCCGCGGAGAGAGTTGGAGGTTTCACAAAATTCATATTTGAGTTTTTTTTCAAATTTGAAGAAAGGATCAATTTGATTTTATTATTTTTCTCTCCAAATATTTCCAATATTAAAAATAAACGGGAGAAGATAATATGACTTCTTCAAATTTAGAGAAATATTGGAGAAAGAATTTTAAAATCAAATTATCAATTTTCTGGTATTTTATTTGCTATTTTATTTGAATTAGAAAAATGTGCAATTTTGAAAATTGCATTTTTAGGACAGAAAAATGTTCACCTTGTTGTAAATATTCTATTTAGACGGTGAAAATTGTTTTTGGCATTTTTAGAATTTCTTCTCCGGGGGAATTTAAAAAAATGTTTTCCCCGCTCGACTTGGCCGAAGCCCAGCCGAGCAGGCCGGCCCAAGCCGCGCCGCCACCTACATCGCCGGGCTCGGGGAGTCCGAGCCGGACTTCCGTCGCCGTCGTGGCCCCTCGCCCGGGGCCCCCCTGGAGCCCCAAGCCGCCGCGCCGCCGCCTGCCCTCGCCTGCGCCACCGCATCGCGGCGGCCTGCCCGCGCCGCCTCGCCGCCGACGCCGCTCCCGCGCCGCGTCCGCCGCCACCCGCCGCCGCCCCACAGCCACCCGCTGTCGTCGCCCCGCGCCGCCCGACGCCGCCGCCGCCGCCCCGCTCCGCCCGACGCCGCCGCCATTGACCCGGGTTGACCGATCGGTTTTTTCGGTTAACCCCGGTTATTCTTTGTTTTGCGGTTTATTTTTGTAGATCGGTTTTTTCGTCGGTTATTTTATTTAGCGGACGTTCGTCCGTTCGTTCGTTATAATGAACGTTATTCGCCGGTTAGGTTTAGAGAGCGAACGTTCGTTCGTTAGTATTTTCTTTTTATTTTATTTTCGGCCAGGGACTTATCCATGATTATTTTTATCGCGATTCAGCCCCTGATCTTTAGACTAGTATAACGTTTTACTCGTTTATCCAAATTAGATGAAACCAGCGTCAAAATCTTCGTCTCGAAGCCCTCTTTCCAGTTAATCAACTTGAACATGATTTTGGTACTGTAAAATTTGACTTTAGTCCATATTAGTAAACGATTTTGTTTCGTTCGTATTTTGAGTTTCGTTGCTCCGTTTGAGTTGAATCTATTTGCAAACAGTAGCTAATCACATGTACTTTCTATTAAGATCTAATTCACATGTTAATAATATTGTTAGGTTTTGACTCTTGTTAGTTTAAGCCGTTGCTTGTTTCGTGTTCGATTTGGATCTTTTCTTCGTTTCTCTCGTGTTTCGATTGAGTGATTGCTTATGTATGCTACTGTGTGTCTACGCTAGATTACTCGGAGTGCGAAGCTTGTTACTACAAATCTCTAGAGCTGGCAGATCGTCAGCAAGGCAAGTTACACTTTGATCATACTCTTTTATACCCAGTTTTTACGATGCATTAGTTATGCCCCACAAATATTTGCACTGGTAGGATTGGGAACATGTGGTTTTGGTTGTATTGTTTTAGGTGGGAACCTAATACCTTTTGATCACCCCGGGAATATACGTTATGCTTATTATTGCTTAGCCATGCTCGTAGAAGGGGATTGGATCGTGATTCACACATGGAAGTTTGAGAGTTATTTTAATTGGATAACATTAAGGTGGCAACTTTAATACACATCTGGGTGGATTGGTTAAGGCACCTGGAGTACCTAGTGTTGTATGTTTTGTAAATCCCGGAGTACCCGTGTGATTATCCTATGAAATGCCGCCCAGGCTCAAAGGGATCATAAGATTATTCATGCTAGAAACTTCCGTGTGCAGCCACAAGCCATTATGGGCTCTGGCATAGTTGAGTAAGTTGTGTGAGCTCTTGAAGAGGTAGACTAGCAGATGTAGAGGGTTGTAGGTGGTACTGTCTACCCGGAGTAGAGAGTTAATGCTTCTGAAAGACTGTGTCTCGGTCTTCTGTTTGTCAAACATCATGAAGTGCGAGAAATTCAACAGAGGAGATCGAGTCTTGTGAGGAAAAGTGCGCAAACCTCTGCAGAGTGTATAAACTAATCATGGTTAGCCGTGTCCCCGGTTACGGACATCCTGAGTATCTAGTACTTGAATCTATTGATGTGATCTCATCACGTTACTTTAAATTAATTTTGATGTTGGGTTAATGATGATACTTTTAATTGGGATTTGAGTTGGGGTTACCTTCTCAAATAATGGGCAACATGGGAGTAGTTAAATAAATTTATTCCTTTGTTGTAGGGAAAAACTAGCTTTATGGAAAACCATGAAACTTACAGCCTCCACCAGCCAAATATTGCGTGTAGATGTAGTTCTTGCATTATCATTGCTTTACAGTATAACTATGCCAGCATATTCCATGTGCTGACCCGTTTCGGGCTACAACGTCTTATGTTGCAGACTACCCAGACGACGAATAAGGTGCGATAGGTCGTTGTTTTGCACTCAGCTATGCCGTTGGAGTTGATGGACTCATTTACCTTCGAAGCTTCCGCAGTTATCTAGTTTAGATGGCCTTCAGCCATGACTTATTTATGTAATCGTACTCTTTATGAGGACTCGATGTAATAAGTGTGTGATTGAAACTCTGTTATAATTCCTCGAGTACTGTGCATGTCAGCATTACCAATCCAGGGATGACACTGATGCACAGAGACTTGACCGTTTAAGGTCTGGTCGCTATACACGTGCGGTTCTTCTTCCCACGACCACTTCCCCCAAATCGAACTCGCGCGTCTGGTGTCGCCGCCGTCGTCGCCCAGCCGCCGCGCGCTCTCCCTCGCTCACCGCACGTCGTCGACGCCGCCCCAGACCCCGACCTCGACGCCGCCCCCGACCTCGACGCCCCCCTACATCGCCGCCCTCCGCCGTGCGACCGCCGCCCTGACCCCGACCCCGTCCCCCACCTCGACGCCACGTGCCCCTCTCCCTAACTCCGCCGGCGCCCGAGGTGAGCACACCGTCCTCCTCCTCCTCCCCTACCTCTGCCTAGCTAGGGTTCTTAGGGTTAAATTTTAAAGTTCATCTAATTAGTTAGGGTTCACCAAATTAAATGCTAATTAGGGCAATAGTTGTTAAATAGAATTAGTTTTAGAGTTCATCAAACTAGTTAGGGTTAAATTTTAGAGTTCATCAAATTAGTTAGGGTTAAATTTTAGAGTTCATCAAATTAGTTAGGGTTCATTAAATTTTAGAGTTCATCAAATTAGTTAGGGTTAAATTTTAGAGTTCATCTAACTAGTTTTTTTACTGTTTTTAGTAAGTGTTTAATAGAATTAGTAAGAAAATTAATAGAACTAGTTGAACTAGTTTATTTTTAGTAAGAACTAGTTGAATTAATAGAACTAGTTTATTTTTAGTAAGAAAATTAATAGAACTAGTTTATTTTTAGTAAGAACTAGTTTATTTTTATTTATACTAAGTGCTTAATTGAACTAGTTGAATTAATACAACTATTTTATTTTTAGTATGAAAATTAATAGAACTAGTTAATTTTTTAGTTAAAGCAATTATTCCCGCATCGACATCGACGATGCCTATCCCGCATCCTCGTCGTCGACTCGGCGGAGGAGGCCTGCTTGATCAGAGGGGCCATGTCCGGGACTGGGCTCCGCCGGGTTGGTACTGGGATGTGCTACCTTCCGGAAGGCGCGGCTTGGTGAGGAACCAGCCCGTCGTTGACCCGAACCTTCTTTGGTGGCAGTCGCGTGGGCCAGTGACAGTGCGGAGGCTTGAGGACCCCGTGGAGGTGGTACGTCACCGTGTCAGCGAGGAGGACGAGCACGCCCGTCGCTACATGGTTGCGTTGGAGGGCAGGTTCTCCAATACCTGGCAGGTTCTTCAGGGATCTCACTAGAGCTATGATCCTGTGATGGTTCCTTCTCTTTGGGTGTCCACCGGCCGGGCCGATACCCGTCGTTCGCTAGGGTTTTAGCTGTATTAGTGAGGTTAAATGTATTCGACGATGTACCGAAGCAAGAGATGATTTAGTTTTGCTTATTGAATGCATGCTAATTTGAATGCTAATTTATTTTATGATTTAGCTTTGCTTATTGAATGCTCAAATTGGAGAACTACTCCTATTTTGAATGCTCAAATTGGAGAGCACTATTTTGAATACTATTTTGTTTTTGCAGCCAAATCTCCTATTTTGAATGCCAAGGGGTCCACCAGCCCCGGGGGGGGGGGGGCACATGGGCTGTAGTGGGTGCGCCTTGGCCTATATGGGCCAAGGGCACCAGCCCCAAGAGGCCCATGCGCCAAGAGATAAGAAAAACGGAGAGTCCTAAAGGGGGAAGGCATCTCCGAGGTGCCTTGGGGAGGAAGGACTCCTCCCTGGCCGCACCCTTCCTTGGAGGAAGGGCCAAGGCTGCGCCCCCCCTCTCCCTTGGCCCTATATATAGTGGGGGGGAGGGAGGGCAGCAATACCTAAGCCCTGGCGCCTCCCTCTCCCTCCCGTGACACATCTCCCTCCTCCCGCAGCGCTTGGCGAAGCGCTGTTGGAATCCCGCTACTTCCACCACCACGCCGTCGTGCTATTGGATCTCCATCAACCTCTCCTCCCCCCTTGCTGGCTCAAGAAGGAGGAGACGTCGCTGCTCCGTACGTGTGTTGAACGCGGAGGTGCCGTCCGTTCGGCGCTAGGATCATCGGTGATTTGGATCATGACGAGTACGACTCCATCAACCCCGTTCTCTTGAACGCTTCCGCTCGCGATCTACAAGGGTATGTAGATGCACTCCTTCCCTCTCGTTGCTAGTAAACTCCATAGATTGATCTTGGTGATGCGTAGAAAATTTTGAATTTCTGCTACGTTCCCCAACACGTATGACTATATACGGAATACATGCCTACATTACATTGTTGAATTGGAGCTAGTTCTGTGTCACCGTAGGTTATGACTGCTACATGATGAATATTATCCAACACAATTGTCCATCGTTGATCCAATGCCTGCGAGCTTTTCACATATTGATCTTTGCTAAGTTACTTTTGTTACTTTTGCCACTGTTACCATTACTTCCATACTACTTTGCTACTAAAAACTTTGCTACAGATATTAAGTTTTTCAAGTGTGGTTGAATTGACAACTCAACTGCTAATACTTCTGAATATTTTTTGGCTCCCCTTGTGTCGAATCAATAAATTTGGGTTGAATACTCTACCCTCGAAAACTGTTGCGATCCCCTATACTTGTGGGTTATCAGCTAGCCCGCCAACAGATCGCGGCCACCCTTCCCTCCCCTACACCTCTTCGTCGCCTTCTGCGCGGGCGACCGAGGGGCCCTATCCCTAGCCGCCGGTCCTCCCCGCCTTCCCCTCCCCCTCCTCCCTCGCTGATTGTCAACGCTGGCAAAGCCTGTGTGTCCGACGGCAGCGGCGGAGGTACTGCCTCCCCTCTTGGGTCTATGGGTGGCGCGGGACGCCTCATCTCGAGGGTGTGATCCTGATTTGGATCATGGTGGCGATGATCTAGACCATGGCGCCCGGATGGACAAAGACGGGCGTGGCGGCTGGCCGACATCCCAGCAGTGGCCTTGGCGGCAGGGCTGGCACAACCCTTCCCGATCTGGGGTGGAGAATCTGGATTAGGGGCGGCGGCCCCTGGGATAGCCTCCCTGTCCAGTGGCACGACGGGGCTGGAGGGCTGTCGGGGATCGGACTGGATGGTCGGAGATTCACCGACGGGTTGGTGCCACGGCTTGCTGCACCGGTGGCCAATGGCGCCGAGCTGCTTCTTCCTCTAACCCATATTGCGCGCACTGCGTCTTACCTTGACATGGCCGCGCTCCAAGCCGGTTACCAGGTTGGCACAGAACGGGAGGTGGGGATCCAGATTGGGATAGTTCACATGTCCGTTCATGCCGGCCGCGACAGCGACGACACCTGATGGTGCCTCTTTTCTTCTTGCAGACGTCGTTCGGATTTACCCTACCTTTTCCCACCTCACGGTCTCTCGGGTGAAAACCCTAAGGCGGTGACGGCGCTCTTGGTGTGGTGTCCTTCTTAAAGGCATCGTCTTGAGAGCTATGTTGCGGTGGGCACCGCTTGGGTGCGTCGGTAGTTGCAGATGGCGTGCCCCTCTTACTCCTGGTGATAGCTGTTACGGGGGAAACCCTAGGTCTAAGTCTCCTGGATCAGATGATGATGGAGACTTTGGTGTCGTTCTCTCTCCTGGGGGCGTCGTCATGGAGCAGTGATTCACTAGAGAGGCCAACAGGTGGAGCGGTGTTACATCGACCGCATTGAAGACCGTGGGTCTCGGCAGCGTGGAGCAGTGGAGTCTCAGAGTTGGACGCGGTTTGATCGACACGTGTAGGCTGGCGGAGCTATCTGGTGCCGTGGTGACGTCGACAGCAGATGGGACTGGCAAGATCTATGCAGTGATTCCTCCTGAAGACAGGGTGGATGATCCTTTAGCATGCGCAGGTGGTGACCTGTTTATCATTCAACTTCTTAGAGTACCTTTGCCCTTCAACAGCTTGCATGCCTACAACCAATTTGTAGGAAACACTGGACAAACGATATCTAAACTAAACAAGAGGAATCATACAGTACCTCCATAGGCAAATATACAAGCCGAGAATCACTTCCATATTGCAGTTGTATATGTCCTCAAAGTACCGAACGACTATCATTCTTGTTCCTCTCTCATCAACGGGAAATCTAACAACAACAAAATAACAGGAGTAAAACAACATTAGAGAGAGAAAGTAACCACCATGCATTAATGCTAAAAGGACACTATAGGGTAAACATGCATATGGGAAATTCCACAGGTATGATTTTACACATTAAAGAAATATCTAAGATGTTGTAAGGTCAATTCATAAAGATAGACCATTGTTATGTTACAAAAATCAAATGCATGGGCCTCACGTAGAATGTTGTATCCAGAGCTATTTACCTACCTAATTCCTCATACACCAACATCAAGAAACAAGCGATGAATGCCCAAGTCTATAAGCCACATCTTTCCATCAAGAAAATGGGTTGATATGTTGTTCTAGAACATAGAAAGTAACGACAAAATCGAAAATATAACATCATGTTTTTTTTTTGACCTGGAAGACTGCAGGGCTTACACCCCACAATATAACATCATGTGAAAAAGATTATTACTTCTGTTGGCTCTTTGGATGAGTAATCCCTATTATCTTCTATTTTCTGATATGGTCTTTCTGGTGGTTTGTTTCAACACGAACACCACGCAGGCTTTCTTTATCTGCATACATTGTAGTCTACATAACATGGCTCCTTTTAACTTGTTGAGTTTAAAGAAATAGTACCTTCGCATGGTCCACGTCCGTAAGCGGCCGTGAGGCTTCACGTAAGTCGAGTTGCTCTTGCACAAATTGGATCATAGTCACATGCTTGAAACATGATGTAGCAAATATATCTAAATAACAAAGTGTGGATTAGACAAATAAGGCAAGAGTCTTCACAGTAGATAAAACCATTGTTTTTAAGGCAGTAAAGCGACCAAAGGCGAGCACCACCTGCTCTAGTACCTAGTCGACGCCTAAGCGCCTAAGGCGGAATATTTGTAAGGCGCTGCGCCTTACCGCCTAAGTGTCTAAGGCGGGACGAGCAATGGATAAAACTCTACAACTCTCCAAGTACTAACAGATGTGGCATGATAGTAGATAAAACCCTAGAAATCGCCATGTCTCCGTGGCTAGCACACAGAAAAATTCACCATGGCTCGACACGTAGAGGCACACCCAGGAGTTGGTTTTGGGAAGGGCGGAGGGATTTGTACCTCCTGCCTGCTCAATCGTCATGGCCAAAGCAGGGCTATGGTTGGGTTGCTTCACTATCAGAGAGAGATGCTCTCCTGCAGCAGAGAAGAGAGGGAACTTCAAAAAAAGAGAACCAACTCTAAATCGAACACACAAACACAAAGTGAATGGAAATCAATGGATGGAAGAATGGAGATGGAGTATATTAGTACCAATTTTCAAGAATAAGGGGGGTGTTCAGAGTTGGACTAATTACCGTGGAAGTAAGCTGATGAGCCATGCATACAATGAAGCTATGGGAGAGAGTCATTGAGCACCGCTTAATAAGAATGACAAGCGTGACCAAAAATCAGTTTGGTTTCATGCCTGGGAGGTCGACCATGGAAGCCATTTTCTTGGTACGACAACTTATGGAGAGATACAGGGAGCAAAAGAAGGACTTGCATATGGTGTTCATTGACTTGGAGAAGGCTTATGATAAGATACCGCGGAATGTCATGTGGTGGGCCTTGGAGAAACACAAAGCCCCAGCAAAGTACATTACTCTCATGAAGGACATGTACGATAATATTGTGACAAGTGTTCGAACAAGTGATGTCGACACTGGTGACTTCCCGATTAAGATAGGACTGCATCAGGGGTCAGCTTTGAGCCCTTATCTTTTTGCCTTGGTGATGGATGAGATCACAAGGGATATACAAGGGGATATCCCATGGTATATGCTCTTTGCGGATGATGTGGTGCTAGTTGACGAAAGTCGGACGGGGGTAACTATGAAGTTAAAGTTATGGAGACAAACCTTGGAATCAGAAGGGTTTAGCCTTAGTAGAACTAAAACCGAGTACATGATGTGCGGTTTCAGTACTACTAGGTGTGAGGAGGAGGAGATTAGACTTGATGGGCAGGTGGTGCCTCGGAAGGACATCTTTCGATATTTGGGGTCAATGCTGCAGGAGGATGGGGGTATTGATGAAGATGTGAACCATCGAATCAAAGCCGGATGGATGAAGTGGCGCCAAGCTTTTGGCATTCTCTGTGATGAGAGAGTGCCACAAAAGCTAAAAAGGCAAGTTCTACAGGACGGCGGTTCGACCCACAATGTTGTTTGGTGCTGAGTGTTGGCCGACTAAAAGGCGACATGTTCAACAATTGGTGTGGCGGAGATGCGTATATTGAGATGGATGTGTGGCCACACGAGGAAGGATCGAGTCCGGAATGATGATATACGAGATAGAGTTGGGGTAGCACTAATTGAAGAGAAGCTTGTCCAACATCGTCTGAGATGGTTTGGGCATATTCAGCGCAGGCCTCCAGAAGCTCCAGTGCATAGCAGACGGCTAAAGCGTGCGGAGAATGTCAAGAGAGGTCGGGGTAGATCAAATTTGACATGGGAGGAGTCCGTTAAGAGAGACCTGAAGGATTGGAGTATCACCAAAGAACTAGCTATAGACAGGGGTGCGTGGAAGCTTGCTATCCATTGCCAGAGCCATGAGTTGGTCGCGAGATCTTATGAGTTTCACCTCTAGTCTACCCCAATTTGTTTGGGACTTGTTGTTGTTGTTGTTGTTGTTGTTGTTGTTTTGTACTCCTGATTCACTTGAGCATGTAGGACTAATTTTCTTGATTGAATGTTTCAGAATGCAGTTCAATGAGAAACATGATTAACAGGAACATGGTGTAGTTTCAGAATTCAGATCCATTGTTCACTCTTGATTGCAGTGATTTTGGTAGGTGTACTCCACAAACTAACAACAAATGAGATGGAGTAGCAACAACTACACAAAAATTTCAGATCCTACTACTCCAGATGTACTCTAGAATCACAAGCGCAAGCAACTCCAGTCCAATCTTCAGTCAAGCAGCCTTTTCAGAGTACACTACAAATATTACTACAAGCACAAGCAGTACAAATATTACTAGAATTTTCTCTGGATTTTGACGGTAAGAATATGAATGAAAATGCAAGGGGTAAATAAGAATATATTTTTTCTTAACTAAATATTCCCCCACAAAACTAGATTCTCTTTCAAAATCTATCCTGAAGACCATTTGACTTGAATGTACATTGAACCTGAATTCGAGAACATTTCAAGTGCAACAAGATTAAAACAAGAACCTTCCACCAATTGGTTGTACACTGAACAAGCTCTACTTCTGTCCCAAGTTGACAGCACACTGAACTTGCATGCTCAAGTTGATCAGCTCTACTTCTGAACTTGCATGTGTTGCTGCACACTTGTCTTTCAGTTCAATGTGCTCAAGCTCAGTTCTTCCTGAGACTGAGAACAGCACAGCAGTCCCTACTAGAATGCCACATTAATTCGGTCTTTCCTTTTTTATTCCCTACTAGAATGGTTATGATTGGTGTTAAAAAATTCAAAGGTCTGTGTAGAGTTGCATTCCTATCTTCTGGAAGATGTTTTAAAGATGTTTATGTCACTGCAATGAAAAGATCCGGGCAAGCTGGGATGGAAAGACTACTGTAAGTGGGCATCCATTGACTTCAATTCACTTGTTAGGTTGTTAGTTCTACTCCTGGGTAAATGTTCAATGTAAACACTTACAAAAATTAGTTTTTGCAATCAGCACCCATTACATATCCTGTTGTTCATTGTGTCCTCTAGTGGATTTTATTATTACTCCCATCTTATGCAGTACTCCTTGGGATACAATATGTTGTGAAGAAATCTTTGGATGGACAGAGTGGGGAAGAAGAAGTGGTAACCTAGTGGTCGCAGTACCTGCAGGCCAAGAGGAGCACTTTCTGGTCCATATTGTCATCACGGATACAATATGGTGTTGCATCCCCAAAAAAGAGAGAATGAAACCAAGTTTCAGTGATCTGCACGACTGCACTAAGATCCATCACCCAAAAAGGGAAACAACAAGGAAAGCTGCTGATTCAATGGAGTAGAACTAACAAGGAAAACAGGGAAACATTTCCATTCACGACTGCACTAAGATCCATCACCCAAACAAGGAAACAACAAGGAAATCTACTCTATCGGGCTAGGAATACGACAAAAAGTAAAGAAATATTTTTGTCCCTATTCAGTTATACAGTATGAAAGATAACTACAGCAAACGTTCTGAAGATTTCTGTTGCATTGAGATACTGTACAACGATCATCCAAGAAATTCGGAAACAGGATATATGCATTGTGACAAGGATAGTGTACAATGATCGTGTCAGGCTAGGAATATGACAGAAAGTAAAGAAATATTTTTGTCCCTGTTCGGTTATACAGTATTCTGAAGATTTCTGTTGCATTGAGATATTGTACAACGATCATCCAGGAAATTCAGAAACATGATATATGCATTGTGCATTGTGACAGGGATAGTGTACAACGATCATGTGTTGAATTGATCAAAATTCTGCATTGTGACAGGGATAGTGATGATATGGCCAGATGAACTTCTTGAGATCAACATAGATGAGGACTGTAACCCTGTAGCATTGCCTGAGCAGCTAACTGGACTGTCTACGGCAGACTACTGCATGCAAGAAATCCAAGTTCAAGCTGACCAGACCCGTGTGTGTTCAAGCTCAGTCACTAGTTGATTCCTTGGTTCCCGCAGCTGCAAGAAAGATATCAGCCGGTATACAATATCAGCAGGGTCCAGAGGATCTTAGCTTGAAAGATCAAATAATTGTGAATGGTTCATAAATGACATTAGCAACTCCCACCCAAACAACAGAAGAAAAAAAATTCAAACTCCCCACGTCCAGCAGTTTGGATTGGTAGGCCACCCACCCATCACATAAGCGGATTGGTAGGCCACCCACCCATCACATAGAACGCACATACCATTCACATAAAACACCCAGGTACGCAATCTATCCTCAATGACTTGTCATAGATTTTTTTTAGTTTTCATACGAATCCTTAACTTCCAGATTTTCTGCAGCTTGAGGATTAGAAATTCCCTTATAAGCTAACCAACAACATTGATACAGTAGAATACTCCTCATTTTTATCAAATTCCCATATCACACAGATGACCATCAATGTGTAACTAAGTAATTAACAGATTAATATAAAGTGTTTTGACAATACCTCTGTCCTTCACTGAAATGAAACGACTTCTCGTCATCGGACCAAGAAACGGCAGATCTTCAAGAATAGGAATGTCAACGTGTTGATTACGTATTGAATCATCTGCAGTTTGCCGTGTCTGCATGGTCACTCTACTACCTAACTGAACTTCTTGAGTTTGAGGTCCAACTCTCCTAGCTTCTGCATAATTGGTGCAAACAGAAAAAAAGTCCACGGTTATGGTATATAAGTAGTTCTCTGCAAAGTAATTATTTCTCTACATGTATTTTTGCCACAGTATTCTGAACAAATCATGTACAATCTCATGTCAAAGAGCTATTACTATGTTTTTAGCTTAAATAAAATAATTACCTCGTCTTTTCTTCAGCTCAAGAGTACCCCAGAATAGCAATCCTATTAGCACCACAGCCAGTAAGAGCACCAAAAGCCAACGAAGAGATTTGACATTCTTTGGTTTGCTAGCAATAATAGCCACTTTAGGTATCTTCTGGGTCGGAGCAACTTCAGTCACTGTCGGTGTTGGTGCCGATGAGCAATTCTGTGCATCTTCAAGTAATTCCGGATGTTGCCCTCCACACAACGTATATTTCATGAGAAAGTTATCCAATTCTGTACCGTCACTCATCAACTTGCAAATACAGCCTTTAGAATCCAATGCTGGCACTAAAAGTTCACAGCAAATAGGTTCTGGCTGTGTTGAAATGCATGCTACTGCAATTTTACTAGATAACAGGTAATGATTGCTGCAAAAGTCGGACTCTGAAAGCTGTACAATCTGCCTTGCCTCGGACGAAGGTAGAAACATGGATAGAATGATCAACAATAAGTAGCCTGTGAACCAAAAGCCCTGTTTCGTCACGGAAATAAAAATATTAAAAATTATAGGGGCATTTACATTTTGTCCCCTAATTTCTGTCCGGCCTCATCTTTACCCCATAATAAAAACAGTGCTTAACTATACCCCTCTTCCGTCTAGTGTTCTTATGGAAATACCCCTCCGTGTCATTTTCGTCCGGTCAAAGGCCTTTGACCGTCTACTAGACGTTTTCTAGACATAGTTGCCCTTGTGTGCATATGCCACTGACATGTGGAACCCACCCTGGAAACTCTCTCTCACACAAACATCTCTCCCTGACATGTGGGCCACCCTAGAAACTCTTTGTGTCACCTCTTTGTCTCTCTGACATGTGGGCCATGGGACCCACGGTCAGAGTCAATTGAGATTGAAGTTAGCTGGCTAATTAAACATGGGGTCCCACATGACAAACTAATGGTTTAACTAAATAGGTAATTAACCTAAACTAGATTGAGGTCATCGCCGAACTCTGCCTATGTTGTCTCAACATAGCCGGTCCCAAGCCCAGGTAAAGGTGGAGGGTTGTGATAGGCTTGGCAAGCTAACGTAAAAACTCAGTCAATCTTATGGAGATGAAACCCAAAAGATTTTCGTCGGGGCGTAACCCTCTCAGCAACGTGCCACATCGGAACCCCGGTGTGGTGTCAAATGGGCAAGGGCCAGGCCGTCACCCCCTGGTGGCGCGCCGTATCTTGATCTGGATACGGTGGCAAGTGAGCAAGGATCGGGTCGTCGCATCCTTAGTGGTGCGCTACATCGGCGCACGGATGTAGTGGAAAATGAGCAAGGATCTTCGCATTTGACTCGACGAGTGCGAAGGGTAAGGAAGCTAGCTGAGCCTAAGAGGATTCGCTTAGGTAGCTGGAACGTAGGGTCTCTGATAGGGAAGCTCCGGGAGCTAGTTGATGTAGCGGTGAGGAGGGGTGTTGATATCCTTTGTGTCCAAGAAACCAAATGGAGGGGTCAAAAGGCGAAGGAGATGGAGGATACCAGCTTCAAGTTGTGGTACACGGGACGGTTGTAAACAGAAATGGCGTAGGCATCTTGATCAACAAGAGCCTGAGTGGTAGACGTCAAGAGGCGTGGGGACCGGATTATCCTGGTCAAGCTGGTAGTTATCAGCGCGTAGGCCCCGCAAGTAGGCCACGGTGAGAACACCAAGAGGGAGTTCTAGGAAGGTCTGGAAGACATGGTTAGGAGTGTACCGATTGGCGAGAAGCTCTTCATAGGAGGAGACCTCAATGGCCACGTGGGTACATCTAACACAAGTTTTGAAGGGGTGCATGGAAGCTTTGGCTATGCCATAAGGAATCAAGGAGAAGATGTCTTAAGCTTTACTCTAGCCTACGACATGATTGTAGCTAACACCCTCTTTAAAAAGAGAGAATCACATCTGCTGACTTTTAGTATTGGCCAACACTAGCCAGATTGATTTCATCCTCTCGAGAAGAGAAGATAGGCGTGCATGCCTAGAGTGTAAGGTGATAACTGGAGAGTGTTGTACCCCAGCATAAGCATAAACTGGTGGTTGCTAACTTCCGCTTTTGAATTCATGTCCAGCGGGATAAGCATGCCAAAGTCGCTAGAACAAAGTGGTGAAAGCTCAGGGGGGGGGGGGGGTAGCTGGGGCATTCAAGGAGAGGGTCATTAAGGAGGGCCCTTGGGAGGAAGGAGGGGATGACGACTTGCATTCTTAAGGTGGCCTCGAAGGAGTTTGGAGTGTCCAGGGGAAGGAGAAGTGAGGATAAGGATACCTGGTGGTTGAATGATGATGTCGAGAAGGTGATCAAAGAGAAGAAAGATTGTTCCAGACGCCTATACCTGGATAGGAGTGCAGATAACATAGAGAAGTACAAGATGGTGAAGAAGGCCGCAAAGCAAACTGTTAGTGAAGCAAGGGGTCGGGCGTATGAGGACCTCTACCAACGGTTAGGCACGAAGGAACGCAAAAGGGACATATATAAGATGGCAATTATCCAAGAGAGGAAGACGAGGGATATTGGCCAAGTCAAATGCATCAAGGACGAAGCAGACCAACTCTTGGTGAAGGAGGAGGAGATTAACACTAGTAGAAAACTGGGCTTTGGTCACAGGGCAATATTCACATTAGTCCCGGTTCAGTCACGAACCGGGACTAATGTGAGCATTGGTCCCGGTTCGTGCGGCAAGAGGCCTGCCGGGCCTCGTGGGGGCATTGGTCCCGGTTCGTCCGGACCCTTTGGTCCCGGTTGGTGGGACAAACCAGGACCAATGGGCCACGCTCCTGGCCCACCACCCTTTAGTCCCGGTTGATACCACAAACCGGGACTAAAGGGCTGGTCCTAGTTGCGGCCAGTGTTTAGTCCCACCTCGCCAACCGAAGGGCGCTCACACCAGTTTATAAGCCCATCCCTCTATGCCTTGTTGAGCTTCTCTTAAAGTGAAAATAGATGCCCTTATACAGGGAATTTCACCTAAATTCACAGTAAATGAAATTTACTGTGAATTTAGGTTTAATTTTCTCTATAAGCGCATCTATGTTCATTTTTTTATATTTATAAAATAAATAAACCTTAATAAAATAAATAAAAATAAAATAATTAAAGTAAAATACATAAGTAATTAGAAATAAAATAAATAAGTTTTTTGTTGTAAGTAGAAACAAAACAAAACAAATAAAGCAAAAGAGAAAAAAAACACGATCCATCAACTCCATAACCGCCATATCTGGGATAGAGAAGGGCAATCCCTTGGAGTGGGATTCACATACAGTTGCCCGTAACATCTACCATTCGAGCCTAGCAGGTGGAACTCGGATCTGTCAACAGTGTCAAAGCGGCAAATAGCAGGCGGAGGAGAAGCCACCGATGTCATGTGTAGATCCCTTCTAGGTCTTGCGGATCGTGCTATACAGCAATTTGGTTGGTTGATCCCAAAAAAAGGAATTTGGTTGGTTTTCTTGAAGCCCTAGCTTGTTGTGCCGTCCTATTCTATCAATGCAATTTAGCAAATGCTACTACAGTACAGTAAAGGGCACAAAGAAAAAGCACGCAGTGAAGGAAAATACCTCCATATCAAAGCTGCTACTTATCTTGTTGGGTATCAGGATGTGGATATGTAGAATTTTCTCTAGCCACGGCAACAGACATGCATTCATCGAGGGGGTTCACTACAGAACAAAATAAATGCTGACGTTAGTTGTTGAGGGTACGTTTGACATCCCTGAGAGACTAGATAATGAAAAGATGAATCGTCAAACCTGGTTGAACAAAGATGCTACCAAGTGGATGAATCTGATGGCCTGTCCTCCCTTGAAGGCGCCACCAGGGCCATGGACGCCTCATACACCGCCGCCGACGTGTTGTAGTGATGAGGTATCGTGCAGGATCTGACACAGGATCACCTTCAGGCAAGATGAATAGGTCTTCAGGGGCACGACGGCAGCGGCGGCGCCATGGCCGGGACTGGTGACGACGGCGGCGGCGAGCGAGCGGGAGGGTGGCGGCGGCTGCGTGCGAGTGGGAGGACGGAGGATCACCACTCATTGTGCTCGACATATCACTACAAGAAACCTGTTAATCCATGACGGATTTCTAATGACATTTTTAGAAACTATCATCGATGACCTGGTAAAACCCCACAAGCCCGGTGAAAGCCCGCTAAAGCCCGTCTAACCGTTCCCGTATAAAAACTTAACCCTAAATTCCCTCCTCGGCCCCTGCATCGTGTCCCACAGCACGTCGCCACCCCTCGTCCCTCCCACAGCTCGTAAACCTTAATAAAATAAAATAAAATAAACTATAGTAACTACAATAAATAAACCTTAATAAATTAAGTAAAAATAGCAGCAGTAAAATAAATAAAAATAGCAGCAGTAAAATAAATAAAAATAAAATAATTAAAGTAAAATACATAAGTAATTAGAAATAAAATAAATAAGTTTTTTGTTGTAAGTAGAAACAAAACAAAACAAATAAAGCAAAAGAGAAAAAAAACAGAGGAAAAAATTATGCCACCTACTGGGCCACCACGGCCTGAATACGACTAGAAACCCATCCATGGGCCAGGATTCAGGCCCGCAGAAGGCCCAGTAGGCCCCACAGGCAAAGAGAACAGTTAGGCCCGAAAGCCTGCAGTTGAGAGGAGTTCGAGAGGGTGGGCGCAGCAGCGCTTATAAACCACTCTCGAGCTCTCTCAACTAGCGAGGTGGGACTAAACTTTTGACGCGGGGCAGCACAAGGCCTTTGGTCCCGGTTGGTGCCACCAACCGGGACTAAAGGGGGCATTGGTCCCGGTTCGTGGCACCAACCGGGACCAAAGGCCTTTAGTCCCGGTTGGTGCCACCAACTGGGACCAATGAGTTCCCTATATATACCCCATCGCCACAGCAGAGCACTCCAGAGTGCTCTGTTTTTTCTGGCCGGCGAGGGGAGGGCATTTGGGTGCTCTAGCTCACCTCCTATGCACATGAGGTGTTCGATGAAATGTCTGAGCCACACTAGTTAATCTTTGTCCTCTCGAAACTCGACCTCCGAGCTCCATTTTCCCCGAGATTTGTCTAGGTTCAGCGGTCCGTCACGTCCCGTCCCCGTCTTCACCGCCGACGAACGCCCGCGCCGATCTCGTCGCTAGCACCACCGTGGTGAGCCTCTTGTTCTTATCTTCTTTCTGAAAGGAAAAAATTCTTACTTTAGATAGTTACTTGTCTAATTTTGTTACTTTTATTATTCCTTCTTATTACATAGTGCGATGGTTTTGGTATCCGCCCCCGTCGGCCCTCGTCCTGTCTATGATTCGGATGTGGTATATATTACCTTTTTATAACTATTTGGTTCATTTATTGTTTATGACAAATATACCGACCAACGTGACATAGATTTTATTTATCTAGGAGGTGGTTGAACCGGAAATTCTAACCGACCCTATTGTCGAGAGGCTAAATTTAGTTGAAGAAGAAAACAATTACTTGGAGGAAAAAATAAAAAAAATTGAGGAGGAGAAGATGATATTGGAGTTGCATGTTGTGGATGTCATCGATGATCACAAGATCAAGATGGATGCAATGCGCTTGAAGATTAGAAAGATTAGAAAATATGCCATTCATACCGAGGCTTGGTATCATTATGCCGTTGAATCAATTGTTACCTTGGTTGCGATTATGATCGCATTTGTTTTCGCATTGAAATGTTTTACATAGTTTCAATGTATGGTTTAATTAATTAGATGCTCCGGAGAGCTATATATATGTTGTTAGATGAGAACTATGTATGTACTTTGGTTCTAATGTGATGATGAACTTCTATTAATTTGGTCACTTAATTATCTATTCATGATGTTCTGTAATGGTTTTTGACACACTTAATTATATATAATGCACGCAGATGAACCGGCAATGGATGTACGGTGACAGACACACCTCCGAGTACATTAAGGGTGTGCATGATTTTCTCGAAGTGGCTGAGGCAAACAAGCAGAATGGTTTTATGTGTTGTCCATGCCCTATATGTGGGAATATGAAGTCTTACTCTGACCGGAAAATCCTTCACACCCACCTGCTTTACAAGGGTTTCATGCCACACTATAATGTTTGGACGAGGCACGGAGAAATAGGGGTTATGATGGAAGACGGCGAAGAAGAAGAGGACGATGACAACGATGTGCCCCCTGAATACGGTGATGCTGCAACGGGGGAAGCTGCTGAAGATCAAGAGGAACCAGACGATGTGCCCAATGATGCTACAAGGGGGGAAGCTGCTGAAGATCAAGAGGAACCAGTGCCCGATGATGATGATCTCCGCCGGGTCATAGTCGATGCAAGGACGCAATGCGAAAGTCAAAAGGAGAAGCTGAAGTTCGATCGCATGTTAGAGGATCACAAAAAAGGGTTGTACCCCAATTGCGAAGATGGCAACACAAAGCTCGGTACCGTACTGGAATTGCTGCAGTGGAAGGCAGAGAATGCTGTGCCTGACAAAGGATTTGAGAAGCTATTGAAAATATTGAAGAAGCTTCCAAAGGATAACGAATTGCCCGACAGTACATACGCAGCAAAGAAGGTCGTATGCCCTCTAGGATTGGAGGTGCAGAAGATACATGCATGCCCTAATGACTGCATCCTCTACCGCGGTGCGTACAAGGATCTGAACGCATGCCCGGTATGTGGTGCATTGCGGTATAAGATTAGACGAGATGACCCTGGTGATGTTGACGGCGAGCCCCCCAGGAAGAGGGTTCCTGCGAAGGTGATGTGGTATGCTCCTATAATACCACGGTTGAAACGTCTGTTCAGAAACGAAGAGCATGCCAAGTTGATGCGATGGCACAGTGAGGACCGTAAGAAAGACGGGAAGTTGAGAGCACCCCCTGACGGGTCGCAGTGGAAAAAATCGAGAGAAAGTACTGGGCTGAGTTTGCAGCTGACCCAAGGAACGTATGGTTTGGTTTAAGCGCGGATGGCATTAATCCTTTCGGGGAGCAGAGCAGCAATCACAGCACCTGGCCCGTGACTCTATGTATGTATAACCTTCCTCCTTGGATGTGCATGAAGCGGAAGTTCATTATGATGCCAGTTCTTATCCAAGGCCCTAAGCAACCCGGCAACGACATTGATGTGTACCTAAGGCCATTAGTTGAAGAACTTTTACAGCTGTGGAATGGAAACGGTGTACGCACGTGGGATGAGCACAAACATGAGGAATTTAACCTGCACGCGTTGCTGTTTGTAACCATCAACGATTGGCCCGCTCTCAGTAACCTTTCAGGACAGACAAACAAGGGATACCACGCATGCACGCACTGTTTAGATGACACTAAAAGTATATACCTGGACAAAAGCAGGAAGAATGTGTACCTGGGCCATCGTCGATTTCTTCCGAGCAACCATCAATGTCGAAAGAAAGGCAAGCATTTCAAAGGCGAGGGAGATCACCGGAAGAAGCCCGCCATGCGTACCGGTGATCACGTACTTGCTATGGTCAATGATTTACACGTAATCTTTGGAAAGGGTCCCGGCGGACTAGCTGTTCCGAATGACGCTGAGGGACACGCACCCATGTGGAAGAAGAAATCTATATTTTGGGACCTACCCTACTGGAAAGAGCTAGAGGTCCGCTCTTCAAACGACGTGATGCACGTGACGAAGAACCTTTGCATGAACCTGCTAGGCTTCTTGGGCGTGTATGGGAAGACAAAAGATACACCTGAGGCACGGGAGGACCTGCAACGTTTGCACGAAAAAGACGGCATGCCTCCGAAGCAGTATGAAGGTCCTGCCAGCTACGCTCTTACGAAAGAAGAGAAAGAAATCTTCTTTGAATGCCTGCTCAGTATGAAGGTCCCGACTGGCTTCTCGTCGAATATAAAGGGAATAATAAATATGCAAGAGAAAAAGTTCCAGAACATAAAGTCTCATGACTGCCACGTGATTATGACTTAACTGCTTCCGGTTGCATTGAGGGGGCTTCTACCGAAAAACGTCCGATTAGCCATTGTCAAGCTATGTGCATTCCTCAATGCAATCTCTCAGAAGGTGATCGATCCAGAAATCATACCAAGGCTAAGGAGTGATGTGGCGCAATGTCTTGTCAGTTTTGAGCTGGTGTTCCCACCATCCTTCTTCAATATCATGACGCACGTCCTAGTTCATCTAGTCGACGAGATTGTCATTCTGGGGCCCGTATTTCTACACAATATGTTCCCCTTTGAGAGGTTCATGGGAGTCCTAAAGAAATATGTCCGTAACCGCGCTAGGCCAGAAGGAAGCATCTCCATGGGCCATCAAACAGAGGATGTCATTGGGTTTTGTGTTGACTTCATTCCTGGCCTTAAGAAGATAGGTCTCCCTAAATCGCGGTATGAGGGGAGACTGACTGGAAAAGGCACGCTTGGATGGGGGGACTCAATAATATGCAGGGACGGATATTCTTGGTCTCAAGCACACTACACAGTTCTACAGAACTCTACCTTGGTGACCCCGTATGTCGATGAACACAAGAACAGTCTGCGCTCCAAACACCCGGAGCAGTGTGACGACTGGATTACATGTGAACACATCAGGACTTTCAGCAGTTGGTTGGAAACACGTCTCAGAGGTGACACCACTGTTTGTGATGAGTTGTACTCGTTGTCCAGGGGACCATCTTCGACTGTATTGACTTACAAAGGATACGAGATAAATGGGAATACATTTTACACGATCGCCCAAGATCAAAAGAGCACCAACCAAAACAGCGGTGTCCGCTTTGATGCAACAACCGAGAGGGGAAAGGACACATATTATGGTTACATAATGGACATATGGGAACTTGACTACGGACATGATTTTAAGGTCCCTTTGTTTAAGTGCAAATGGGTCAATCTGTCAGGAGGCGGGGTACAGGTAGACCCACAGTACGGAATGACAACAGTGGATCTGAACAATCATGGGTACGCTGACGAACTGTTCGTCCTAGCCAATGATGTGGCACAGGTTATCTATGTGAAGGACATGTCTACCAGATCGAGGAAAAGAAAAGATAAGGAAGCGAATACATCATACGATGAGCCAAAGCGACACATAGTTCTTTCAGGAAAAAGGGACATTGTGGGAGTGGAGGGCAAGACAGACATGTCTGAAGATTATGAAAAGTTTCATGAAATTCCTCCCTTCAAAGTCAAGGCTGACCCAAGCATCCTGATAAACGATGAAGATTATCCATGGTTACGGCGCAATAAGCAAATGACACAAGGGAAGAAAAAGTGAAGACTTTCTCCCGCAACTATTATGATGATACCATGCCAACTTTGTAATAGACGAGTATGATACCATTGTCCGTTTTGTACAAGAAGTGCATCTTGTTTTTGCCGTAACCCTCTCAACTTTCTTGCACATGCTATGTGGATGAAATGATGATACCATGCCAACTTTCAACCTTCTCAGAGTTCATTTGAAATGCTTTTCAATTTTAGGGTCTTATAGCTCAAAATAATTAGTAAATGCATGAAAAATAACAGGCCAAAAATTAAAAATTATGCCACCTACTGGGCCACCACATCCTGAATACGATTAGAAACCCATCCATGGGCCAGGATTCAGGCCCGCAGAAGGCCCAGTAGGCCCACAAGCATGTACAGAGAGGTTAGGCCCGTAAGCCTGCTTTAGAGAGGAGCTCGACAGCTCAGGCGCACCGCACCTTATAAACAGGTGCGGCTCTCTCTCAGCTAGCGAGGTGGGACTAAACTCACCACCACGCCGCTGTGCAAGGCCATTGGTCCCGGTTGGTGGCACGAACCGGGACCAATTCCACCCTTTGGTCCCTGTTGGTGCCACGAACCGGTACTAATGAGGCTGTGGCCCCACGAGCACCTTTAGTACCGGTTCGTGGCACGAACCGGTACTAGAGTTTCTTACTAAGCAGTTTTTTAGTCCCACCTCGCTAGCTGAGAGGCACTACGAGCGGTTTATAAGCCCTGAGTGCAGAGACGATGAAGAAGAGGCACAATGCTCACGTTGCTTAGCTTCAAGCCTTGAGGAATAAGGTAGACTGCATGGAGCTATGTGCAGTGCAGTCTACACTATTCCGAAAGGCTTGAAGCAAATCAACGAGCATTGCGCCTCTTTTTTATTTTTAATAACTTATTACAACTCCGGACTTCTTGTGTTCCGACAAAATAAAATAAACTTTAATAAAATTTATGAAAATAAAATTAACAAAGTATTTTCTGTTCAAAACATTATAAGAAACCTCTATTATTATTGAAACTAAAATCATATAAAATTGATGCAACTAAAATTATCGAAGTATTTTCTGTTCAAAATCATTAAAAGCAAAAAGAATTTTCATAAAAAACTTTTTTTGATAGAAACTTTAATAGCAAAAAGAATTATCATAAAGTAAAATAAATAAGTAATTAGAAACAAAATAAAATAAAATAAATAAGTTTTTTGTTGTAAGTAGAAACAAAACAAAATAAATAAAGCAAAAAAGAAAACAAAAAATCTAAATACAGCAAAAAAAATTTCATAAAGAACTTTTTTTGATAGAAACTTTAATAGCAAAAAGAATTATCATAAAGTAAAATAAATAATTAACTAGAAACAAAATAAAATAAAATAAATAAGTTTTTTGTTGTAAGTAGAAACAAAACAAAATAAATAAAGCAAAAAAGAAAACAAAAAAACTAAATACAACAAAAAAAATTGTTGGGGCGCCGCCCGCTTAGCCTTCCAACCCTCAGGTTTGCAAATACAGGCCCAGAAGGGCTAGGAGGCTAAACGGGCAGCGCGCCCAAGTTAGGCCCAGAAGCCTGCTATAGAGAGGAGTTCGAAACAGCAGCCGCGCCGTGGCATTTAAACTAGTGCGGGCGCCCCTCGGCTAGCGAGGTGGGACTAAACTTTTGGCCGCGATGCAGACAGCAAAAAAAATTGTTGGGGCGCTGCCCGCTGGGCCCTCCAACCCTCGGGTTTGCAAATACAGGCCCAGAAGGGCTAGAGGGCTCAACGGGCAGCGCGCCAAAGTTAGGCCCAGAAGCCTGCTATACAGAGGAGTTCGAGACAGCAGCCGCAGCGGGGCTTATAAACCACTCCGAGCCCCTCTCAACTAGTGAGGTGGGACTCTTTTGGCCGCCACGCGGGCAGCAAGAGGCCTTTGGTCCCGGTTGGTGGCACCAACCGGGACGAAAGGGGGCCTTTGGTCCCGGTTGGTGGCACCAACCGGGACCAAAGGCCCCCTTTAGTCCCGGTTGGTGCCACCAACCGGGACCAAAGGCCGCCGCTTCCCGCCCTTTGCGCTGCTGAAAAGAGGCCTTTGGTCCCGGTTGGTGGCACCAACCGGGACTAAAGGGGGGCATTGGTCCCGGTTGGTGCCACGAACCGGGACCAATGCTCTGAGTATATAAGAAAACACTTGGCGTTTTTCAGATTCATCTCTGCAGTTGCCGCCCGAGCTCGCCCCGTCGACGCCGTCGCCGCCCTCTGCCTCGTCGACGCAGCCGCCCCTGCCCCGACCACACCGCCATCGGCCCGCCCCGACCACGCCGCGCGCCCCTGCCCCGACCACGCCGCGCGCCCCTGCCCCGACCACGCCGTCGTCGCCCCAGCTGCCCGACCACGCCGCGGGCCCTCGCCGTGCCTCTGCCTCGCCCTGCCCTGATCGACCACGCCCCCGTGGCCCCTGCCCCGACCACGCCGCCGTCGCCGCCCTCTACCCCGACGCGCGCCTTGCCTTCTGCCCCTGCCCCGACCACGCCGCACCTCTCCTTTGGTCAGGCCGGCGCCGCCCCCTGCCTTCCTATTTTTTTCACATATATATGATTTTTTTTTCAGATTATATGTATATGTGTGAGTATATGTATGTGTGTATATCTGATTATATGTCCTCTTTTCAGATTTTTTGTTTTTTGCATTTTTATAAAAATGTATATATGTATGTATGTTCTCTGTGTATATATATGTTCATGTATGCAAAACATAGATTTTTAGAAAAGTTTTATCTATATATGTTCTCTGATTTAGTCCATTTTAGGTTAGTTTCATTTTTAGAAAAGTTTTATATATTTAGGAAAAAAAGGAAGAAGAAGAAAAAGTTTTATATATATGCAAAAGTTACATTTTTAGAAAAGTTTTATATATCTAGCTAGGAAGAAAAGGAAGAAGAAGAAAAAAAAGGATAGGAAAAAAGAAAATAAGAAGAGGAAGAAAGGAGAAGAAGAGGAGAGGAAGAAGAGGAGAAATAAATAAGAAGAGGAAAAAAGAAGAAACAGAAGAGGAGAAGAAGAAAGGAATAGAAGAGAAGAAGAAAAAATAGAAAAAATTTCTATTTTTTCTTCTTCTCTCCTCTATTCCTTTCTTCTTCTCCTCTTTTTTTTTTCTTCTTTTTTTCTTCGATCTTCTCCTATATTCCTTTTCTTATTCTCCTCTTTTTATTTCTTCTTCGTTTTCTTATGTTTCATCGGGTCTGTCGTCGTCGATATACCCTCTCCCGATAACTTCAACACGAGGGGGGGGTCGATATACCCCCTCCCCGCCGATAATATTATTTTCCTATGTACGTATGTCGTCGTTGTCGATATAACCCCCTCCCGATAACTTCAACACGTGGGGGGGGGGGTGGTCGATATACCCCCTCCCCGATAACATTATTTTCCCATGTATGTATGTCGTCGTTGTCGATATATATAACTCCCTCCCAGATAACTTCGACATGATGGACGGTCGATATTTATACCCCCTCTCGACCGTGATAACTTATACCACGGGAGCACCCCCCGGCCCTCTCGCTCGACCAAAACTCTCGAGGACACCCAAACCCTAGAAAAACCGATGTCGGTCTCCTACCCCCTCCCGCCGCGCCCCTACCCTTGAAGCGTTGCCTAGGCCACCCCAAACCCGGAATAAGCTAGGTCTACGTTTGCACTAATATATCCACCTGCTGTCATGTTTGTGTAATAATTGCCATGTTGTAATATTTGCAGAAACAATGGAGCACGGACGAGATGAGCAAGCAGAAGTGGTGTTGGGGGACATAATCTTAGCCGGAGGTGATATCTTGTCGTATCTTGACGACAATGATGGTCTGGAAGAACAGGGTGAAGAAGCAGGCTACGGTGATCGAAGAGTGGAGGAGGAAAGACATGATTATGATGGCTCCGGTGACCCAATGCTGGTGCAACAAGGAGCCCGTGGTGACGGCTCCGGTGACCGAACAGAGTCCGGCCAGGTAAATATATTAGTTAAGCCTGTGCTGACTAGCTAATTGATGCATTCATTGTTTTGGTATGTACACATATTAATTAACACTCGTCTTTCTTCTTTTTTCTAGCCCTCCGGATCGAGCACAACTTCGGTAAAGAGACGAGGCCCGAAGAGAAAGTTGCGCTCGGATGAAAGGTTTGAGATCACAGCAATCGCGCGCAACGGCCAACCGATTGAACCCCTCCGGACAAAGGATGCATTTGCTGCTCAGTGCGGGGTTCTAGTTAGGGACAAGATCCCGATCAGCATCCACCAATGGTATAAGCCTAAGAAGGAAGACCCTGAGGTGTCTTATGTCAATGATATGCAGAAAGATGATCTTTGGATTGAGCTGAAGGCAAATTTCACCCTACCGCCAGAGGAGGACCCGGAGAAGCCAGTTATAGAGCAATTAATCAAGTCTCATGCTCTTAAGAAGATGGCAGACCTATTCAGGAGGTGGAAGAATGAGCTGAAAACGTTTGTCGACAAAGAAGAGACACCAGAATTCATCGGCCGGTTTGAGAAGATTAGAGATCACTGGCCCGCATTTGTGGCCCACAAGACATCGGAAAAGAGTAAGAAGATGTCAGCGACAAACAAGAAGAATGCTGCGAAGAAGAAGCTTCACCATCGCACGGGGTTAGGTGGCTACCTCAAAGCCCGACCTAAGTGGGCCAAGGCTGAGAATGATCTGCTTGAAAAAGGGATCGAACCACAGACAATGAACTGGACAGACCGTTGCCGGACTTGGTTCTTCGGGGCTGGCGGAACCTTGGACCCTGTATCAGGGAGGTGCGTTTCGACGAACGAGCTTTTGAGAATACCAGTCAAGAAGATTCAGCAATATATCGATAGAGCGCAGGAAGGGACGTTCGTTCCAGACAGAGAGAACGACAAGCTCACAATGGCCCTCGGGAATCCTGAGCACCCTGGACGGACACGAGGCACGCCAGGCTCCGTTCCGAGGAAGGCTGGTTTTCCGGACGCGGGCGGTTACAAAAGCCAGGAGAGGAGGAAAAAAGTGGAGCAGATCCAAATTCAGAAGTTGCACGAAAGGGTTCAAGCGCTAGAGGAACGAGACGGCAATCGAGATGCCGAAACTGCCCCCGAAGCTACACCGCCATCTCAGCGGAGAAGCAGCGTGGCTTCCACCGAGCTGCTTCAGCTAGAGCATGCGGCTCCTGCTAGCTACCCCGTGGATGCTATCACGGAGTCTCAACATTGCCACCTTATGGCGGAATGGCAGAACTTCAAAGTCAAGGCGGCTGTTGGCTCTGTTTTACCTCCTGAACCTGGCGCAACCTACCACTGCCGGCCGATTCCAGAAGGATATGCTAGGGTGATGGTGGATGAAATAACGGAGGGATTTGAGGAGCTCCAGCTTGACCACCCTACCGGTGAAGGGGAGACTCGGCTGGGTTCTGCTCTGAAGACTCCATGCCTATGGCGGAAGGAGCTCATCAAGCTTCCGAACTGGACGGCTCCGGCGAGTAAGGGCACTCCGCCTCCTCCTCCGCCTCCTCCTCCGGCGAGTGATCAGGGCACTCAGCCTCCTTCTCCGGCGCGTGGCGGCACTCCGCCTCCTTCTCCGCCAGCGCCGGCGCGCCAGAGCAGCCAGCCTCCTCCTTCTCCGCCTCGTCAGCAAGGGCGGAAGAGACCCGCCGCCGCTGAGGCTGCTCCGGCGCGTCGTAGTCCTTCTCCTCCGCCTCGTAAGCAAGGAAAGAAGACAGCCGCAGCCGCTCCATCTGCTCTGCCGGCGTCTAGCAGTACAGCTGCCAGAGGCGGGAGGCAATACTGATTCGGTCCTTCTCTGAAGACTCCAGAGAAGTTACCATACGAGAGGACCGAGGAGGAGAACGCGAAGATCGTGCGAGCCGAAGTGAAGAACTTCTTTGAAGGGGTGAAAGCAAAGAAACATCCACCTCCGGTGGAGAAGGTAGATCCGGTGAAAGAAAAGCGCACTCTAGCTGCCCTGACAAAACCACCAAAGTCTCCGCCGAGAGGCAACTATGAGTGCATTCTTGCAAAGACATATGCCGAAGCGAAGCGGTCGGGAAGTACTGTCAGTGATAAAAGGTTAAAAGAACGACGAGCTGGGAAAAAATTGCCCAGCTCGGCGAACAAGCGAACCAATCGTGCCCCCCCCCCCCGCTCAAGGTGTCAAAAGACATCGTCGCTAATGATCCGAGTATGGTGCCCGGTTATAGCAATCTTGGAGATTACCTGCCCGACGATGTACATTATGAAATCATGGAGGTGGACGAACACAAATACCATTACGGGAAGCCTCCCGTCAAAGATGAAAGATCTCTAAGCACGATGATGCGAAGACTACATGATTGGTACATGAAAACCTGCAGAGAGTCTGATGGGATGGATACTTTGACGCTGAGAGTTAAACCGGAGCATGACCTCGTTGGAATTGATCTGCTGATTGTTCCATTTGAGGATTTCTTCCAGTTTTACGATCAAAAGGCCCTCGATAAAACAACGATCACTTGCTACTGTCTGTAAGTAGTACTACTTCTGTCATTAAGTCTCTCTATATAGGTCAGCTCTTTCATTGCATGTATTTATACTTATCCTCACTATATTATGCAGATTGAAGATCGTCGAATTGAAGAGAAGACAAATCGGTGATATTGGGTTCATTAACACAAATCTCATAGATGCATATACGGTTGAAAAACATCCCAAAGAAGCCGAGGCCAACTTGCTACAATCGTTGGTATTAAATCAAAACAAAGATATAATACTCTTTCCTTACAACTTCAAGTGAGTGTTACTGTCTTGTGCATATTCGGTTTCCCTTATTAGTCCAGTTATGGTAATGTAATTGATGACTTATGCATGCATGCGCAGCTTCCACTATATTCTCCTAGAGATTAAGCTTGAGCAGGGAGTAGTAACCGTCTTAGACTTGAGACGAAAAGATCCCCAGGACTATGCGAACATGACTCAAATGCTTGAGAAGTAAGTTAAATCGATCATTATCCACCATATCAACAACTTTGTTCATTTTCTGATATCAAGTAATTGTTTTCTTTGTCTGGCAGGGTTTGGAGAAAATTCACCACAAAAGGTCCGGGACTGCCGAAGAAGCTGCAATTTAAACACCCGAAAGTAAGTACTATAGTAGCATGTTCCGCGCATCTCCTAGTGATTCAAGCACTAGTTTCATCAATACCATTTAGCATGCTTACTTATCAGTTTGATTGACCTCTATTTCTTGTAAAGTGGTTGTGGCAGGAAGCCGGGAATAATTACTGTGGATACTACGTTTGCGAGTCCATCCGCTACACGACCTGTGAGCGGGGCTACACTGAAGAACAATATGAAGTGCGTAAGCAATAATATTCACAATTTTATTTTATTACCATCATTTGTGTTGAGTTTCATTTATTCATATATATATATGTATTGACCCCCTTCTTCAAATTAGATGTTTCGGAAGCGGGATGAACTCCTAGCACCAGATCGTATGCGAGGAATTCAAGAGGAATTGGCGGCATTCTTCCTTGACCACGTGATCGCTGAAAACGGAGAATACTATGTGGACCCTGTGTTCCTACAATTTAATTAGGAGATTGTATTGTAAGAGATAATTATTGTATATATGTAGCCGGTAGTGTCGGATAGATATATGAGAACTTGTTGTTCGACCAATATCTCGGAGAAGGAGAGGTGGTCGATATCACTTCTCTCTGTATGCATATGTTCATGACGATCTTCTATTTCCTTCATTTGATTACTAGCTAGCGTGTCTACTCCTCTCCATACGTATATAGTAGGTAGCGTCGACCAAGCACGGAGATAAGAGAGGACACTTCTCTCTATTAATTAGCTAGCTAACACAATATATGAAACACCTAAATTAACCCTCCAAAACCCCTAAACCACCCCCTTTCAAAAAAAAACCTCTGCTCCTGCCAGCTGCTGACGCGTGGATGCCTATTGGTCCCGGTTGGTGACACCAACCGGGACAAAAGGCCCTGCCTATTGGTCCCGGTTGGTGGCACCAACCGGGACCAAAGGCCCTCCTGCCTGGGCTCCCCGCACCGGCCACGTGGACGGCCTTTAGTCCCAGTTCGTGTAAGAACCGGGACTAAAGGGCTAGGGCATTAGTAACGACCCTTTAGTCTCGGTTCCAGAACCGGGACTAAAGGCCCTTATGAACCGGGGTAAAAGCCCCTTTTCCTACTAGTGCAAGCATAGATGGCGGGAGTACTTCGACAAGCTGTTCAATGGGAAGAATGAGAGTTTTACCATTCAACTGGACGACTCCTTTGATGAGACCAGCACGCATATTGTGCGGCGAATCCTGGAGTCTGCGGTCAAGGAGACTTTAAAAAGGATGAAAGGAGGCAAGGCGATGGGCCCTGATTTTATCCCCATTGAGGTGTGGAAAGGCCTCGGGGACATAGCGATAGTATGGCTGACTAAGGTTTTCAACCTCTTTTTTCGGGCAAACAAGATGCCAGAAGAATGGAGACAGAGTATATTAGTACCAATCTTCAAGAAAAAGGGGATGTTCACAGTTGTACAAATTATCGTGGAATTAAGTTGATGAGCCATACAATGAAGCTATGGGAGAGAGTCATTGAGCACCGCTTAAGAAGATTGACAAGCGTGACCAAAAATCAGTTTGGTTTCATTCCTAGGTGGTCGACCACGGAAGCCATCTTCTTGGTACAACAACTTATGAAGTGATACGGGAGCAAAAGAATGACTTGCATATGGTGTTTATCGACATGAAGAAGGCCTATGATAAGATATCGCGGAATGTCATGTGGTGGGCCTTGGAGAAACACAAAGTCCCAACAAAATACATTACCCTCATCAAGGACATGTACGATAATGCTTAGACAAGTGTTCGAACAAGTGATGTTGGCACTGATGACTTCCCAACTAAGATAGGACTGCATCAGGGGTCAGCTTTAAGCCCTTATCTTTTTGCCTTGGTGATGGATGAGGTCACAAGGGATATACAGGGGATATCTCATGGTGTATGCTGTTTGCGGATGATGTGATGCTAGTTGACGATAGTCGGACTGGGGTAAATAGAAAGTTAGCGTTATGGAGACAAACCTTGGAATCGGAAGGGTTTAGGCTTAGTAGAACTAAAACCGAGTACATGATGTGCCAGTTTCAGTACTACTAGGTGTGAACCATCGAATCAATGTCGAATGGATGAAGTGGCGCCAAGCTTCTGGCATTCTCCGTGACAAGAGTGCCACAAAAGCTGAAAGGCAAGTTCTACAGGACGGCGGTTCGACCCGCAATGTTGTATGGCACTGAGTTTTGGCCAACTAAAAGGCGACATGTTCAACAGTTAGGTGCGGCGGAGATGCGTACATTGAGATGAATGTGTGGCCACACGAGGAAGGATCGAGTCCGGAATGATCGATGATATACGAGATAGAGTTGGGGTAGCACCAATTGAAGAGAAGCTTGTCCAACAGCGTCTGAGATGGTTTGGGTATATTCAGCGTAGGCCTCCAGGAGCATCAATGCATAGCGGACGGCTAAAGCGTGCGGAGAATGTCAAGAGTGGTCGGGGTAGACCGAATTTGACATTGGAGGAGTCCGTTAAGAGAGACAAGGATTGGAGTATCACCAAAGAACTAGCTATGAACAAGGGCGCATGAAAACTTGCTATCTATGTTCCAGAGCCATGAGTTGGTCGCGAGATCTTATAGGTTCCACCTCTAGTCTACCCCAACTTGTTTGGGACTAAAGGCTTTGTTGTTGTTGTTGTTGTAGTGGGAGGTCATCGCCGGCAACCAAACCACACGACGAACTCCACGTAGCAGGCCCCGGGGGGGGTGGCTGCTCGGGCGCGACAGCGGCAACGCTTCCTAGAGATGCCAGGAGCACATCGACGGGGTCAGAGCCGACGAGCACGAGCTGCAACGCTGGCGCGCGGCATGGAAGGCGACGACAGAGCTCGGCCATTGTGGGGATCATAGCTCTGTGTCGAAATCGAGGAGGGGAGAGGGGAAAGAATCACGAGCTCAAAGCAAACCTTCCGGTGCAATTTGCGAGGCTGGGGAGGCTCTGCACATGACAAATCGAGCGATGAAGCTCTGGATGCATACGTAGTCCTAGAAGCTCCTCGTGGTGTGGCGGTTTTATTGGACATGATGGATAGGCAGAACGACAACGATGGCTACGCGGGCGCGGGGCGGCGGCAACGGCTGCGCACTGGCTTCTCTCTGCCGGGCTAGAGATCGAGTGAGAGGAAGGGGGAGAGTGAGCTGAGAGAGAAGGGAGTGGTCTGTGGTTTGTGCTCATCTCCTAGGCTTGTCACGCTGGCTGGGGAAGTCGCAGGGAGGTGGCCGCGACGCACGCACGCTCGCAAGGCAGAGTCCTCTGGCGAGGGGTTGAAGACGGCCCCTTGTTGGGCTGGGCTGCTACATGGGCTGCCTACTCTCTGCCTTTTTCTTCTTTTGTTTCAGTTTTCTTTTATTTTCTTTAGCAAGGGGTAAAAATGTCCAGAAAACGTTCCGTGGATGGTCAAAAGCCTTTGACCAGACAGAAACAGCACGGAGGGGTATTTTCATAAGGACACTACACGAAAGAGGGGCATAGCTAAGCGCTCTAGGACACTAGACGAAAGAGGGGTATAGCTGAGCACTCTTTTTATTTAGGGGTAAAGATGAGACCCGGCAGAAATTAGAGGTGGGAATAGAATTGGCCCAAAATTATATAAAAAACTAAAAAGATCATATCATTCAGATGAAGAACCATACCTTATGAATCATTAGTTTTTTTTGTTTCCCAGGTGATACATCAGTGCCACTTGATAACTGAGTGCTTTCCGTTTTTGATGATGAAAGATTCTGTGAAGAACATACATGATAAACTCAGATACTAGAAAAATAATCACACCAAAACTGCAATACAAAAATCAACCCAGAACATAGAAGTATCCTTGGTTGTAACCAAGCTCTAACATAAACTTTGGCCCTTATTTGTGTGGTTGTCAAATTTTGTCCATTTGCCTATGCTAGTTCATTTTTTTCTTGCCTACATGATTAAGCAAAACCTTGGCCAGCTTAAAAAATTGTAGGGTAGACTTAGGGATGTAAACGGATCGGATTGGATAATGCTTTTACCATATCCTTACCATAATTTTTTTTGTCGAATTCGGATCAGAGCGAATAATGATCGGATGCGGATTTGAATGCGGACTATATCAAATTACGGATTCGGAGCGGATTCGGACCAGAAACAGACAAAAAAATATTGATGTAGATATTTTTCATAATATATTTCTACATGTGATCTATACAGAGAAGAACAATACGTATATAAGTAACCAAGCAGTTTTTAATTACTGCTTATAATGGGATTACTAGCTTACAAGCTGCAACAAGCATGACCGCCGGTTCTTGTACGTGCATGTTTTAGTACAGTACGTGTTCTTAATGGGATTAATAGGTTACATCACAGATTTATATAATTATGTTGTTCTCTAATCTACAATAAAATTGGTTTAAATAATAGCTAGGTTAACTACTAAGTAGTACAGCACGCTGTTCTTAAGTTTATTGGCTGTGCTTGTACGTGCATGTAAGATGCTAATAAGGAATTAGTTATATTATATTTATATGTGATTCTAAAAAGTGGACTATTTGTGTATTTGGGCTAGACTTATCGAATAATCCTATTTGACAATGTCGGATAATCCTAAAAAAATATTGGATAATCCTAAAAAAATACCGAATACATGTAAAAGGTGGGTTATACCGAAGATACTGTTTTCGTGTCATCTTCATTGGTGCTTGCATTTGCATCACTTGTTGCAGGAGCCTTTGTACTAACACCTTCAGCGAAACCATATTCTTCACACTTCGAATGCCAAGCATCTGCACATAATGATAAGTTCTTAATGCACCGGATAACCTAGTGCCAAATAATATGAGCTTCCAACTTTCTACGTACTCAAAATGAATCATCATTTTAACAATTTGGGATCAATGAGAAAGCAGAAGGGATACCTGATCCCTGAA
Source organism: Aegilops tauschii subsp. strangulata (assembly GCF_002575655.3). Lineage (NCBI taxonomy): Eukaryota > Viridiplantae > Streptophyta > Magnoliopsida > Poales > Poaceae > Aegilops > Aegilops tauschii. The sequence continues at coordinate 37,716,069 of NC_053041.3, read as the reverse complement.
CCGCTAGCCCAAGGCCCACTCGAGAGGAGAGAAAGGAATTATGAGAACTAAACTGCATAAAATGAATAAATCAGAAATGTGAAGGTCATGACTATACAGAATTGAGTTTATACTTGCATATTTAGATGGTACACGACATTAAGGAATACCTCCAGAATTATTTTAACTTCACTAATTGAGAAATTGTAGGTGTTGATATTTTTCATATAAATATGGTCAAACTTTATGAAGTTTGACTTCAGACAAATCTTATATGCGGACTAAAAAGGACCGGAGGGAGTACCATATCATCTGAAGTGATGTCTGCTTCTATTTGATCAGACATAACTTTGAGAGCATTGTCATTTTTTAACTCAGCTAATTTGGCGTACCTGGAGAATGGAACATAGCAAATGGACAAGTTAACTATAATTAAGTGTGAAAAGTGATAATAAAACAGAGAGAGATTAAGCTACCAACTTGCGAGGAAGCATGTCGAAGAGGCTAACCAGCCTTCGAGATGCATATGCACTCAGCCTATGCGCATGAGGTCCCATGATTGCTAGAATTACAAGACAGTTTGTGTGAAGGTAGACATCCTGCAAGTATAGATAAGCTTGCCATTAGACAGTTATGAACCAGAAGTAGTTTCACGTGCAAAAGGAAACTTGTACTGAGGTATGATCAGAAGTCCTCCTTGCAAATGGAAACTTCCACGTAGGCAAGTGTGACATGCATCATGAAAGAATTCATTAAATAAACTAAACCTAGTTAATTTTCTTACCAATTTGTGCACACTAGCATTGAAGGTTGAATCTTGACTGAGTATCAGGAGAGTTATCAACAGCATGTAGATCTGATTGGAAGTCTTCCTTGATGCATCGTAGAGCATTTCAAAGATAGGCATAAGCTGTCGACAAAATCAAAACTATAATAACTCACAATATTGGGGAGAAACAACTCAGGCAGTCGATAAATGGTACTCCCTCCGTAAACTAATATAAGAGCGTTTAGATCACTACTTTAGTAATCTAAACGCTCTTATATTAGTTTACAGAGGGAGTATTTGCTAATATATGTAATCAAAGGCTACCTTGCATGTAAAGTATGTGTTGGATCATTACTTTAGATATTACTCCTAATAATGTTTCATGTTGACTGAGATAGAGTCACTGATTTACTATGTGTTTCACCAACAGATAGAATATGCCAATTCATGGAAGTATAGAAAAAATAAGTCCTGATGCAGCTCTTACTAATGAAAAACATATTAACCACTGATATATTCTCTCACTAAAAGGGGAAAATAATTTAAATGCAACTGTCTTATTAACTCAAAGCATATTTTGTTCGACTATTAAATGCCCACATGCTCCAATGCTCCAACAAGAAGGGTTGTAAAAGTAGTTACAAGAAAACATACCAAACTATCCAAGTCTGTTCGAACCAGAACATACTCCTGAAAATCGCAGTTCCCATGGACCAGAGAATAGAGCAACAAAACTGAGCTCTCATCTTTTAAGCATCTGTATGGATAGTGGAAAAAAATGAATTACACACCACAAAGGTCTTTTGGTACATAGTAACTTACATCCTGAAACAAGATGAACATACATGATCCTCGATCTTGAATAAATAATGATAGGTCCTAGATAATGGGCCCACAGAAGATGTCAAAATATATAATTCTAAAACATTAGTTTCGAATTACTAACAGCAGTCTCATTACTACCATCAAACCCTGCTACATGACTCCATTTTGCAATGCAGCATTAACTGTTCAGTGTTATTCATAATCTATAGATCACCAAAATCATCGCTGAGTGCAGTGTTGTTTTTATCCATCAAATTTGATATTAGACCGGAATAATTGCTACATTTTCATTTGTTAAGAAAAAGGAAATAATCTCATTGTTTTCGGCCCCAGAAATATTTTGTGAAATTGTACAAATCTAATAAATAAAGTACGAGCATATCACTGAATTAGCATGATGATGTATTACTTACGTGCCAAGAGCATCAAACAGCGATGCAAAAGACAGCCTGACAACAGGTCCATTTTTAGCATTTCCCTCAACATCAGCACGATCAACTGCAGCATAATTCATTTCTGCAACTGTTTAGTGATACATATGAGTATATCAGTGCCACAATTTCTCTATATTCCAGGTGCATCTTACATTGAATATCCTTAGCATTGTTTAGCGCCTTACAATAAGGGTTCTCATGAAAAGCTGGTGCATCCTTGACATTGGTAGGGCCTGGTTGGTTAGTATACTAAGGTTACCAGCATTTGCCACACTTATTTATGCCAAACATGACTAAGGTTAGGCGATCAAAATGGGTGCCACACTTTGCTAAACTTGGGACGATCAAAATGGGTGCCACACATTGACAGGCTAAGGTAAACTTGTCAGACCCGTGTTGCAGGAAAGGAATATTGTTACAAGTGTGGCTCTGAACCAAACATGTGATTAAGGGGTTCTGTTCCCAGCCAAAGCCTGCAATGCCTAATCCTAGGCACGCAACAATTGCTTATGTGGGTATTTTGGTTGGTGCCACAGTTGTGCCTTGCCACCTCACATTCAGTCAAAACTTACCGACTTGTGGTGTGGCAAAGGGTGGCATGGTTAGTCAATCAAACAACCAGGCCCTGAATTTTGGCATATAATAAAGTAGTCACAATTGTTGGGGAACGTAGCAATAATTTAAAATTTTCCTACGTGTCACCAAGACCAATCTAGGAGATGCTAGCAACGAGAGAGAGGAAGTGCATCTTCATACCCTTGAAGATCGCTAAGCGGAAGCGTTACAAGAACGCGGTTGATGGAGTCGTACTCGCGGCGATTCAAATCGCGGAAGATCCGATCTAGCGCCGAACGGACGGCGCCTCCGCGTTCAACACACGTACAGCTCGGGGACGTCTCCTCCTTCTTGATCCAGCAAGGGGAGAGGAGAAGTTGAGGGAGAACTCCAGCAGCACGACGGCATGGTGGCAATGGAGCTCGTGGTTCTCCGGCAGGGCTTCGCTAAGCACTACGGAGGAGAAGGAGGAGGTGTATGAGGAGGGAGGGCTGCGCCAGGGAAGAGGTGCGGCTGCCCTCCCACCCCTCCACTATATATAGGGGCAAGGGGAGAGGGGGAGGCGCCCTAGGGTTTCCCCTAGGGGGCGGCGGCCAAGCAGATTGGATCTCCCTAGGGAAAATCCTAGGGAGACTTGCCCCCCAAGACAAGCAGGTGGAGGCTTGCCTCCCAAGGCAGGTGGAGGCGCCCCACCTCCCCAAGTAACGTGGGAAAGGGTGTGGGGGGCGCACCACCCCTTAGTGGGCTGGTTTGCCCCTTCCCCTTTGGCCCATGAGGCTCTCCAACACTTGCCGGGGCTCCCGAAACACCTTTCGGTCATGCTGGCCATAGCCTGATACCCCCGGAACACTTCCGGACTCTAATACCCTTCGTCCAATATATCGATCTTCACCGCCGGACCATTCCGGAACTCCTCGTGATGTCCGGGATCTCATCCGGGACTCCGAACAACCTTCGGTAACCACATACTATTTCCCATAACAACTCTAGTGTCACCGAACCTTAAGTGTGTAGACCCTACGGGTTCGGGAACCATGCAGACATGATCGAGACACCTCTCCGGCCAATAACCAATAGCGGGATCTAGATACCCATATTGGCTCCCACATGTTCCACGATGATCTCATCGGATGAACCACGATGTCGGGGATTCAATCAATCCCGTATACAATTCTCTTTGTCTATCGGTATGTTACTTGCCCGAGATTCGATCGTCGGTATCCCAATACCTCGTTCAATCTTGTTACCGGCAAGTCTCTTTACTCGTTCCGTAATGCATGATCCCGTGACTAACTACTTAGTCACATTGAGCTCATTATGATGATGCATTACCGAGTGAGCCCAGAGATACCTCTCCGTCATACGGAATGACAAATCCCAGTCTCGATTCGTACCAACCCAACAGACACTTTCGGAGATACCTGTAGTGTACCTTTATAGCCACCCAGTTACGTTGTGACGTTTGGTACACCCAAAGCATTCCTACGGTATCCGGGAGTTGCACAATCTCATGGTCTAAGGAAATGATACCTGACATTAGAAAAGCTCTTAGCAAACGAACTACACGATCTTGTGCTATGCTTAGGATTGGGTCTTGTCCATCACATCATTCTCCTAATGATGTGGTCCCGTTATCAATGACATCCAATGTCCATGGTCAGGAAACCATAACCATCTATTGATCAACGAGCTAGTCAACTAGAGGCTTACTAGGGACATGTTGTGGTCTATGTATTCACACATGTATTACGGTTTCCAGTTAATACAATTATAGCATGAACAATATACAATTATCATCAACAAGGAAATACAATAATAACCATTTTATTATTGCCTCTAGGGCATATTTCCAACAGCCTCCCACTTGCACTAGAGTCAATAATCTAGTTCACATCACTATGTGATTGTAATGGATCCAACACCCATGGGGTTTGTTCATATCTCGCTTGTGAGAGAGGTTATTAGTCAACGGGTCTGAACCTTTCAGATCCGTGTGTGCTTTACAAATCTCTATGTCATCTTGTAGATACAGCTACCACGCGCTACTTGGAGCTATTCCAAATAAGTGCTCTACTATACGAATCCGGTTTACTACTCAGAGTCATCCGGATTAGTGTCAAAATTTGCATCGACGTAACCCTTTACGACGAACTCTTTTACCACCTCCATAATTGAGAAAATTCCTTAGTCCACTAGTTACTAAGGATAAGTTCGACCGCTGTCATGTGATCCATTCCTGGATCACTATTGTACCCCTTGACTAACTCATGGCAAGGCACACTTCAGGTGCGGTACACAGCATAGCATACTGTAGAGCCTACGTCTTAAGCATAGGGGACGACCTTCGTCCTTTCTCTCTCTTCTGCCGTGGTCAGGTCTTGAGTCTTACTCAATACTCACACCTTGTAACACAGCCAAGAACTCCTTCTTTGCTGATCTATTTTGAACTCCTTCAAAATCTTGTCACGGTATGTATCCATTTGAAAGTATTATTAAGCGTTTTTGATCTATCCTTATAGATCTTGATGCTCAATGTTCAAGTAGCTTAATCCAGGTTTTCCAGAAATTCTACATCATTTCTGATCAACAATATGTTAACAACATATACTCATCAAAAATTCTATAGTGCTCCCACTCACTTCTTTGGAAATACAAGTTTCTCATAAACTTTGTATAAACCCAAAATCTTTGATCATCTCATCAAAGCGTACATTCCAACTCCGAGATGCTTACTCCGGTCCTTAGAAGGATTGCTGGAGCTTTGCATACTTGTTAGCATCTTTCAGGATTGACAAAACCTTCTGGTTGTATCACATACAACCTTTCCTCAAGAAAATCGTCGAGGAAACAATGTTTTTTGACATCCTATCTGCAAGATTTCATAAATAATGCAGTAACTGCTAATATAATTCCAACAGACTCTTAGCATCGCTACGAGTGAGAAAATCTCATCGTAGTCAACTCCTTAAACTTGTCGGAAAACATCTTAACGACAAGTCGAGCTTTCTTAATGGTGACACTTACCATCATTGTCCGTCTTCCTTTTAAAATCCATCTGCACCCAACAGCCTTACGACCATCAAGTAGTTCTTCCAAAATCTATACTTTGTTTTATACATGGATCCTCTCTCGGATGTTATGGCCTCGAGCCATTCGTCGGAATCTCGGCCCACCATTGTTTCTCCATAGCTCGTAGGTTCATTGTTGTCTAGCAACATGACTTCCAAGACAGGATTACGTACCACTCTGAGGTAGTACGCATCCTTGTCGTCCTACGAGGTTTGGTAGTGACTTGATCCGAAGTTTCATGATCGCTGTCATAAGCTTCCACTTCAATTGGTGTAGGTGCCACAAGAACAACTTCTTGTGCCCTGCTACACACTAGTTGAAGTGACGGTTCAATAACCTCATCAAGTCTCCACCATCCTCCCACTCAATTCTTTCGAGAGAAAATTTTCCTCGAGAAAGGACCCGTTTCTAGAAACAATCACTTTTGCTTCCAGATCTGAAATAGGAGGTATACCCAACTGTTTTGGGTATTCTATGAATATGCATTTATCCGCTTTGGGTTCGAGCTTATCAGCCTGAAACTTTTTCACATAAGCGTCGCAGCCCCAAACTTTTAAGAAACGACAGCTTAGGTTTCTCTAAACCATAGTTCATATGGTGTCATCTCAACGGAATTGCGTGGTGCCCTATTTAAAGTGAATGCGGTTGTCTCTAATGCCTAACCCATAAACGATAGTGTAATTCGATAAGAGACATCATGGTATGCACCATATCCAATAGGGTGCAGTTATGATGTTCGGACACACCATCACACTATGGTGTTCCAGGCGGTATTAGTCGTGAAACAATTTCCACAATTTCTTAATTGTGTGCCAAACTCGTAACTCAGATATTCATCTCTATGATCATATCACAGACATTTTATCCTCATGTCACGACGATCTTCAACTTCACTCTGAAATTACTTGAACCTTTCAATAATTCAGACTTGTGTTTCATCAAGTAAATATACTCAGCATCTACTCAAATCATCTGTGAAGCAAGAACATTACGATATCCACTGCATGCCTCAGCACTCATTGGACTGCACACATCAAAATGCATTACTTCCAACAAGTTGCTTTCTTGTTCCATCTTACTGAAAACGAGGCCTTTCAGTCATCTTGCCCATGTGGTATGATTTGCATGTCTCAAGTGATTCAAAATCAAGTGAGTCCAAACGATCCATCTGTATGGACTTTCTTCATGCATATATACTAATAGACATGGTTCGCATGTCTCAATCTTTTCAAAAACGAGTGAGTCCAAAGATCCATCAACATGGAGCTTCTTCATGCGTTTTATACCAATATGACTCAAGTGGCAGTGCCACAAGTATGTGGTACTATCATTACTATCTTATATCTTTTGGCATGAACATGTGTATCACTACGATCGAGATTCAATAAACCATTCATTTTAGGTGCAAGACCATTGAAGGTATTATTCAAATAGACAGAGTAACCATTATTCTCCATAAATGAATAACCGTATTTGTGATAAACATAATCCAATCATGTCTATGCTCAACGCAAACACCAAATAACAATTATTTAGGTTTAACACCAATCTCGATGGTAGAGGGAGCATGCGATGCTTGATCACATCAACCTTGGAAAAACTTCCAACACATATCGTCATCTCACCTTTAGCTAGTCTCCGTTTATTCCGTAGCCTTTTATTTCGAGTTACCAACACTTAGCAACCGAACCGGTATCTAATACCCTGGTGCTACTAGGAGTACTAGTAAAGTACACATCAATATAATGTATATCCAATATACTTCTGTCGACCTTGCCTACCTTCTCATCTACCAAATATCTAGGGTAGTTCTGCTTCAGTGACCGTTCCCCTCATTACAGAAGCACTTAGTCTCGGGTTTGGGTTCAACCTTGGGTTTCTTCACTAGAGGAGCAACTGATTTGCCGTTTCGTGAAGTATCCCTTCTTTCCCTTGCCCTTCTTGAAACTAGTGGTTTTACTAACCATCAACAATTGATGCTCCTACTTGATTTCTACTTTCGCTGTGTCAAACATCGCGAGTTGCTCAAGGATCATCATGTCTATCCCTGATATGTTATAGTTCATCACGAAGCTCCAGTAGCTTGGTGGCAGTGACTATGGAGAACCATCACTATCTCATCTGGAAGATTAACTCCCACTTGATTCAAGCGATTGTAGTACTCAGACAATCTGAGCACATGCTCAACGATTGAACTTTTCTCCCTTAGTTTGCCGGCTTAAGAAACTTGTCAGAGGTCTCATACCTCTTGACGTGGGCACGAGCCTAAAATCCCAATTTCAGCTCTTGGAACATCTCATATGTTCCGCGACGTTTCAAAATGTCTTCGGTGCCTCAATTCTAAACCATTCAACATTACGCACTGAACTATCACGTAGTCATCAAAACGTGTATGTCAGATGTTCGCAACATCCACAAACGACGCTCGAGGTTCAGCACACCGAGCGGTGCATTAAGGACATAAGCCTTCTGTGCAGCAATGAGGACAATCCTCAGTTTACGGACCCAGTCCGCATAATTGCTACTATCAACTTTCAACTAAATTTTCTCTAGGAACATATCTTAAACAGTAGAACTAAAGCGTAAGCTACGACATAATTTGCAAAAACCTTTTGACTATGTTCATGATAATTAAGTTCATCTAATTATTTAATGAACTCCCACTCAGATAGACATCCCTCTAGTCATCTAAGTGATACATGATCTGAGTCAACTAGGCCATGTCCGATCATCATGTGAGACGGACTAGTCATCATCGGTGAACATCTCCATGTTGATCGTATCTACTATACGACTCATGTTCGACCTTTCGGTCTCTTGTGTTCCGAGGCCATGTCTGTACATGCTAGGCTCGTCAAGTCAACCTAAGTGTTTCGCATGTGTAAATCTGGCTTACACCCGTTGTATGCGAACGTTAGAATCTATCACACCCGATCATCACGTGGTGCTTCAAAACAACGAACCTTCGCAACGGTGCACAGTTAGGGGAAACACGTCTCTTGAAATTTTAGTGAGGGATCATCTTATTTATGCTACCGTCGTTCTAAGCAAATAAGATGTAAACATGACAAACATCACATGCAAATCATAAAGTGACATGATATGGCCAATATCATCTTGCGCCTTTGATCTTCATCTTCGAGGCGCGGCATGATCACCTTCGTCACCGGCATGACACCATGATCTCCATCATCGTGTCTTCATGAAGTTGTCTCGCCAACTATTACTTCTACTACTATGGCTAACGGTTAGCAATAAAGTAAAGTAATTACATGGCGTTTTCATTGACACGCAGGTCATACAATAAATTAAGACAACTCCTATGGCTCCTGCCGGTTGTCATACTCATCGACATGCAAGTCGTGATTCCTATTACAAGACCATGATCAATCTCATACATCACATATATAATTCATCACATCCTTTTGGCCATATCACATCACATAGCATACCCTGCAAAAACAAGTTAGACGTCCTCTAATTGTTGTTGCATGTTTTACGTGGCTGCTATGGGTTTCTAGCAAGAACGTTCCTTACCTACGCAAAAGCCACAACGGTGATATGCCAATTGCTATTTACCCTTCATAAGGACCCTCTTCATCGAATCCGATCCGACTAAAGTGGGAGAGACAGACACCCGCTAGCCACCTTATGCATCAAGTGCATGTCAGTCGGTGGAACCTGTCTCACGTAAGAGTACGTGTAAGGTCGGTCCGGGCCGCTTCATCCCACAATGCCGCCGAATCAAGATAAGACTAGTAACGGCAAGCAAGTTGAACAAATCATCGCCCACAACTACTTTGTGTTCTACTCGTGCATAGAATCTACGCATACACCTAGCTCATGATGCCACTGTTGGGGAACGTAGCAATAATTCAAAATTTTCCTACGTGTCACCAAGACCAATCTAGGAGATGCTAGCAACGAGAGAGAGGGAGTGCATCTTCATACCCTTGAAGATCGCTAAGCGGAAGCGTTACAAGAACGCTGTTGATGGAGTCGTACTCGCGGCGGTTCAAATCGCGGAAGATCCGATCTAGCGCCGAACGGACGGCGCCTCCGCGTTCAACACACGTACAGCCCGGGGACGTCTCCTCCTTCTTGATGCAACAAGGGGAGAGGAGAAGTTGAGGGAGAACTCCAGCAGCACGACGGCATGGTGGCAATGGAGCTCGTGGTTCTCCGGCAGGGCTTCGCTAAGCACTACGGAGGAGAAGGAGGAGGTGTATGAGGAGGGAGGGCTGTGCCAGGGAAGAGGTGCGGCTGCCCTCCCACCCCTCCACTATATATAGGGGCAAGGGGAGAGGGGGAGGCGCCCCAGGGTTTCCCCTAGGGGGCGGCGGCCAAGCAGATTGGATCTCCCTAGGGAAAATCCTAGGGAGACTTGCCCCCCAAGACAAGCAGGTGGAGGCTTGCCTCCCAAGCCAGGTGGAGGCGCCCCACCTCCCCAAGTAACGTGGGAAAGGGTGTGGGGGGCGCACCACCCCTTAGTGGGCTGGTTTGCCCCTTCCCCTTTGGCCCATGAGGCCCTCCAACACTTGCCGGGGCTCCCGAAACACCTTTCGGTCATGCTGGCCATAGCCTGGTACCCCCGGAACACTTCCGGACTCTAATACCCTTCGTCCAATATATCGATCTTCACCGCCGGACCATTCCGGAACTCCTCGTGATGTCCGGGATCTCATCCGGGACTCCGAACAACCTTTGGTAACCACATACTATTTCCCATAACAACTCTAGCGTCACCGAACCTTAAGTGTGTAGACCCTACGGGTTCGGGAACCATGCAGACATGACCGAGACACCTCTCCGGCCAATAACCAATAGCGGGATCTGGATACCCATATTGGCTCCCACATGTTCCACGATGATCTCATCGGATGAACCACGATGTCGGGGATTCAATCAATCCCGTATACAATTCTCTTTGTCTATCGGTATGTTACTTGCCCGAGATTCGATCGTCGGTATCCCAATACCTCGTTCAATCTCGTTACCGGCAAGTCTCTTTACTCGTTCCGTAATGCATGATCCCGTGACTAACTACTTAGTCACATTGAGCTCATTACGATGATGCATTACCGAGTGGGCCCAGAGATACCTCTCCGTCATACGGAGTGACAAATCCCAGTCTCGATTCGTACCAACCCAACAGACACTTTCGGAGATACCTGTAGTGTACCTTTATAGCCACCCAGTTACGTTGTGACGTTTGGTACACCCAAAGCATTCCTACGGTATCCGGGAGTTGCACAATCTCATGGTCTAAGGAAATGATACCTGACATTAGAAAAGCTCTTAGCAAACGAACTACACGATCTTGTGCTATGCTTAGGATTGGGTCTTGTCCATCACATCATTCTCCTAATGATGTGATCCCGTTATCAATGACATCCAATGTCCATGGTCAGGAAACTATAACCATCTATTGATCAACGAGCTAGTCAACTAGAGGCTTACTAGGGACATGTTGTGGTCTATGTATTCACACATGTATTACGGTTTCCAGTTAATACAATTATAGCATGAACAATAGACAATTATCATGAACAAGAAAATACAATAATAACCATTTTATTATTGCCTCTAGGGCATATTTCCAACAACAATAAAGGTGTAAAATGGCCTAGCATCATCTATTATAACATAAATCTCAGATATGATTACTACCAAATAAGTCAATACATTATGAGCAAAAAATTATCCATAAGATGAAAATGTTCAGAGTATTGATATCACGTGAGTGAGTTGCATTCACATGACGTCAATCGTGAGGATACATAAACTATAAGCATGTCCTGTGGAAAATATAACCCGCATTACCAGCTGCTGAACCAACTCGTTGCATAACACCAGGCCCACCATCATCAGAGAAAACAGGGTGTGAACCATTTGAAGGAATTTGTGGCCGTCTTACAAAATTAAGTAGCAACTTTTGAACAACGGAAGCTACTATGGAAGCATCCTGCAGAAGACAGATGTGGCAAAGGAACACATCCCCAATTTAGCTCAATAATATCTGTAAATAAATCATCATGCATAATGCATCAGCAGATTCCATTTTTACCTGAAGCATAGCCGCATCAATGAAAGGATGCACATCTTTTGGTTCTGGAGATGGTCCAGAACATAACTGAGTCGACAAAAGGACTAGCATCAAGTTTAGAAGCTCCTGATGTAGGTAGCATGACTCCGGACTGCATATAGAGATATTAAAGCAGTGGAATTCAAATGGCAAATAAGAATTCTAAAAATGAAAAACTAGATAGATATACACCATCCATCAAGATACCTTATATCTACACTACCAATGTAGTTCGGCACCCCTTTCATCAGAAAATACTCCACACTTTGGTCTAGGAGGAGCATGGAAATATGAAATATCATTAGAGTTTACTATATCAGACATACAACAAACAATTGTAGAGCATTTGGAATTTTAATTATCATTTACCAGAAGGAAAATTTTCCAGCCCCTTTTCATCTTTGTTCGTGTCAAGGCATAGCTCTTGCCAATTATCTGCCTTGGCGTTCTCAGTAATGAGCTTGAGAAATATGGATGAGATGTAGGCAGCATTAATAGCCTTTCTATAGACGCTAGAAGATACAGAAGAAGCCGATGTGCACTCTTGCAAACACCAAACCAAATGGATCAAGATCTTTGCAAGATGCGTCGTATGGTAGTTGTTTTGTGCTGCACATACACATAACCCAGACTGTCAGACCAATGAGCCAAAGACAATTATGATTTAAGTACAGGAACTAATAATACAAATTCTGTCAAAGCATTGGAACCATAAGGTTAACACTTAACAATTGATATAATCAAGTAAAATATTTAGGGATGAACTATAGCGCGACGGCATGGCGTGATGCGCGCCATACCGCGTGATATGCCCGCATCACTTTGCGTCATTCACATCACAGCCATGCACTCAGCCGTGTGGGGCCTGATCGCACGTGCCGAGCACACCACACTGTGCAAAGGGGCAGCGAACATTCACGCCCTAAAAATATCAAAATATTTATATCATGCAAGTGGCTCCGATAACATGAAACTACTTAGAAAGATTGGGTTGGTGATTGTGGTATGACACGCCTTTCCCCTTTCAGCTTCCCAGAAAATATCTAACATGTTGCACTTCTATCCATATCAATGTACATAAAAGTGTTAAGTGGAAGGTAGGCATACCATACTAACAGGTAGTTAAACATACAACTCAAGCATCCATAGGATATGCCTACCTTCCATTTTAACATTCTGAACACAACAAACAGCAGATGGACAAAAATGTGAGTCATAATATACACATTTAACTACCAAAAATAACCTATGGGCAGATGTTGACAAAGGCCCACGTACATAAGTGATTCCTTCATAATCTCATAACTCCCCCCACCCCCCCCCCCCCCCCCCCAACTGAATTCCAGCTGTGGGGCCCGTGACATCCAATAAAATCACAACACATCAGCTTTTTTCTTAGAAGTCCCGTAGGCTCTTCTTAGGTGTAGCATTGCTCTTTAACTACCTAATAATATTCTATCTTGTTTACTACAAACCAGACTAAGTTCAAAAAAATCATCGATTCCATCACACAGGCCAATTCACCAATGAAGTCCCTCACTGCTGGCAACATGAATCGCAAATGCAGGTCTCAAGCCCCTAGTTTACGCATTGATGCTTCACCAGAGAGTTAAACTCTGGAACCAACAGATTATTGCAATGTTCACTACACTATAACAAGCACTTAAATCCTTCGCCCTAACTACAATTAGCCAAATCATCTATTTGCATTGTCACCCACCATAAAGAATTTCAGGACAAGAATCCATAATTTGCCTTTCTTACTGAAAAGGTTAATGTGGGTTTCTCTCTTGTTCAACAAAGTACCCAAGCACTAAATTAAAGTAGGCCCGGGAACACTCATGGTATAAATTAAAATTACAAAAGTTTCATATATTGCAACGCACTAAGCTCAGTCATCCTTGATCACACAGTAAACTCGGTCGGGCAAATGCATGCCTTGTTTCCTTCCAATCTACTAAGCTCGCCACCTAAATTCCCATTCTAAGCACCAATGCAGGTCGCAGTCAGACAGAAATCAACGCCCCTAAAGACACAATAAACGCGGCAAAAGCGCCCGAAATGCCACATCAACCCTGCCATCTCACCTCAACGCAGCACATAACCGTGCGAGAGACCCACAGCCGCGCACGCATAAATCACATGATCCGCATTGCCCCCGCAGATCAACCCCCACAAAACAGAAAGTAATCACCACCTGAAGCAACAGCGAGAACGGGGGGAAACGGAAACGATCAGAGCTACCGCAGGGGGGAGGCGTGGCGTGGATCTCGAGCCGTCGGTCCTTACCGAAGGGGTGGCAGGCCTGCAGCACGCGGTCCCGCAGCCCCTGCAGGGTGAGGGGCAGCTCGAGCAGCTGCCTCCAGAACTCGGAGGAGATCGGGTAGGCCTTGTCGCCGACGAGCGCGGCGAACATCTGCTCCGCCGCCCCCAGCGATGCGGAGCCCGCCTCGCGCAGCCTCGGCGTCGACGGCGCCTCCCCCGGCGACGCGGAGCCCGCCTCGCCCAGCCTCGGCGTCGACGGCACCGCCCCCATTGGATCTGAGAGGGCGCCGCCGAGCGCGTTGTGCTCGGCGGGGGAACTAGGGTTTGACGGGGGCGGGGATTGTGCGAGGGAAAATGGCAAAAGTGGAGGCGGGACGACGCGAAGGTTTTAGATGGAGACTTCGGGCGGAAGGAAGGGGAGGAGGAAGAGGGGAAGGGGCGCCGGTCGGGTTTGGGAGGTTTTGATGGGAGTAAGGATGGACTGAACTGCCCATGGGTTCTCATCGAGACCCGGGAGGTGCGTGGCTTGGCATGTCTGGAACGGGAGGGACCGAACGGTCTTTTGCCGGGGCTCGTGGGGGTGCCTGCCGTCGGTGGAGGTGGTGGAACATTCGGGACGGTGGAGGCTGGAGGGAAGGGGACGGACGGGGGTGGTGCGAGGTGCGACGCGCACCCCGACGCTTTGGGCGTGTCGCACTTCGTCGCTTCGTGCCAAACTTCTGGTTTGGCCGTTTGGCTTGCTTTTGTTTGCTGGCTTCAATTTTCGCTTTTGTAGGAGTAAATTGCCGAAAACCATCATTACTACGTCGCGCAATGCGAAAGACCACAGTTTTTATAAAAGTTTGCTAAAAGCACTAAACGCTCGACTAAGAGCCGTTTAATGCAAAATATGACATGTTGGACCCGCTGTCAATGCTGAAGTGGCATCAAAATCAAACGCGTTTGCTGGATCGTTGAGTTATCAAAGGGCCCACCCGACAGTAGACTCCAAGGACACTTGACCGATGCATTTTATCGAGCATGTCGTGGGCAGCACGTCCACCGCAGCACACTCGACCACTGGGGCTGCTCCCACCGGCATGCTCGCCATCGGAGCACCGCCCCACCGCTGACCCTCCCTCTAATCCTTGCTTGCCGAGCCCGAGCCCTGCTCTGCTGGATTCGGCCGTCCACCCGGCCGCCGCCGCAGCTCCTAGCGTGGACGATACCAAAGACCGTCGCCGCTGCGAGCTTTTGAGCTGGTTGTTGACGGCTTAGGGCGGCTTTTCGATGTTTCTCCTCTGCCTTACATGCACTTCGGGGCGATCGAGTTCGCTTTTTAGTGAGCAGCGAGAGACCGAAGACGGTCTTCCTCGACTCATATCGCATCGCGAGAAGATATGCACGGATCAACGCACAGAGGGAGAGGGCCGGGACTTCCTCGACCTACAAGCCCTCCCATGAGTCCACGGTAAACATGATCTTTCCGGCGACCAAAACACACCGAAAATCATAAGCTCACACACCGTGCGATCTATGCGGCGGAGAAAGCAACCAGCGAGCCCCTCCTTGGTCTGAGGAGACGGTGACGTTCAGCATCAACGATCTCACCGAAAACATTGCTCACCCAAGCAAACATGCCTTGATGGTAGATCCAATCGTCAGGGGCCGCCGCCTCCCACGTGTCCTTATGGACAGGGGGAAGTGGTCTCAACCTCGAGCAATCTTCGCCGACACTTTGAGCAAGATGGGAGTCTCCCTATTCGGCCTGCAAAGGTTGGATGCAGGCTTCCACGGCTGCGTACCAGGACGTCCAGTCCGCCCTCTGGGGCGGATTGAGCTCGAGATCGTCTTCGGTGATGAGGACAACTTTCGCATCGAGTCACTCCAATTCAAGGTCAACCCTTTCCACAGCGGCTACAACGCCATCTTCGCTAGGCCGGCGTACTGATGACCCACAAGTATAGGGGATCAATTGTAGCTCTTTTCGATAAGTAAGAGTGTCGAACCCAACAAGAAGCAGAAGGAAATGACAAGTAGTTTTCAGTCAGATAATGTCTGCAGGTGTTGAAATTGTAAGTAGCAGAGTAGTTTGATAGCAAGATAATTTGTAACGACCAAGTACCGGTAATAGTAACAAAAGTGCAGCAAGGTAGCCCAATCCTTTTGAGGCAAAAGGACAGGCTAAAACGGTCTCTTATGATAAGCAAAGTGTTCTTGAGGGTACACAGGAATTTCATCTAGTCACTTTCATCATGTTGGTTTAATTCGTATTCGGTACTTTGATAATATTTGATATGTGGGTGGGGTGGTGCTTAGGTGCTGTTCTTACTTGAACAACCTCCTACTTATGATTAACCCTCCCGCAAGCATCGACAACTACGAGAAAAGTATTAAGAATAAATTCTAACCATAACATTAAACTTTTGGATCCAATTGGTTCCTTACGGAATAGTGTATAAACTGGGATTTAAGCTTCTGTCACTCTCGCAACCCATCATCTAATTGCTACTCCACAATGCATTCCCTTTGGCCCAAATATGGTGAAGTGTCATATAGTCGATGTTCACATGACACCACTAAGGGAATCACAACATACATACTATCAAAATATCGAACACATATCAAATTCACATGATTACTTGCAACATGATTTCTCCCGTGACCTCAAGAACAAAAGTAACTAATCACAAATGATAATCATGCTCAAGATCATAGGGGTATTAAATAGCATATTGGATCTGAACATATAATCTTCCACCAAATAAACCATATAGTAATCAACTACAAGATGTAATCAACACTACTAGTCACTCACAAGCACCAATCTATAGTTCTGGTAACAAGATTGAACACAAGAGATGAACTAGGGCTTGAGATGAGATGGTGTTGTTGATGTTGATCGAGATTTCCCTCGCCAAGATGGGAGAGTTGTTGGTGATGATGATGACGATGATTTCTATTAGGGAACATAGTAATTTCAAAAAAATTCCTACGCACTGGTACGTCTCCAACGTATCTATAATTTTTGATTGTTCCATGCTATTATATTACCTATTTTGAATGTTTATGGGCTTTACTTTACACATTTATATCATTTTTGGGACTAACCTGCTAACCGGAGGCCCAGCCCGTATTGCTGTTTTTTTTTGCCTATTCAGTATTTCAAGAAAAGGAATATCAAAAGGAGTCCAAACGGAATGAAACCTTCGGGAGCGTTATTTTTGGAACGAACGTGATCCAGAGGACTTGGAGTGCACGTCAAGAAGATATTGAGGAGGCCACGAGGGTGGAGGGCGCGCCCCCTGTCTCGTGGGCCCCTCGGGCGTCCACCGACCTACTTCTTCCTCCTATATATACCCACGTACCCCGAAAACATCAGAGGCGACCACGAAAAACTATTTCCACCACCGTAACCTTCTGTATCCGCGAGATCTCATCTTGGAGCCTTCGCCGGTGCTCCGCCGGAGGGGGAATCGACCATGGAGGGCTTGTACATCAACACCATAGCCCTCCGATGAGTTGTGAGTAGTTTACCACAGACCTTTGGGTCCATAGTTATTAGATAGATGGCTTCTTCTCTCTCTTTGAATCTCAATACAAAGTTCTCCTCGATCTGCTAGGAGATCTATTCGATGTAACTCTTTTTGCGGTGTGTTTGTCGAGATCCGATGAATTATGGGTTTATGATCAAGTTTATCTATGAGAAATATTTGAATCTCCTCTGAATTCTTTTATATGTGATTAAGTTATCTTTGCAAGTCTCCGAATTATCAGTTTGGTTTGGCCTACTAGATTGATCTTTCTTGCAATGGGAGAAGTGCTTAGCGTTGGGTTCAATCTTGCGGTGTCCTTTCCCAGTGACAATAGGGGCAGCAAGGCACGTATTGTATTGTTACCATCGAGGATAAAAAGATGGGGTTTATATCATATTGCATGAGTTTATCCCTCTACATCATGTCATCTTTCTTAATGCGTTACTCTGGTCTTATGAACTTAATACTCTAGATGCATGCTGGATAGCGGTCGATGTGTGGAGTAATAGTAGTAGATGCAGGCAGGAGTCGGTCTACTTGTCACGGACGTGATGCCTATATACATGATCATGCCTAGATAATCTCATAATTCGCTTTTCTATGAATTGCTCGACAGTAATTTGTTCACCCACCGTAATACTTATGCTATCTTGAGAGAAGCCACTAGTGAAACCTATGGCCCCCGGGTCTATATTTTATCATATAAGTTTGCTATTTACTTTTATTCGCATCTTTATTTTTCCAATCTATATTATCAAATACCAAAAATATATTTATCTTATCATATTATCTCTATCAGATCTCACTTTCGCAAGTGGCCGTGAAGGGATTGGCAACTCCTTTATTGCGTTGGTTGCAAGTTCTTTGTTTGTTTGTGTAGGTGCGTGGGACTTTTGAGGAGCCTCCTACTGGATTGATACCTTGGTTCTCAAAAACTGAGGGAAATACTTACGCTACTGTGCTGCATCACCCTTTCCTCTTCAAGGAAAACCAACGCAAGCTCAAGACGTAGCAAGAAGGATTTCTGGCGCCGTTGCCGGGGAGGTCTTCGCTCAAGTCAAGACATACCAAGTACCCATCACAAACTCATCTCCCTCACTTTTACATTATTTGCCATTTGCCTCTCGTTTTCCTCTCCCCCACTTCAGCCTTGCCGTTTTATTCGCCCTCTCTTTCCCAATCTCCTCTCTCTTTTGCTTGCTTTTTGTTTGCTCGTGTGTTGGGTCGTTTATCTTGTCGCTATGGCTAGTTCACCTATCATTATTAATACTCCCGATCATGAAGTTCTCAATTTTAAACAAAGGGAGGGAGAAAATTTAAAAGATGCTTGGCATAGAATTTGCAATGCTCAAAATAGATCTACTAGGAAGCAATCCACTTCCATTCTTCTTCGCAATTTTTATGTAGGCATTACTCCTTGGAATAGATATTTTCTTGATACCATTACCGGAGGAAACTTCTTGGGTACCCATAGTTTTGATGCCTATAATGCCATGTTAGATCTGTTTGGTCCACCCCCTCTTTTGGTTAATGGAACTGTTTTAACTTTGGAACATGTGATGCAAAGGCTTGAAATTATTGAAAATAAAGTTGCCACTGTTGAGTTAATTGAAAATTTGGATAAAAATATCCACAATCAGATTACCCAATATGGATCTAGGGTTGGAGTTACCTTGTAATTTTTTAAAGAAAAAGAACCCTTAGTTAATGAAAGAATGGATCTTGATTCTACAAGAATTAGTAAACTGGAGGATGTTATCACCAATTTATGGTCTGCTTTTTCATCTGTGAAAAATACCTCAACTCCTCCTACTAAAATTGCCAAGGTCATGTATGTTCCTAAAAATAAGGGTGAATCTTCTAGTAAAAATAGTGCCGATCTCAAATCAATAAGTGTTCATCCCAATATTTTTGCTATCATTAAGAAACCTTTTGCTACAAATGAGTTTCTTGATGTCTTGCCTACAAGCTTAATCATTACTAAAAAGAAAGAAACTCCTAAGGATATTAAGTGCTCTATTAAAGAATTGAGTGGCAAAGATGGCACTACTTAGATCTATCCTTGTTTTTATGCCTAGCTAGGGGCGTTAAACGATAGCGCTAGTTGGGAGGCAACCCAATTTTCTTTGTGTTTTTTGTTTTTGTTTCTGTTTAGTAATAAATTTATCATCTACCTTCTGTTTAGATGTGTTTTTATATTTTAATTAGTGTTTGTGCCAAGTAGAACCTATAGGATTTTCTCGTATGATAACTATTTGATCTTGCTGAAAATTCCAGAAACTTTCTGTTCACGAAAACAATTGTTTAAAATCACCAGAACGTGATAAAAATACTGATTCCAATTGCAGTAGATCAATAAGCAAATTATCTAGGTCTTCCTATTTTGGTAGAATTGTTTGAGTTCCAGAAGTTTGCGTTAGTTACAGATTACTACAGACTGTTCTGTTTTTGACAGATTCTGTTTTCCGTGTGTTGTTTGCTTATTTTGATGCATCTATGGCTAGTAAAATAGTTTATAAACCATAGAGAAGTTGGAATATAGTAGGTTTAACACCAATATAAATAAAGAATGAGTTCATTACAGTACATTGAAGTGGTGTTTTGCTTTCTTTCGCTAACGGAGCTTACGAGATTTCTGTTGAGTTTTGTGTTGTGAAGTTTTCAAGTTTTGGGCAAAGATTTGATGGACTATGGAATAAGGAGTGGCAAGAGCCTAAGCTTGGGGATGACCATGGCACCCCAAGATATTCAAGAATAGCCAAAAGCCTAAGCTTGGGGATGCCCCGGGAAGGCATCCCCTCTTTCGTCTTCGTTTATCGGTAACTTTACTTGGAGCTATATTTTTATTCACCACATGATATGTGTTTTGCTTGGAGCGTCTTGTATGATATTAGTCTTTGCTTCTTAGTTTGCCACAATCATCCTTTCTGTACACACCTTAGTTTATTAGAATACTCTATGAGCTTCACTTATATCTTTTGAGTTAAGTAGTTTTTGCTCTAGTGCTTCACTTATATTTCTTTGAGCACGGTGGTGGCTTAATTTTGTAGAAATTGTTGATCTCTCATGCTTGACTTATATTATTTTGAGAGTCTTTTAGAACAGCATGGTATTTGCTATGGTTAAATAAAATTGGTCCTAGAATGATGAGCATCCAAGTTGGGTATAATAAAAACTATCATAGGAAGTGAATTGGATGCTATGATCAATTTGATACTTGATAATTGCTTTGAGATATGGAGGTAGTGATATTAAAGTCATGCTAGTTGGGTGATTATGAATTTAAAGAATGCTTTTGTTGAAGTTAGCAAGTCCCGTAGCATGCACGTATGGTAAAAGTTGTGTAACAAATTTGAAACATGAGGTGTTCTTAGATTGTGCATCCTTATGAGTGGCAGTCGGGGACGAGCGATGGTCTTTTCCTACCAATCTATCCCCCTAGGAGCATGCGCGTAGTGCTTAGGTTTTTGATGACTTGTAGATTTTTTGCAATAAGTATATGAGTTCTTTATGACTAATGTTGAGTCCATGGATTATACGCACTTTTACCTTTCCATCATTGCTAGCCTCTTCGGTACCGTGCATTGCCCTTTCTCACCTTGAGAGTTGGTGCAAACTTCGCCGGTGCATCCAAACCCTGTGATACGATACACTCTATCACACATAAACCTCCTTATATCTTCCTCAAAACAGCCACCGTACCTACCTATTATGGCATTTCCATAGCCATTCCGAGATATATTGCCATGCAACATTCCATCGTTCCGTTTATCATCATGACACGCATCACCATTGTCATATTGCCTTGCATGATCATGTAGTTGACATCGTATTTGTGGCAAAGCCACCATGCATAATTTTTTATACATGTCACTCTTGATTCATTGCCCATCATGGTACACCGCCGGAGGCATTCATATAGAGTCATATCTTGTTCTAGTTTGGAGTTGTAATCCATAAGTTGTAAATAAATAGAAGTGTGATGATCATCATTATTAGAGCATTGTCCCAAATAAAAAAAAGAGAAAGGCCAAATAAAAAAAGGAAGGACCAAAAAAATAATATAAAAAGGGGACAATGTTACTATCTTTTTTTCGACACTTGTGCTTCAAAGTAGCACCATGTTCTTCATATAGAGTCTCATATGTTGTCACTTTCATATACTAGTGGGAATTTTTCATTATAGAACTTGGCTTGTATATTCCTACGATGGGCTTCCTCAAATGCCCTAGGTCTTCATGAGCAAGCAAGTTGGATGCACGCCCACTTAGTTTCTTTTGTTGAGCTTTCATACATTATTAGCTCTAGTGCATCCATTGCATGGCAATCCCTACTCCTCATGTTGACATCAATTGATGGGCATCTCCATAGCCCGTTGATTATCCTCGTCAATGTGAGACTTTCTCTCTTTTTTGCCTTCTCCACACAATCCCCATCATTATATTCTATTCCACCCATAGTGCTATATCCATGGCTCACGCTCATGTATTGCGTGAAGGTTGAAAAGTTTGAGATTATTTAAGTACGAAACAATTGCTTGGCTTGTCATCGGGGGTGTACAAGATGGGAGCATTTTTTTGTGTGATGAAAATCAAGCATGACCTAACTATATGATTTTGTAGGGATGAACTTTCTTTAGCCATGCTATTTTGAGAAGACATGATTACTTTGATTAGTATGCTTGAAGTATTATTATTTCTTATGTCAATATGAACTTTTATTTTGAATCATTTGGATCTGAACATTCATGCCACAATAAAGAAAATTGCATTGAGAATTATGCTAGGTAGCACTCCACATCAAAAATTCTGTTTTTTATCATTTACCTACTCGAGGACGAACAGGAATTAAGCTTGGGGATGCTTGATACGTCTCCAACGTATCTATAATTTTTTATTGTTCCATGCTATTATATTACCTGTTTTGGATGTTTATGGGCTTTACTTTACACATTTATATCATTTTTGGGACTAACCTACTAACCGGAGGCCCAGCCCGTATCGAAGAAAAGGAATATCAAACGGAGTCCAAACGGAATGAAACCTTCGGGAGCATGATTTTTGGAACGAACGTGATCCAGAGGACTTGGAGTGCACGTCAAGAAGCAATCGAGGAGGCCACGAGGGTGGAGGGCGCGCCCTTCCCTGGTGGGCACGCCCCTTGTCTCGTGGCCCCCTCGGGCGTCCAGCGACCTACTTCTTCCTCCTATATATACCCACGTACCCCGAAAACATCAGAGGCGACCACGAAAAACTATTTCCACCACCGTAACCTTCTGTATCCGCGAGATCTCATCTTGGAGCCTTCGCCGGCGCTCCGCCGGAGGGGGAATCGACCACGGAGGGCTTCTACATCAACACCATAGCCCCTCCGATGAGTTGTGAGTAGTTTACCACAGACCTTCGGGTCCATAGTTATTAGCTAGATGGCTTCTTCTCTCTCTTTGAATCTCAATACAAAGTTCTCCTCGATCTTCTTGGAGATCTATTCGATGTAACTCTTTTTGCGGTGTGTTTGTCGAGATCCGATGAATTGTGGGTTTATGATCAAGTTTATCTATGAGAAATATTTAAATCTCCTCTGAATTCTTTTATGTGTGATTAAGTTATCTTTGCAAGTCTCTTCGAATTATCAGTTTGGTTTGGCCTACTAGATTGATCTTTCTTGCAATGGGAGAAGTGCTTAGCTTTGGGTTCAATATTGCGGTGTCCTTTCCTAGTGACAGCAGGGGCAGCAAGGCACGTATTGTATTGTTGCCATCGAGGATAAAAAGATGGGATTTATATCATATTGCATGAGTTTATCCCTCTACATCATGTCATCTTTCTTAATGCGTTACTTTGTTCTTATGAACTTAATACTCTAGATGCATGCTAGATAGCAGTCGATGTGTGGAGTAATAGTAGTAGATGCAGGCAGGAGTCGGTCTACTTGTCACGGACGTGATGCCTATATACATGATCATGCCTAGATAATCTCATAATTATTCACTTTTCTATGAATTGCTCGACAGTAATTTGTTCACCCACCGTAATACTTATGCTATCTTGAGAGAAGCCACTAGTGAAACCTATGGCCCCCGGGTCTATCTTTTATCATATAAGTTTGCTATTTACTTTTATTCGAATCTTTATTTTTCCAATCTATATTATAAAATACCAAAAATATATTTATCTTATCATATTATCTCTATCAGATCTCACTTTCGCAAGTGGCCGTGAAGGGATTGACAACCCCTTTATTGCATTGGTTGCGAGTTCTTTGTTTGTTTGTGTATGTGCGTGGGACTTTTGAGGAGCCTCCTACTGGATTGATACCTTGGTTCTCAAAAACTGAGGGAAATACTTACGCTACTGTGCTGCATCACCCTTTCCTCTTCAAGGAAAACCAACGCAAGCTCAAGATGTAGCACGCACACGCAAGATCATGGTGATGCATAGCAACGAGCGGGAGAGTGTTGTCCACGTACCCTCGTAGACCGTAAGCGGAAGCGTTATGACAACGCGGTTGATGTAGTCGTACGTCTTCATGATCGACCGATCCTAGTACCGAACGTACGACACCTCTGCGATCTGCACACGTTCAGCTCGGTGACGTCCCGCGAACTCACGATCCAGTGGAGCTTCGCGGGAGAGTTCCGTCAGCACGACGGCGTGATGACGGTGATGACGAAGTTACCGACGCAGGGCTTCGCCTAAGCACCGCTACGATATGACCGAGGTGGATTATGGTGGAGGGGGGCACCGCACACGGCTAAAAGATCAATGATCAACTTGTGTGTCCATGGGGTGCCCCCCTCCCCGTATATAAAGGAGTGGAGGAGGGGGAGGGCCGGCCCTCCTATGGCGCGCCCTGGAGGAGTCCTACTTGTAAGGGCATTTTATGCCTAAGGTGTTTTGGTGATTGATGACAATGCTTTTGCGGACTAATCGTGTGCCTTGAGTATTTCAGTCGCTTCGTCGCTAGGCACAAGACGGTTTGGTACCCCTTGAAGACTATTGAAGACGGTGGTGTTCTACGTCTCCTTCGGTGGATTTGAGTCGTAGGATAGCCGTTCTATTAAGAGGGGGTCCGCGGTGGAAAGGTTCGGGTGGAATCATCACCTACACGTTTTCTCCCTTGCACCGCCTTTCCCTTTGCACCTTGGAGCATCCTCCGTTATCTTCATTGTTCTGCAAAAGAAGGATTCCTAGTGTTGCTTCTGAGGCATGCGGTAGTACTGCTCCTAGGAGCGGTAGTACCGCAGGCCCCTGCGGTAGTCCCGTAGGAACCCACGGTAGTACTGCTCCTATGGAGCTGTAGTACCGTGGCCTCAGGACCAGGCTCAGCCTCTCTTGCAGCTGTAGGGGCGGATGTAATTTTTTACATCTGCGCCCTACGCGGTAGTACCGCCCCATTTTCGCGGTAGTACCGTGTGTCCTGGTCCGGCTCAGTAACACGAGCGGAAGTAGGGGCGGATGTAATTTTTTACATCCCTCCCTGCACGGTAGTACCGCACGCCTGGCGCGGTAGTACCGTGTCGGATTTTTGCACTGTTCGATTTTCAGCGGAAGAAGGCACGGATGTATTTTTATTCACCCGTGCCCTTCCCAGCCTAGTCCATTCTGGCCTTGCGGTAGTACCGCAAGGGGGAGCGGTAGTTCCGCGTCAGCGGAAGTACCGCTCTCAGCCCTGGCGGCTCTGGCCTGGACTAGCCCCTGCCGTTGCAGCGGTAGTACCGCGGCCCGTCGCGGTAGTACCGAGAGCCCCTGCGGTAGTACCGCTTGTCTGGAGCGGTAGTACCGCAGGTCGTGGGCTGAGTAAGTGGGTAACGGTTGGATTTATCTCTCCACTATAAAAGGGGTGTCTTCTTCCTCTAGTTGACCACCTCTTCCATTCCTAAGCTCCATTGTTGCTCCAAGCTCCATTTTCGCCCGATCTCTCTCCCTAGCCAATCAAACTTGTTGATTTGCTCGGGATTGGTTGAGAAGGCCCCGATCAACACTTCCACCAAGAGAAATTTGATTCCCCCACTAATCCCTAGCGGATCTTGTTACTCTTGGGTGTTTGAGCACCCTAGACGGTTGAGGTCACCGTGGAGCCATAGTCCATTGTGGTGAAGCTTCGTGGTGTCGTTGGGAGCCTCCAATTAAGTTGTGGAGATTGCCCCAACCTTGTTTGTAAAGGTTCGGTCGCCGCCTTCAAGGGCACCAGTAGTGGAATCACGGCATCTCGCATTGTGTGAGGGCGTGAGGAGAATACGGTGGCCCTAGTGGCTTCTTGGGGAGCATTGTGCCTCCACACCGCTCTAACGGAGACGTACTTCCCCACAAAAGGAAGGAACTTCGGTAACACATCCTCGTCTTCACCGGCTCCACTCTTGGTAATCTCGTGCCTTTACTCGTGCAAGTTTATTTGTGTTACTTTCCTTGCTTGCTTGTGTGCTTGTTGTTGTTGCATCATATAGGTTGCCCACCTAGTTGCACATCTAGACAACCTACTTTGATGCAAAGTTTAATTTGGTAAAGAAAAGTTTAAAATTGTTAGTTGCCTATTCACCCCCCCCTCTAGTCAATTGGTATCAGAGCCTCGTCTCTTTATTAAGGACTTTGCCGTCTGAAGAGTATGGTTGACACCGTAGACGGAGTGGAGGAGCACTCCGGTGTGAATCCGGTCTCGTCTACGGCCGATGGGGGAACCTCGATCTCACGCGAGGAATTCAATGTGGCTTTGGACACATTGAAAACCTCCATGACGGACGAGGTTGAAAGCATGTTTAATAAATTCCTTGAAGGGCTTAAACTATCTACCGCACCGTTGAAAGTGGGTGATCTCACTAACAAGGTGACGGATGCTAACTCCGACAAGGGGGAAGCTACTAGTGAAAAAGCTCCTTCTTCTAGTGGTAAGAATGGCACCGGCATCTTTGCCCATGTGGAACATCCACCGGTGTATGGTGGACCGATTCCTTCTACTCATTTGAATCATGTCGGTCCTCCTCCTAAGATTGTGAAAAATGAGGATTTTGATTCTTGGGTTTATCGCTTTAAGCGTCATTTAAATCATGTGAATACTAATCTTTGGAGAATCATTGAAGAAGGTTTCTATCCGCATGACCGAATCAACTTCATGCCTAGAGAAGCCGCGGACAATCAATTCAATGAGAATGCTCTCTTTATCATCCAAGATGCAATTCCACCCGAAGATCTTCCTCACCTCCGGCCCTATGCTATGGCCAAAGATGCTTGGCACCAAGTTGTTTCCCTCTACCGGGGAAGCGCAAGCATTCAACGCTCCAACTATGAAGTGGTGCAAGATGAAGCTGACGAGTTTGCCATGAAAGAAGATGAAGAACCTCGCGAGCTTTATCGGAGAGTAACCAAACTTGCGGTCTCTCTCCGAGATCATGGGAGCAAGGACACAGATGAAAATTGGATCAAGCGCAAATTCCTCAAGGCAATGATGCCTTACCACAAGGCCATGTCCTCCGTCATTCGTCAACGGCCGGACTTCCACACCTTGTCCTCAAGTGAAGTGTTGGATGAGTTTGTGGCTATGAGCATCTTGGACAAGACCGCCGACAATGCGGTTCTTCACTCCCAAAGAGAAAAGAAGCCCAACCTTGCTTTGAATGCCAAGATTATTGTGGAGGAAGAGGGCGAAGAGGAAGAAGAGGAGAGCAACCTCAAAGATACAAAGTATGCCTATCATGAACACATGGCTCTTGCTTCAAGGCAATTTTGGAGCAAGAAGAACTCAAGGCCCAACTTCAACAAGAACAATTCAAGTGGCACCAAGGGCAAGCAACGTATGAGGACTTGTTTTAATTGTGGCAATGTGAGCCACTTTGTTGCGGAGTTCCCGTATGAGAAGAGGGAAGACAATGGTGGCAAGCTCATCCGAAAGGACAAGGCCAAGTCTTTCCCCAACAAGAACAACTTCACCAAGAAGACTCCTCCTAGGGCGTTGGTGGTACAAGAAGAGTACAATGAGGATGACGATGATGACGAAGATGGTGAGTCGATTGCCATGGCCTCCGTTTCCATTGCATCAACTCCACGGGTGTCTCGCTTTGACTCACCCAATGAGAACATCACCGCCAAGTGCCTCATGGCTAAAGCCACCAACAAGGTAACCCCCAGCATCAAAACTACCATCATTAATAATCCTTCATTGACGGATTGCATTGATGAAGATGAGGGATCTAGTGTAGAGGAAAATGAGTTTGAGTCCTTTATGGGTAAACTCAAGGGTAAATCCAAGAAGCACTTCGTTGCTCTCTTGGAACAACTTGGGGAAGCCAATGTCATGATCGAGGCTCACGAAGAAACCATCTCTAAGATGGAGGGGCATAGTCGTGACTATGCCGATGAGATTTCGGATCTTTCCAATGCTCTTGAGGAAGAGCGTGGTCTTTGTTTGGCTCTTGAGGAGTCATACAACAATGACCATGCTAAACTAAAGAAAGATCTTGATCATGCTCTTGTTGTGTCTCGTGTGCTAAATTCCGAGAAAGCCAAACTTGGGATTGATCTTGCTAGACTCAAGGAGGAGTCTGATATACTTGACAAGGCTCACAAGGCCTTGAAGGTTATTCATGCTAACCTTAGAGAGTCTCATGATCAACTCCAAGTGAATCTAACCAAGGAGAAAGCCACCTTTCCTCATATGGTTTTAATTGATAATGCAAATGCTACTAACCCTTGTTGTGAGCATGAGCATCTTATTGAGGAGAATGCTAAGTTGAAGGAGCAACTTGAGAAAGGCCTTGTGTCGTGCATACAAGGTGAGAAGAACCTCAACGACCTTTTGAGCAATCAAAAGGAAGTGGTTGCCAAGGAGGGGATTGGGCTCGCACCCAAGCCCAAGAACAAGAAGAAGAATGACAAGACCAAATGACCTCCTCCTCTCAAGCAAACTTTTGTGAAGGAAGGAGAGGGTGCTCCCAAGGAGAAGAAGAACAAGGTGAAGGGTGGTGGTGTCAAGAAGGGCAAGGCCACCCCTTCCAACAAAGCCGGTGACTTTAACCCTTCTTATGTGTTGTGTCGTGCTAGTGATGGGCATGTTTATGCCAAATTTGTTGGTTCTCCATATGAGTACATTGAATGGTCTATTTGGGTTCCTAAGACCCTTGTCACTAACATTAAAGGACCCATCAGAAAATGGGTACCTAAAACCAATCATTGATCTCTTATAGGTGTTTGCTTCCGGTGGGGGATCATGGTTGCTCGATAGTGGAGCTACAAATCATATGACCGGGAGCAAGGACTTGGTGGTGGATGTTCACAAGATTCCATCCATGCCCACCAATGTCGAGTGGGGTGATGCCTCATCTTCTAAGGTATTGGGAATTGGCAAGGTTGTCATTTCTCATGATCTCACGATCGAGAAGGTCATGCTTGTTGAGTCCCTTGCATACAATTTACTTTTCATTCGTCAACTTGCAATCATGGGCTTTTCCACCTTCTTTGATATTGGTACCGTGGCCCTCTTGTGGAGCAAGACTTTTAAAGTAGCCTTTGTTGGGCATGTCGAGAATGGTCTATATGTGATTAAGTTCTCGGAGCGACCCACTAAGACCACGACATGCCTAATGGCTAAAGTTGACGTGGGATGGTTTGGGATCGATGTTTAGCCCATGTCAATATGAGATCTTTGCAAAGTCTTCTCAAGGGGGACCATGTCCGTGGACTAACAAATGTTAGTTTTGCCAAAGATCGTGCTTGCAGTGCTTGTATCGAAGGAAAGCTACATGAGAAGGCTCACCCTCCCTCAACTATCATTTTCTCGAAGAGGCCTTTGGAGCTCCTTCACTTGGATCTCTTTGGGCCTCCATCCTTTGATAGTCTTGGGGGTAGAAAGTGTTTCTTGGTGATTGTGGATGACTATTCAAGATACACTTGGGTATATTTCTTCAAGAGGAAGAGCGAGACCCAACAAACCGTCATCGACTTTGCAAATGAAGCTCAACGACAACACAATGCAAAGATCTTGACTATAAGAAGTGACAACGGCTCCGAGTTCAAGAACTACACCTTGGATGAGTTTTTGAGTGATGAGGGAATCAAGCATCAATATTCCGCACCTTATACCCCTCAACAAAATGGTGTAGCGGAGAGGAAGAACCGGACGTTGATGGATGCGGCAAGGACCATGATGGCGGAGTTCAAGTCTCCATATAACTTTTGGGCCGAAGCCATCAACACCGCGTGTCATGCATCTAATCGGCTCTACCTCCGCAAAGGCTTGAACAAGACTCCTTATGAGATTCTCACCGGCAACAAGCCCAACCTCAAGTACTTTCGGGTGTTCGGGTGTAAGTGCTTCATTCTCAAGAAAGGTGTCCGTTTGTCTAAATTTGAGGCTAGAGCTTATGAGGGCATATTTGTTGGTTATGCTACAAACTCTCATGCTTACCGTGTACTCAACAAGTCCACGGGACTTATTGAGGAAACGTGTAATGTGGAGTTTGATGAGAATAACGGCTCCCAAGTGGAGCAAAGTGGTACTTGTGATGTAGGTGAAGAAATTCCTCCCCAAGCCATAAGAAGAATGGGTGTTGGTCACATCCTACCCATTGAGGAACCCCTTGTGGCCGAAGGAGAAGGACAATGTTCCACTCAAGTGGAGCCATCACCAACCCAAGACCCACACGCTTCCGAAGAACAAAATGAAGTCCCTCAACCTCATGAACAAGATCAAGGGCAAGATCAACCTCAAGACGGTGTTTAATCACCAAGTGATGCCCAAGGTCAAGTTCTCTCCTCCGGGCAAGTTCAAGATCAAGAGCAAGCTCAAGATCAAGAACAAGCTCAAGACGGTGCTCAAGATGATCATGTTACCCCTCCTCGTTTCACATCCGAGGAGGAATTAGAGCGCCGTGCCGCGAAGATTGCTTCCAAGCTCACCACCAAAGGTCATCTCATGGAGAATGTGGTTGGAAGCCTAAGAAAGGGGGTAAGTACTCGTAGACAATTGGCAAACTATTGTGAACATCATGCGTTTGTCTCTTGCGTTGAACCCCAAAAGGTCTATGAGGTGCTCGAAGATCCGGATTGGCTCAATGCCATGCATGAAGAACTCAACAACTTCGAGTACAACAAGGTGTGGAGATTGGTGCCAAGGCCAACGGGGAACCACAATGTCATTGGAACCAAGTGGATATTCAAGAACAAGCAAGATGCTCATGGGACCATCGTTCGCAACAAGGCAAGATTGGTGGCACAAGGCTACTCCCAAGTCGAGGGTATCGACTGCGGTGAAACCTTTGCTCCCGTTGTTCGCCTTGAATCCATTCGTTTGTTGATTGCTTATGCTTCTCATCACAACTTTAAGTTGCAACAAATGGATGTCAAAAGTGCTTTTCTTAATGGTCCTATTAATGAGTTGGTATACGTCAAGCAACCCCCCGGGTTCGAGGATCCCTACTTTCCCGATCATGTGTATCAACTCGATAAGGCACTCTATGGCCTTAAACAAGCCCCACATGCATGGTATGACCACCTTACCGAGTTGTTACAAGACCGTGGATTTGAAGTTGGGCTAATCGACCCCACTCTTTTTACTAAGAAGGTCAAAGGGGAGTTGTTTGTATGCCAACTATATGTTGATGATATTATCTTCGGTTCCCCTAACAAAGCTTTCAATGAGGAATTTGCCGCTCTCATGACCTCCAAGTTCAAGATGTCTTCGATGGGAGAGTTGAAGTTCTTCCTTGGCTTTGATATCAAGCAAAGAAGAGAAGGTACCTTCATCAACCAAGCCAAATATACTCAAGACATGTTAAAAAGATTCAAGCTAAGTGATGTCAAGCCGGCTTCTACTCCAATGCCTACCAAGTGCCAACTTGACATTGATCCCAATGGTAAAGCGGTGGATCAAAAGGTATATCGCTCTATGATAGGCTCCTTGCTTTACCTTTGTGCATCTAGACCGGATATCATGTTGAGTGTGGGAATATGTGCACGGTTTCAAGCCGCACCGAAGGAAAGCCACTATGTGGCGGTCAAGCGAATCTTTCGATATTTGGATCATACCCCAAACTTGAAGGATATATGGATTCCGATTGGGCGGGAGACAAAGTGGATAGGAAGTCAACTTCCGGAGGGTGCCAATTTCTGGGTTGCTCTTTGGTGAGTTGGTCTTCCAAGAAGCAAAGTTGTGTGTCTCTCTCGTCCACCGAAGCGGAATATGTGGCGGCCGGTAGTTGTTGTGCACAACTCCTATGGATGAGGCAAACTTTAAAGGAGTACGGTGTCATTTGTGACAAAGTGCCTCTTTGGTGTGACAATGAAAGTGCCATCAAGATTTCTCTCAACCTGGTGCAACACTTCAAGACGAAGCATATTGAGATTCGGTATCACTTCATCCGGGATCATATTAAGCGAGGGGAGATCGAGCTCAAGTATGTCAACACTCATGATAACCTTGCAGATATTTTCACGAAGCCCTTGGATGAAGCAAGATTTCGTGAGTTAAGGCATGAGCTAAATATCATTGATTCGAGCAATGTGGCTTGAACCCTTGCACAACCCACCACACTCAACTTGTTGTCTAGTTTAGGTGTAGGCATGGACATAGGGGGAGTGTTGTTATCTCAATGAACTCTCCCTCCCCCCATTATGCATAAATTGATCAACTCTTTCACATTAGCCATTTTTGATGGTACATGTGCTTCAAAGACGAGTCTTGGTCATGGGCCCAAGGATAATTCTTCACGGTGCCATACCAATCAACTCAAACATAGGTGGCTCCGGCCACCGCCCCCTCCTTGGAGAGGTTGTGTCTCGTTTTGGTCTTTGTTGCCTCTTGTTTGTTTGCGGTGTCTCGCCTGTTTGCTCGTTGGTGTGTGTGTTCTCTTGAAGGTTCCGTGCAAAGTCGTTTTCTTCCGTGCTTGAAACTGCATTTTCCTGGGTTCACGGTACTATCGTGGTCCACCACGGTACTACCGCAAGGACACGGTACTACCGCAACCAGCACGGCAGTAATTTTTTACTGCCGCTGGTGGAGCAGTACTACCGCCCATGTCGCGGTACTTCCGCCGGGGCGGTACTACCGCAATGAGTCGCGGTACTACCGTGGAGTAGCGAGCGCGTGGGGATTATGAGCGGGCAGGGGGAGTTCCAACTCCCCCATACCCATTCACTCCTTCTTCCGACGCCGCCTCTCTCTCTCCTACCCACGAATGGCGCCGGAGACCCTCGCCGGATCTCCCTCTCCGGCTGCCCTCCTCGGATTCCGACCGGTGGGATCGTTTCCACCACTTCCTCTTGACATGGAACCAGGTCTTTCCCCAAATCCCTCTCTTTTTGGCTTGTTCCTTTGCTTCTAGGTTTTTGGGGAGATGCTAGTTGTTCTTGAGAAATTAGGCTAAATCTTTGCAAGAGTAGGATGGAGAAGAGTAGTATTGCGTAGAGTTTGTACATCATATGTTGTCCCGTGGTAGATTTGATCGACCGTAGTACCGCTTTGTCGTCACGGTAGTTCCCAGATCTACTTGCTGTTTCGGATCTGAAATCGTGCGGTACTACTGCACCTCCGGAGCAGTACTACCGCGCTCGCGGTACTACCGTGATTTGGCGCGGCACTAATTTTTAGTTCCGCACGACCAAGCAGTGCTACATTTGCTGTCAAATCTCCATGTGGCATTTATCATGTGCGAATTCTACTTGTTTCACTGTTTTGCCGCGTTCTTTGCACTAATTCTTCTCGCGTTTCTTGTGTGTTTGTTTTATGGTGTGTGGCTCAGGTGCTCATGCTCGCCGTTCCAACCCAAGCCGTGACACGGGCTCCAAGCGTCTGCGCAATCAAGATGAAGCTCCTGAGGGCTCCAGTGCCCCCCAACGCAGGACCAAGCACACCGCCAACAAGCAGAAGGATCCCGTCATGGGCATGGATGAGATGCCCTAGGCCGAGTTTGTCATTCGAAGGAAGATCAACCCATATGTGCATCCCCGAGCTAACTTGCGAGGCGATGATCTCTTTTGGACCAAGCAGCAGAATCTGATCTATCTAGATGTGATCAAGGCCAAGCAGAACCTCTACGTGGAAGTTCACTGGATTGACATGCATCATATGAGGCAGGACAAGCACCGTGGCTACTTTGGAGAGGCCTTGGATCTAGTGGAGCAGTTCGACATTGAGCACATGCTCACCTTTCACAAGGATTTTGATCTAGAGATTATAGCACAGTTCTTTGCTTCGGTCTACTTCGGCATCGATGAAGCAAGGACCATGACTTGGATGACCAATGGTCGACGGATGTCTGCGACATGGAAGGAGTTCATGGAGTTGCTTCAAGTTCCTGATGAAGGGCTTGACACGCCAGTTGGAGTTCGCCCTCATGCCAACTCTAAGTCTGCCAACAAGAACAAGCTCCAGCCATTCCTTGTCCTGAAGACACTTCCCAGCAAGAAGCAGGTGTCGGTGCTTAACCCGTTTCTTGACATCATGCATCGGCTCTTCCGGAACACCCTATTCCCGCGCATTGGTGACATGGGCAGGTGCATGCTTACCTTGTTGACATGTTGCTGCTTTGTGAGGATGCTCGTCAGGCTCAGACTCAGCCACTTGATGTCTCACATATCATGTGGTCTGAGCTTCAGTTCGCCGTGTTCAACCGTAAGGTCCCCATCTATGGGTCTTACCTGTTTCACCTGATCTCCATGACTTGGGAGAAGCTCTTTCCCAATGATGAGTTTGAAGCTCCAGGCTGGATTCGGCATGAGCCCATCAGGCTCCGCATCAAGCCCTAATGGGCTAACACTACTACTGCTGCTGAGGCTGCCAGGATGGATGTGGATGCAGATGAGGATGAGGAGGAGCCAGCAGATGAGGTCAGCTGTGAGGGTTACATCCCTCCCACCTCTGAGCCATCTTGGGCTAAGAAGCTGAAGAACAAGATGAAGACCCTGTTCTGCATGCAGGCCAAGGGACAGTACATGACTCATGTTGCCTCCAAGGAGAGTCGCTGCCGTGACAAGAAGATCATGAAGCTGTTTGGAGAGGAAGTTTCTGGCGGTTCTGAGGAGCACATCACTCCAGAGGCTGAGTGGATGGCGAAACAAGGCTTCAAGTGGACTAATTCAGAGGAGGACGTCGAGGAGACCATTCCTGCTGCCGAGTCTGACGAGGACCGTACGTCAGACTACTCCGCTTGAACCACCACTTGTGTGTAGGTGTCCTCTCTGCCTTTTTGGCGTCTTGCTGCCAAAGGGGGAGAGAGTGTAGGGATTTGCGAGAGTCTTGTGTCTTGTGTCTTGTGTTTGCTTTGCTCGTGTTTGTTCCGTTGAACCTTGCTTGCTTTGGTTTAGTTTGCTCGTGAGACTTGGTCTATCATATGGTGTAAGACATATGCACTCTATCGTACCTTATTACCTTATTGAGCTTATGTTATACTGTGCTATTTATGTTATGCTCATATTTACTATCTTGCTTAGTGTTAGCCGTTTGTTGCAAGATATGCTTTGTCTCTAAAATATAGGGGGAGTGTTGATCCTAGTTACGTGCCGTGCAGTCCAAAGCACTTTACCCTCTGGCACGCATCTAGGGGGGAGCTCGTCCATATTTTAGAGTTGTGGGGTTTGCTCATGTGCTATATTCTTTCCCTTTGTGCAAATCCCGTATTGTCATCAATCCACCAAAAAGGGGGAGATTGTGAGGGCATTTTATGCCTAAGGTGTTTTGGTGATTGATGACAATGCTTTTGCGGACTAATCGTGTGCCTTGAGTATTTCAGTCGCTTCGTCGCTAGGCACAAGATGGTTTGGTACCCCTCGAAGACTATTGAACACGGTGGTGTTCTACGTCTCCTTTGGTGGATTTGAGTCGTAGGATAGCCGTTCTATTAAGAGGGGGTCCGCGGTGGAAAGGTTCGGGTGGAATCATCACGTACACGTTTTCTCCCTTGCACTGCCTTTCCCTTTGCGCCTTGGAGCATCCTCCGTTATCTTCATTGTTGTGCAAAAGAAGGATTCCTAGTGTTGCTTCTGAGGCATGCGGTAGTACTGCTCCTAGGAGCGGTAGTACCGCAGGCCCCTGCGGTAGTACCGCAAGCCCTTGTGGTAGTACCGTAGGAACCCACGGTAGTACCGCTCCTATGGAGCTGTAGTACCGTGGCCTCAGGACCAGGCTCACCCTCTCTTGCGGCTGTAGGGGCGGATGTAATTTTTACATCCGCGCCCTACGCGGTAGTACCGCCCCATGTGCCCGGTAGTACCGTGTGTCCTGGTCCGGCTCAGTAACACGAGCGGAAGTAGGGGCGGATGTAATTTTTTACATCCGCTCCCTGCACGGTAGTATCGCATGCCTGGCGCGGTAGTACTGTGTCGGATTTTTGCACTGTTTGATTTTCAGCGGAAGAAGGCACGGATGTATTTTTATTCACCCGTGCCCTTCCCAGCCTAGTCCATTCTGGCCTTGCGGTAGTACCGCAAGGGGGAGCGGTAGTTCCACGTCAGCGGCAGTACCGCTCTCAGCCCTGGCGGCTCTGTCCTGGACTAGCCCCTGCCGTTGCAGCGGTAGTACCGCGGCCCATTGCGGTAGTACTGTGAGCCCCTGCGGTAGTACCGCTTGTCTGGAGCGGTAGCACCGCAGGTCGCGGGCTGACTAAGTGGGTAACGGTTGGATTTGTCTCTCCACTATAAAAGGGGTGTCTTCTTCTTCTAGTTGACCACCTCTTCCATTCCTAAGCTCCATTGTTGCTCCAAGCTCCATTTTCACCCGATCTCTCTCCCTAGCCAATCAAACTTGTTGATTTGCTCGGGATTGGTTGAGAAGGCCCCGATCTACACTTTCACCAAGAGAAATTTGATTCCCCGACTAATCCCTAGCGGATCTTGTTACTCTTGGGTGTTTGAGCACCCTAGACGGTTGAGGTCACCGCGGAGCCATAGTCCATTGTGGTGAAGCTTCGTGGTGTCATTGGGAGCCTCCAATTAAGTTGTGGAGATTTCCCCAACCTTGTTTTTAAAGGTTTGGTCGCCGCCTTCAAGGGCACCAATAGTGGAATCACGGCATCTCGCATTGTGTGAGGGCGTGAGGAGAATACGATGGCCCTAGTGGCTTCTTGGTGAGCATTGTGCCTCCACACCGCTCTAACGGAGACGTACTTCCCCTCAAAAGGAAGGAACTTCGGTAACACATCCTCGTCTTCACCGGCTCCACTCTTGGTTATCTCGTGCCTTTACTTGTGCAAGTTTATTTGTGTTACTTTCCTTGCTTGCTTGTGTGCTTGTTGTTGTTGCATCATATAGGTTGCCCACCTAGTTGCACATCTAGACAACCTACTTTGATGCAAAGTTTAATTTGGTAAAAAAAGTTTAAAATTGTTAGTTGCCTATTCACCCCCCCCCCCTCTAGTCAACTATATCGATCCTTTCACTACTCCCACTGGGAGTAGGATTCCCCCCCCCCTTCCCTAGTTGGACTAGGAGAGAAGGAAGGGGGAGAGAGGGACGAAGGAAAGGGGGGCGCCGCGCCCCCTCCTAGTCCAATTCGGACCAGAGGGAGAGGTGGCGCGCGGCCTGCCCTGGTCTCCTCTCTCTCTCCACTATGGCCCAATAAGGCCTATACACTTACCGGGGGGTTCCGGTAACCTCCCGGTACTCCGGTAAATTCCTGAATTCACCCGGAACTATTCCGATGTCCAAATATAGGCTTCCAATATATCGATCTTTATGTCTCGACCATTTTTAGACTCCTCTTCATGTCGGTGATCATATCCGGGACTCCGAACTACCTTCGGTATATCAAAACACATAAACTCATAATACCGATCGTCACCGAACGTTAAGCATGCGACCCTACGGGTTCGAGAACTATGTAGACATGACCGAGACACGTTTCCGGTCAATAACCAATAGCGGAACCTGGATGCTCATATTGGCTCCAACATATTCTACGAAGATCTTTATCGGTCAAACCGCACAACAACATACGATGTTCCCTTTGTCATTGGTATGTTACTTGCCGGAGATTCGATCGTCGGTATCTCAATACCTAGTTCAATCTTGTTACCGGCAAGTCTCTTTACTCATTCCGTAATACATCATCCCGCAACTAACTCATTAGTTGCATTGCTTGCAAGGCTTATAGTGATGTGCATTACCGAGAGGGCCCAGAGATACCTCTCCGACAATCGGAGTGACAAATCCTAATCTTGATCTATGCCAACTCAACAAGTACCATCGGTGACACCTGTAGAGCACCTTTATAATCACCCAGTTACACTGTGACGTTTGGTAGCACACAAAGTGTTCCTCCGGTATTCGGGGGTTGCATAATCTCATAGTCATAGGAACATGTATAAGTCATGAAGAAAGCAATAGCAATATACTAAACGATCAAATGCTATGCTAACGGAATGGGTCAAGTCAATCACATCATTCTCTAATGATGTGATCCCATTAATCAAATGACAACTCATGTCTATGGCTAGGAAACTTAACAATCTTTGATTCAACGAGCTAGTCAAGTAGAGGCATACTAGTGACACTCTGTTTGTCTATGTATTCACACATGTACTAAGTTTCCGGTTAATACAATTCTAGCATGAATAATAAACATTTATCATCATATAAGGAAATATAAATAACAACTTTATTATTGCCTCTAGGGCATATTTCCTTCAATTTCCCCCTCCGGGAGGGAAGTTCCCCTGGCGGAATTGCTCCGCCGGAGGGCAAAAGTGCTCCTGCCCAAGTTCCGCCTCGAGGCGGCGACGCTTTGTCTCGAAAGTCCACTCCTTTTTTTTTCTAGGTCAAAATTACCTATATACCAAAAGATGGGCACCGGAGGTGGGCCTGGGTGAGCACAACCCACCAGGGGGCGCCTGGGCTCCCTGGCGCGCCCCGGTGGGTTGTGCCCACCTAGTGAGCCCCGTCTGGTAGTTATTTGCTCCAATCTTCCTCAAATATTCCATAAAATATCTCCGTGAAGTTTCAGCTTGTTTGGAGTTGTGTAGAATAGGTAGCCTAACGTAGCTTTTCTAGCTGCCGGAATTCTCCCTCTTTGTGTATACCTTGCATATTATGAGAGAAAAGGAATTAGAATTACTCCAAAAAGCATTATTATGGATAAAAACATCATAAATAACAGTAAGAAAACATGATGCAAAATGGACGTATCAACTCCCCCAAGCTTAGACCTCGCTTGTCCTCGAGCGAAAACCGAAATCGAAAAACATGTCCACATGCTTTGAGAGAGAGGTGTCGATAAAAACAAAATACGGACATAGAAGCATCATTCAGATTATTATAACAACAACAAATCCTAATCTTGATCTATGCCAACTCAACAAGTACCATCGGTGACACCTGTAGAGCACCTTTATAATCGCCCAGTTACGTTGTGACGTTTGGTAGCACACAAAGTGTTCCTTCGGTATTCGGGAGTTGCATAATCTCATAGTCATAGGAACATGTATAAGTCATGAAGAAAGCAATAGCTATGTACTCCGCTTCACACATAGATCCCGCCACGACGCTTTGCTTAGAACTGCACCAACTGACAGCTCCACCGTTTAATATAAACACGTATCCGGTTTGTGACTTAGAGTCATCCGGATCAGTGTCAAAGCTTGCATCGACGTAACCATTTGCGACGAGCTCTTTGTCACCTCCATAAATGAGAAACATATCCTTAGTCCTTTTCAGGTATTTCAGGATGTTCTTGACCGCTGTCCAGTGATCCACTCCTGTATTACTTTGGTACCTCCCTCCTAAACTAATAGCAAGGCACACATCAGGTCCATTACACAGCATTGCATACATGATAGAGCCTATGGCTGAAGCATAGGGAACACTTTTCATTTTCTCTCTATCTTCTGTAGTGGTTGGGCATTGAGTCTGACTCAACTTCACACCTTGTAACACAGGCAAGAACCCTTTCTTTGCTTGATCCATTTTGAACTTCTTCAAAACTTTGTCAAGGTATGTGCTTTGTGAAAGTCCAATTAAGCGTCTTGATCTATCTCTATAGATCTTGATGCCCAACATATAAGCAGCTTCACCGAGGTCTTTCATTGAAAAACTCTTGTTCAAGTATCCTTTTATGCTATCCAGAAATTCTATATCATTTCCAATCAACAATATGTCATCCACATATAATATTAGAAATGCTACAGAGCTCTCACTCACTTTCTTGTAAATACAGGCTTCTCCAAAAGTCTGTATAAAACCATATGCTTTGATCAGACTATCAAAACATTTATTCCAACTCCGAGAGGCTTGCACCAGTCCATAAATGGATCGCTGGATCTTGCACACTTTATTAGCACCCTTTGGATCGATAAAACCTTTAGGTTGCATCATATACAACTATTCTTCCAGAAATCCATTCAGGAATGCAGTCTTTACATCTATTTGCCAAATTTCTTAATCATAAAATGCAGCAATTGCCAACATGATTCGGACAGATTTAAGCATCGCTACGGGTGAGAAAGTCTCATCGTAGTCAACTCCTTGAACTTGTCGAAAACCTTTCGCAACAAGTCGAGCTTTGTAGACAGTAACATTACCATCAGCGTCAGTCTTCTTCTTGAAGATCCATTTATTCTCAATGGCTTGCCGATCATCGGGCAAGTCAACCAAAGTCCACACTTTGTTCTCATACATGGATCCCATCTCAGATTTCATGGCCTCAAGCCATTTCGCGGAATCAGGGCTCATCATCGTTTCCTCATAGTTCGTAGGTTCGTCATGGTCAAGTAATATGACCTCCAGAACAGG
Organism: Aegilops tauschii subsp. strangulata; assembly: GCF_002575655.3. Lineage (NCBI taxonomy): Eukaryota > Viridiplantae > Streptophyta > Magnoliopsida > Poales > Poaceae > Aegilops > Aegilops tauschii. The sequence continues at coordinate 37,675,867 of NC_053041.3, read as the reverse complement.
ATTACCGTACCACTCTGGTGCGGATCTTACTCTGGTTGACCTACGAGGTTCGGTAGTAACTTGATCTGAAGTTACAAGATCATCATCATTAGCTTCCTCACTAATTGGTGTAGGAATCACAGGAACATATTTTTGTGATGAACTACTTTCCAATAAGGGAGCAGGTACAGTTACCTCATCAAGTTCTACTTTCTTCCCACTCACTTCTTTCAAGAGAAACTCCTTCTCTAGAAAGGATCTATTCTTAGCAACCAATGTCTTGCCTTCGGATCTGTGATAGAAGGTGTACCCAACAGTCTCCTTTGGGTATCCTATGAAGACACATTTCTTCGATTTGGGTTCGAGCTTATCAGGTTGAAGCTTTTTCACATAAGCATCACAGCCCCAAACTTTAAGAAACGACAACTTTGGTTTCTTGCCAAACCACAATTCATATGGTGTTGTCTCAACGGATTTAGATGGTGCCCTATTTAACGTGAATGCAGCCGTCTCTAAAGCATAACCCCAAAACGATAGCGGTAAATCAGTAAGAGACATCATAGATCGCACCATATCTAGTAAAGTACGATTACGACGTTCGGACACACCATTATGCTGTGGTGTTCCGGGTGGCGTGAGTTGCGAAACTATTCCGCATTGTTTCAAATGAAGACCAAACTCGTAACTCAAATATTCTCCTCCATGATCAGATCGTAGAAATTTAATTTTCTTGTTACGATGATTTTCCACTCCACTCTGAAATTCTTTGAACTTTTCAAATGTTTCAGACTTATGTTTCATTATGTAGATATACCCATATCTGCTCAAATCATGTGTGAAGGTGAGAAAATAACTATACCCGCCGCGAGCCTCAACATTCATCGGACAACATACATCAGTATGTATGATTTCCAACAAATCTGTTGCTCGCTCCATTGTTCCGGAGAACGGCGTTTTAGTCATCTTGCCCATGAGGCATGGTTCGCAAGTACCAAGTGATTCATAATCAAGTGATTCATAATCAAGTGATTCCAAAAGTCCATCAGAATGGAGTTTCTTCATGCGCTTTACACCAATATGAGCTAAACGGCAGTGCCACAAATAAGTTGCACTATCATTATCAACTCTGCATCTTTTGGCTTCAATATTATGAATATTTGTATCACTACTATCGAGATTCAATATAAATAGACCACTCTTCATGGGTGCATGACCATAAAAGATATTACTCATATAAATAGAACAACCATTATTCTCTGATTTAAATGAATAACTGTCTCGCATCAAACAAGATCCAGATATGATGTTCACACTCAACGCTGGCACCAAATAACAATTATTCAGGTCTAAAACTAATCCCGAAGGTAGATGTAGAGGTAGCGTGCAAACCGCGCTCACATCGACTTTGGAACCATTTCCCACGCGCATCGTCACCTCGTCCTTAGCCAACCTTCGTTTAATCCGTAGTCCCTGTTTCGAGTTGCAAATATTAGCAACAGAACCAGTATCAAATACCCAAGTGCTACTGCGAGCATTAGTAAGCTACACATCAATAACATGTATATATATCACATGTACCTTTGTTCACCTTGCCATCCTTCTTATCCGCCAAAAACTTGGGGCAGTTCCGCTTCCAGTGACTAGTCCCTTTGCAGTAGAAGCACTCAGTCTCAGGCTTAGGTCCAGACTTGGGTTTCTTCACTTGAGAAGCAACTTGCTTGTCGTTCTTCTTGAAGTTCCCCTTCTTCCCTTTACCCTTTTTCTTGAAACTGGTGGTCTTGTTGACCATCAACACTTGATGCTCCTTCTTGATTTCTACCTCCGCAGCCTTTAGCATTGCGAAGAGCTCGGGAATTGTCTTATTCACGCTTGCATGTTATAGTTCATCATGAAGCTCTTGTAGCTTGGTGGCAGTGATTGAAGAATTCTGCCAATGACGCTATCATCCGGAAGATTAACTCCCAGTTGAATCAAGTGATTATTACACCCAGACATTTTGAGTATATGCTCACTGGCAGAACTATTCTCCTCCATCTTGCAATTGTAGAACTTATTGGAGACTTCACATCTCTCAATCCGGGCATTTGCTTGAAATATTAACTTCAACTCCTGGAACATCTCATATGCTCCTTGACGTTCGAAACTTCGTTGAAGTCCCGGTTCTAAGCCGTAAAGCATGGCACACTGAACTATTGAGTAGTCATTAGCTTTGCTCTGCCAGATGTTCACAACGTTCGGTGTTGCTCCTGCAGCGGGTCTTGCACCTAGCGGTGCTTCCAGGACGTAATTCTTCTGTGCAGCAATGAGGATAATCCTCAAGTTACGGACCCAGTCCGTGTAATTGCTACCATCATCTTTCAACTTAGCTTTCTCAAGGAACGCATTAAAATTCAACGGAACAACAGCACGGGCCATCTATCTACAACAACATAGACATGCAAAATACTATCAGGTACTAAGTTCATGATAAATTAAAGTTCAATTAATCAAAATTACTTAAGAACTCCCACTTAGATAGACATCCCTCTAATCATCTAAGTGATCACATGATCCAAATCAACTAAACCATGTCCAATCATCACGTGAGATGGAGTAGTTTTCAATGGTGAACATATATCACTATGTTGATCATATCTACTATATGATTCACGCTCAACCTTTCGGTCTCAGTGTTCCGAGGCCATATCTGCATATGCTAGGCTCGTCAAGTTTAACCCGACTATTCTGCGTGTGCAAAACTGGCTTGCACCCGTTGTATGTGAACGTAGAGCTTATCACACCCGATCATCACGTGGTGTCTCGGCACGACGAACTTTCGCAACGGTGCATACTCAGGGAGAACACTTGTACCTTGAAATTTAGTGAGAGATCATCTTATAATGCTACCGTCGATCTAAGCAAAATAAGATGCATAAAGGATAAACATCACATGCAATCAATATAAGTGATATGATATGGCCATCATCATCTTGTGCCTTTGATCTCCATCTCCAAAGCACCGTCATCATCACCATCGTCACCGGCACGACACCTTGATCTCCATCGTAGCATCGTTGTCGTCTCGCCAACTATTGCTTCTATGACTATCACTACCGCTTAGTGATAAAGTAAAGCAATTACATGGCGATTGCATTTCATACAATAAAGCAACAACCATATGGCTCCTGCCAGTTGCTGATAACTTTGTTACAAAACATGATCATCTCATACAATAAAATTTAGCATCATGTCTTGACCATATCACATCACAACATGCCCTGCAAAAACAAGTTAGACATCCTCTACTTTGTTGTTGCAAGTTTTACGTGGCTACTACGGGCTGAGCAAGAACCGTTCTTATCTACGCATCAAAACCACAACGATATTTCATCAAGTATGTGTTGTTTTAACCTTCACAAGGACCGGGCGTAGCCACACTCGATTCAACTAAAGTTGGAGAAACTGACACCCGCCAGCCACCTGTGCGCAAAGCACGTCGATAGAACCAGTCTTGCGTAAGCGTACGCGTAATGTCGGTCCGGGCCGCTTCATCCAACAATACCGCCGAATCAAAGTATGACATGCTGGTAAGCATTATGACTAGTATCGCCCACAACTCACTTGTGTTCTACTCGTGCATATAACATCTACGCATAAACCTGACTCTGATGCCACTGTTGGGGAACGTAGTAATTTCAAAAAATTTCCTACGCACACGCAAGATCATGGTGATGCATAGCGACGAGCGGGAGAGTGTTGTCCACGTACCCTCGTAGACCGTAAGCGGAAGCATTATGACAACGCGTTTGATGTAGTCGTACGTCTTCACGATCGACCGATCCTAGTACCGAACGTACGACACCTCCGCGATCTGCACACGTTCAGCTCGGTGACGTCCCGCGAACTCATGATCCAGTAGAGCTTCGCGGGAGAGTTCCATCAGCACGATGGCGTGATGACGGTGATGATGAAGTTGCCGACGCAGGGCTTCGCCTAAGCACCGCTACGATATGACCGAGGTGGATTACGGTGGAGGGGGGCACCGCACACGGCTAAAAGATCAATGATCAACTTGTGTGTCCATGGGGTGCCCCTCCCCGTATATAAAGGAGTGGGGGAGGGGGGAGGGCTGGCCCTCCTATGGCGCGCCCTGGAGGAGTCCTACTCCCACTGGGAGTAGGATTCCCCCCTTCCCTAGTTCGACTAGGAGAGAAGGAAGGGGGAGAGAGGGAGGAAAGGGGGGCGCCGCCCCCCTCCTAGTCCAATTCGAACAATAGGGAGAGGGTGCGCGCGGCCTTCCCTGGTCTCCTCTCTCTCTCCACTATGGCCCAATAAGGCCCATACACTTACCGGGGGGTTCCGGTAACCTCCCGGTACTCCGGTAAATTCCTGAATTCACCCGGAACTATTCCAATGTCCAAATATAGGCTTCCCATATATCGATCTTTATGTCTCGACCATTTCGAGACTCCTCGTCATGTCCGTGATCATATCCGGGACTCCGAACTACCTTCGGTATATCAAAACACATAAACTCATAATACCGATCGTCACCGAACGTTAAGCGTGCGGACCCTACGGGTCGAGAACTATGTAGACATGACCGAGACACGTTTCCGGTCAATAACCAATAGCGGAACCTGGATGCTCATATTGGCTCCCACATATTCTACGAAGATCTTTATCGGTCAAACCGCACAACAACATACGTTGTTCCCTTTGTCATCGGTATGTTACTTGCCCGAGATTCGATCGTCGGTATCTCAATACCTAGTTCAATATCGTTACCGGCAAGTCTCTTTACTCGTTCCGTAATACATCATCCCGCAACTAACTCATTAGTTGCATTGCTTGCAAGGCTTATAGTGATGTGCATTACCGAGAGGGCCCAGAGATACCTCTCTGACAATCGGAGTGACAAATCCTAATCTTGATCTATGCCAACTCAACAAGTACCATCGGTGACACCTGTAGAGCACCTTTATAATCACCCAGTTACGTTGTGACGTTTGGTAGCACACAAAGTGTTCCTCCGGTATTCGGGAGTTGCATAATCTCATAGTCATAGGAACATGTATAAGTCATGAAGAAAGCAATAGCAATATACTAAATGATCAAATGCTGAGCTAACGGAATGGGTCAAGTCAATCACATCATTCTCTAATGCTGTGATCCCGTTAATCAAATGACAACTCATGTCTATGGCTAGGAAACTTAACCATCTTTGATTCAACGAGCTAGTCAAGTAGAGGCATACTAGTGACACTCTGTTTGTCTATGTATTCACACATGTACTAAGTTTCCGGTTAATAAAATTCTAGCATGAATAATAAACATTTATCATGATATAAGGATATATAAATAACAACTTTATTATTGCCTCTAGGGCATATTTCCTTCATATTCCCCCTCCGGGAGGGAAGTTCCCCTGGCGGAATCGCTCCGCCGGAGGGAAAATGTGCTCCTGCCCAAGTTCTGCCTCGAGGCGGCGACGCTCTGTCTCAAAAGTCCTCTCCTTATTTATTTTTCTAGGTCAAAATGACCTATATACCAAAAGATGGGCACCGGAGGTGGGCCTGGGTGAGCACAACCCACCAGGGCGCGCCTGGGCTCCCTGGCGCGCCCCGGTGGGTTGTGCCCACCTGGTGAGCCCCCTCTGGTAGTTATTTGCTCCAATCTTCCTCAAATATTCCATAAAATATCTTCGTGAAGTTTCAGCTTGTTTGGAGTTGTGTAGAATAGGTAGCCTGACATAGCTTTTCCAGCTGCCAGAATTCTCCCTCTTTGTGTATACCTTGCATATTATGAGAGAAAAGGCATTAGAATTACTCCAAAAAGCATTATTATGGATAAAAACATCATAAATAACAGTAAGAAAACATGATGCAAAATGGACGTATCAACTCCCCCAAGCTTAGACCTCGCTTGTCCTCAAGCGAAAACCGAAATCGAAAAACATGTCCACATGCTTTGAGAGAGAGGTGTCGATAAAAATAAAATACGGACATAGAAGCATCATTTAGATTATTATAACAACAACAAATTTAAAATTAAGATTTTTTCATAGAACTTTTATCATATACTTCTCATGAATAAGTAACAGTTCATCACACAATCGAAGTATAAAGCAAAAACTCTATTAGAAACCAACAAACTATGCTCTCAGTCAACTTTGCAACTACAATTCATTATCTTTTCAGGAAGGGTCATGTATCGGAGCCTTTAGGCAAGTCCACATACTCAACCATCATATAGTCTTCTATGATTGCTAACACTCACCGCGTACACATGAGCAAAATGTTTCAACTGGACACATAGAAAGATAGGGGCTTATAGTTTCGCCTCCCAGCGTATTCACCTCAAGGGTGATGTCAACAATAATAACTCATGCTATCTATATTCAACTGGACATATGTGCCTAGATCTTTCCTCACCACATGATGCTTGCCAAAGGAGAAAAATAAAAAGGGATAGAAGGGAAACTTTGACTCTTTGCATAGAAGTAAATACATAAAAGTAAAAGATAGACCCTTCGCAGAGGGAAGCAGAGGTTGCCATGCGCTTATTTGTTTGTATGCTTAATTCCTTAGTGCAAAAGAACGTCACGTTGCATTGCCCCTTGTGATAGCGACCTTTATTATGCAGTCTGTCGCTTTTATTCTTCACCATCACAAGTTCGTGCAACGCTCAATTTTCTCTTACACTAAATGATCTCACACATTTAGAAGCAATTTTTATTGCCCTTTTGCACCGATGACAACTTACTTGAGGGATCTTGCTCAATCCCTAGGTAGGTATGGTGGACTCTTTAAAATAAGATTTGGGTCTAAGGGTTTTTGGATGCACAAGTAGTATGTCTACTTAGTGCGGAATTTTTGGCTAGCAAAGATAGGGGGCAAGCATCACATGTTGAAGGATCTATGACAATATGACTTCTATGTGAATATAAACAAACATAAATCATTAAGTTGTCTTCCTTATCCAACGTCAACAATTTGGGCATATAATATTTTGATGAGGGCTCACAATCACAAAATATTTCCAGGATAGTATATTTATATGTGAATTTTCTCTTCCCTTATTAATTCTTTCATGAGTTGCATCATTGACTAATGTTATGTTTGTCAATCTCTAATAAAAATTTCTACTTATACTTTTCCTTATGTGGTGCCATCACCTACCATAAGATTAGTATATGATCCTCTTAATTTATTTCCTTTCCTTTTATTTATTTCCTTTCTATTTTCTTCCTTATTTCCTTTCTTTTATTTGCAACATGAAAGTAAAGAAAGCAGAAATTAAAACTAACTTTATTATATATCTTACACACGATTATAAGGATAGATCACTAAGCAAACTCTCAAAGAAGAAAGGATCGAACTAAACTTTTATTCATCTAAAGCAAAGGATCGAACTAAAATAAGTAAAGGTAAAAACATAGTGGGATGATACGATACCGGGGCACCTCCCCCAAGCTTGGCAGAAGCCAAGGGGAGTGCTCATACCCGATACTTAATTCTCTTTTGGTGGTGAAGAAGATGATGATGGTGATGAAGAAGAGATCTTGTCCTCGGATTTCCATGGCAGTGGTCCACCATCATAAGAGGAGGAGTGAGTCTCACGGGTCCTGCAACTAGCAGCCAAACTCATACCTTTAAACCTCGCCTCATATTCAAAGACTTGGTTTTGGAGGTCATAGATCTGGCTTTGGAGGAAGTTGATTTGCTCGTTGAGGGTGAAGACGATGTCCTTCATGGGATTGCCATCCACCTTGAGATCATGGGAGAGGTCCGTGATCATGAGGGGATTGGCGTTCAGTCCATGCTCCACCATTCCCTTGCACCGGAAGACGTCCTCCTCCATAGCTTCGAGCCTAGCCTCCATAGTTCCTATCCCTTTGGTACCTTGCACATCGCGGATGTGGAGCAACCCCTCATGCATCTGGATGACCTGAGGGTGCTGCACCACCTCCCGCAGATATGGGTTGATGACGTTCTTGAAGAACTTGTCCTTGGAAGAGCTTGAGGTGGTCATGGTAGATGGGATCTGACAGAAAATAGGAAGAAAAGAGAACAGAGGATTTCTCCGTGATACGGTGGTTAACAGGTTCGGGAAGTATATATAGATTTTTTTTATCTTGGAGGACAAGCATACGGAAGAAAAATGGAGTCCGGAAGGTGTCCCAGGTGGGCACAACCCACCTGGGCGCACCAGGCAAGCCTGGCGCGCCCCGGTGTCTTGTTACCACCAGGGTACACTTCCTGGAAGTTTCTTATTTTCCAAATTTTCTAAATATTCCAAAACTGACAAAAAATATTTTTGCGGATTTTTGGGAGTCCGTTTACTTACCGTATCACATACCTCCTTATTTTCATGATTCTGGAGTGTTCCGGAAGGACTCTCTTATGTGTTCTTCCGGTGTCAAGTTTGGATAATATTGCTTCCAACATTAATGGGCGTACCTGAGATATAATGTTTTATTCGTTGCCCATTGACAACCTTCGGGTTAGTACCTTCGGCATTATTTATTTTGATGGCTCCAGACCGATAAACCTCCTCGATAACATATGGGCCTTCCCATTTTGTGAGGAGTTTTCCTGCAAAAAATCTGAAACGAGAGTTGTACAAAAGAACATATTCTCCGACTTTAAACTCACGCTTATGGATTCTTTTGTCATGCCATCTTTTAACTTTTTCTTTGAATTATTTTGCATTTTCATAAGCTTGGGTTCTCCATTCATCTAAAGAATTAATATCAAATAACCTCTTTTCTCCAGCAAGTTTGAAATCATAGTTGAGTTCTTTGATGGCCCAGTATGCTTTATGTTCTAACTCAAGAGGCAAATGACAAGCTTTTTCATAAACCATGTTATAAGGAGACATACCCATAGGATTTTTATATGTTGTTCTATAAGCCCAAAGTGCATCATCTAATTTCTTAGACCAATTCTTCCCGGACCTATTAACAGTCTTTTGCAAAATTAATTTTATTTCTCTATTGCTAAGTTCAACTTGACCACTAGATTGAGGATGATAAGGTGATGCAATTCTATGGTTAACATCATACTTGGCAAGCATTTTACGGAAAGCACCATGAATAAAGTGTGAACCACCATCAGTCATTAAATATCTAGTAACTCCAAACCTTGGGAAAATAACTTCCTTAAGCATTTTAATAGAGGTGTTGTGATCAACACTACTGGTTGGAATAGCTTTTACCCATTTAGTAACATAATCAACAACAACCAAAATATGTGTATACCCATTAGAGGAAGGAAAAGGTCCCATGTAATCAAATCCCCAAACATCAAATGGTTCAACAGCAAGTGAATAGTTCATAGGCATTTCTTGACGCTCACCGATATTACCTATTCTTTGACATTCATCACAAGATAAGACGAACTTACGAGCATCCTTGAAGAGAGTAGGCCAATAAAATCCAGATTGCAATACCTTGTGGGCAGTTCTATCTCCAGCATGATGCCCTCCATAAGCTTCAGAGTGACATTTCCGTAGGATTTGTCCCTATTCATGCTCAGGTACACAATGTCTAATAATACCATCTACTCCTTCTTTATAAAGATGTGGGTCATCCCAAAAGTAATGTCTTAAATCATAGAAGAATTTTTTGTTTTGTTGGTATGTAAAGCTAGGTGGTAAATATTTAGCAACAATGTAATTAGCATAGTCAGCATACCAAGGAGTGCTATGAGCAACATTTACTGCAGCTAACTGCTCATTAGGAAAACTATCAGCAATAGGTAGTGGGTCATCAAGCACATTTTCAAGCCTAGATAGATTATCAGCTACGGGGTTCTCAGCTCCTTTTCTATCAATGATATGTAAATCAAATTCTTGTAACAAGAGAACCCATCGAATAAGTCTAGGTTTAGCATCTTTCTTTTCCATAAGATATTTAATAGCAGCATGATCGGTGTGAGCAATGACTTTGGAATCAACAATATAACGTCTAAATTTATCACAAGCAAACACCACTGCTAAGAATTCTTTTTCAGTAGTAGCATAGTTTCGTTGAGCACTTTCTAGAGTTTTACTAGCATAATGAATAACATTCAATTTCTTATCAACTCTTTGTCCTAGAACAACACCAACAGCATAATCACTAGCATCACACATAATTTCAAAAGGCAAGTTCCAATCAGGTGGTTGAACAATAGGTATAGAAATTAAGGCTTTCTTAAGTGTTTCAAAGGCTCCTAAACAATCATCATCAAAAACAAAAGGAATATCCTTTTGCAAAAGACTCGTAAGAGGCCTACAAATTTTAGAAAAGTCTTTGATAAATCTCCTATAGAAACCAGCGTGACCTAAGAAACTACGAATACCTTTTATAGCTTTAGGACATGGCATTTTCTCAATTGCATCAACCTTAGCTTTGTCCACTTCAATACCTCTTTCAGAAATTTTATGACCCAAGACAATACCTTCATTAACCATAAAGTGGCACTTCTCCCAATTGAAGACAAGATTGGTTTGTTCACATCTCTACAAAACTCGGTCAAGATTGCTTAAGCAATCATCAAAATACTTCCCATAAACGGAGAAATCGTCCATGAAAACCTCAACAATCTTTTCACAAGAGTTAGATAATATAGCAGTCATACATCTTTGAAAGGTAGCAGGTGCATTACATAAACCAAAAGGCATACGTCTATAAGCATAAGTTCCAAAGGGACAAGTAAAAGTGGTATTTTCTTGATCTGGTTGAGAAACAGGTATTTGTGAAAAACCAGAATATCCATCAAGGAAGCAAAAGTATGTGTGCTTAGATAATCTTTCTGGCATTTGATCAATAAAAGGCAGAGGGTAATGATCTTTTCTAGTTACTTCGTTCAATTTTCTAAAATCAATTACCATTCTATAGCCTGTAACAATTCTTTCTGGAATAAGTTCATTCTTATCATTAAGAACAACAGTTATACCTCCTTTCTTAGGGACACAATGAACATGACTTGCCCATCTACTATTAGCTATAGGATAGATTATACCTGCTTCCAGAAGTTTTAATATTTATGTTCTTACCACTTCTTTCATTTTCGGATTTAACCGACGTTGGTGATCAACAACGGGTTTAGCATCAGGTTCCATATTAATTTTGTGCTGACATAGAGTGGGACTAATGCCCTTTAAATCATCAAGAGTATATCCAATAGGAGCTCGGTGCTTCCTTAGAACTTTCAACAATCTTTCTTCTTCATGTTCTGAAAGGTTAGCACTAATAATAACAGGATATATCTTCTTTTCATCAAGATAAGCATATTTCAAAGTGTCTGGCAATTGTTTTAATTCAAACACAGGATCACCTTTAGGTGGAGGAGGACCTCCTAGAGTTTCAACAGGCAAATTGTGTTTAAGTAGAGGACGTTGTTCAAAGAAAATCTTATCTATTTCATTTCTTTCATGCATATGTAAATCATTTTCATGGTCTAGCAAATATTGTTCTAGTGGATCAGTAGGTGGCACAACAATAGAAGCAAGACCAATTAATTCATCTTAGTAGGTAATTATTTTTCATGAAGTTTTCTACTAAACTTGTAAAAATTAAACTCATGAAACTCATCACCAAAACTAACATCGACAGTTTGTTTCTCACTATCTATTTTAGCATTAACGGTGTTCAAGAAAGGTCTACCAAAGATAATGGGACAAAAGTCATCTTGTAGGGAACCAAGAACAAGAAAATCAGTAGGGTATTTTATTTTCCCACACAAGACTTAAACATCTCTAACAATCCCAATTGGTGATATAGTGTCTCTATTAGCAAGTTTAATAGTAACATCTATGTCTTCTATCTCTGCGGGTGCTATGTCATTCATAATTTCTTGTTATAAGGTGTAAGGAATAGCACTCACACTAGCACCTATGTCACATTAACCATGATAACAGTGATCTCCTATTTTAACTGAGATGACAGGCATGCCAACAACAAGTCTATGTTTATACTTTTTATCAGGTTTGGCAATTCTAGCAGCTTCTTCACAGAAGTAAATAACATGCCCATCCATATCTTCTTCCAAGAGATCTTTAACCATAGCAATACTAGGTTCTACTTTGATTTGTTCATCAGGTTTAGGTGTTCTAATATAGCTTTTGTTAACCAAAGTTGAAACTTTAGCATGTTCCTTTATACTAATAGGAAAAGGTGGTTTCTCAATATAAGCAGAAGGAACAACTGGATCAACATTGTAAAGTATAGTTTCTTCTTTAACTGGTACCGGTTCTTTGATTTCTTCTATAATAGGTGGGTGATATTTAAACCACTTCTCTTTAGGGAGATCAACATGAGTAGCAAATGATTCACAAAAGGAGGCTACTATCTCAGAGTCAAGTCCATATTTAGTGCTAAACTTTTGAAAAGCATCGGTATTCATAAAAGATTTAACACAATCATACTTAAGCTTAATACCTGACTCTTTACCTTCGTTGAGTTCCCAATCTTCAGAGTTGCGTTTAATTCTTTCCAAAAGATCCCACCAGAATTCAATAGTCTTCTTCATAAAAGAACTAGCACAAGAAGTATCAAGCATGGTTTGATCATTACGAGAAAGCTGAGCATAAAAGTTCTGGATAATAATTTCTCTTGAGAGATCATGATTGGGGCATGAATATGATTTAAGCCTCTGATACGTCTCCAACCTATCTATAATTTATGAAGTATTCATGCTGTTATTTTATCACTACTGGGTGTTTTACAATCATTTGATAGCAACTTTATATCATTTTTTGGGACTAATCTATTGACATAGTGCCCAGTGCCAGTTGCTGTTTTTTGCTTGTTTTTTACATCGCAGGAAATCAATACCAAACGGAGTCCAACCGCAACGAAACTCCGCGGAGATTTTTTATGGGCCAGAAGACATCCATTGGGCCAGAGCAGCACCTGGGGGTGCCTCGAGGGGGGCACAACGGTGGCCTCCCGCACCCCTTCTTTGCACTATAAATTCCCAAATATTCTGAAACCCTTCGGGGTTACCCTAGATCAGAAGTTCCGCCGCCGTAAGGTCTCTGTATCCATGAAAACCAATCTAGACCCCGTTCCGGCACCCTGCCGGAGGGGGGAATCATCTCCGGTGGCCATCTTCATCATCCCGGTGGCCACCACGATGAGGAGGGAGTAGTCCACCCTCGAGGTTGAGGGTTTGTACCAGTAGCTATATGTTTAATCTCTCTCTCTCGTGATCTATATCATGGGCTTTGTTAATATAGATGGATCATATGATGTTTCTCCCCTCTATACTCTTATTGTGATGAATTGAATCTTTACCCTTTGAAGTTTTGTCTTGTCGGATTGAATATTCAGAGATGACAACACATGATGTATGTCTTGCGGTATGAATACTTGAGGTGACAATTGGGGTATCATATTGATTCACTTGATGTAAGTTATGGCACTCAACTTGCGGATTCCCGAGGTGACGTTGGGGTAATATTTGCATAGGGGTTGATGCATGTTTCTATTATCTTTTCTCTGATAGAAACTTTGGGGTCTCTCTGTAGTTCTTTGTGTCGATTGAGTATTATGAATATGAATTTTCTTTGGTGTTATTTTAGTACGAACTCTTGATTAGATCGATCGGAAAGAATAGCTTGCGTTATTTTATTATGAACTCTAGGATAGATCAAACGGAAAGAATAGCTTTGAGGTGGTTTCGTACCCTACAAACAATTTCTATCTTTTGTTCTCCGCTAATATGAACTCAGGAGTGATTCTTTATTGCACTTTGAGGGATAATCATATGATCCAACTATGTTAGCATTGTTGAGAGGTTGCACTAGCGAAAGTACGGACCCTAGGCCTCATTTTTAAGCATTGCAATACCGTTTTTGTGCCCATTTACTATTTGCTACCTTGCTGTTTTTATTTATTCAGATTATAAAAATATATTTCTACCATCAATATTACACCTTTACCACCATCTCTTCACCGAACTAGTGCACCTATACAATTTGCCATTGTATTGGGTGTGTTGGGGACACAAGAGATTTCTTGTATTTGGTTGCAGGGTTGTCTGAGAGAGACCATCTTCATCCTACACCTCCCACGGATTGATAAACCTTAGGTCATCCACTTGAGGGAAAATTGCTATTGTCCTACAAAACTCTGCACTTGGAGGCCCAACACGAGTCTACAAGAATAAAGTTGCGTAGTAGACATCAAGCTCTTTTCTGGCGCCGTTGCCGAGGAGATGAGTGCTTGAAGGTATATCTTTAGATCTTGCAATTGAATCTTTTATTTTTCTTGTTTTATCACTAGTTTGGTTTATAAAATAAAACTACATAAAAATGGAATTTAGGTTGCATCATATTATTGATCATCTTTATAATATATTTCTTGAAAATGATGGTTCGAAAAATTGTGCTCAATTGTTAGAAGAAGAAGTCAATAAAATGTTTGGCACAAAATATTTTAATGATGAGCATGATTGCAATGTTGTTAGTATGAATTCTTTCAATATCCAAAATGCTAATGATGATTGCACAAGTCATGACAAAAATGTTTCTTATAAGCATGTCAATTTTTGCGGAGTGAATTGGGAGTGCCTTTTCACACCAAAAAGGGAAGATAGATTTTGTAAGAAGCATAAATATTTAGAAACGAAAAAGTTGCAAGAGAGGCTAGATGATTGTGCTGAAAGATGTAATTTTTTCGCCATCCTTGTGAACTTTGCAATGAACATGGTCATTTAAATCTCCAATGCAAATTATTTCATGATCAAATCGTGTCCAAAAATTGTGATAACTTGACTACCCTTGAGCATCATAAAGAGCATAGTATTCTTTTGGGGTATGAAGAAATGAAACGTATAACTAAGGGTTTTCCAAATCCTGAGAGGTTTCTTGATTTTGATCTAGAAGAAATTTATATGTTTTGTGCAGTAAATTGCATTGAGAATCCTTATATTGCCAACTACTTAAAGACAAGAAAACAAATGGAATATGAAGAGAGTACTAATGAAAGGGAAAATGTTTCCCAATACCCTCCTAGTGTTTATTATGATGAATCAGGTAACGAGGAGGAGCTTCCTATCCAATCAATCTCTTCAACAAGGAGCTCGAAAAAATTAATTGAACCCACACATGATGTGGAGAAGAAGAAGAAGAAAAGAAGAAGAAAGAATAGATGTAAAAAGGTATCTCTCCCAAATAATGTTGCTCCTATTATTGTTGTGCCCCATGAAAACGAATCAAAAATTATTGTGGAAGATGATGAACTTGATGATGATATTGCTTCTATGTCTTATGGCACAATGTCCGAGAGCACTATTGATGATGATTTTGTTATGCCTATTGCTTGTTGTGATGATTATGATTGGGAAGATAATGATACTTCTTATAATCTTGTAAATATTTTTGGCACTTGCTTGGAAGAATATGATAATAATGTTTGCTATACTATTGGTGCCATTCATGCTATTGATAAGAATGATTGTGATGATATGCAAAACCACAAGCTTGGGGATGCTATGTTTAATGATTATGAAATGTTTGAAGATTTATTTGCTGGAAATAATGCTTGTTCTAAGCTTGGGGATGCTTTGCTTAATGAATATGATCCTTTGATTCCTTCTACTTTCAATAAGAAAATTTATTATGATGATAGCATGTCTCCTATTTATGATGATTACATTGATGAAAGTGGGTTTGGAAGAGTGTCAACTCTAGGTAGTAGTGATCCCACTATTTTGGAGGGTGTTGAATCTTATTACAATATTAATGAAAGTGGATTTGGAGAGGCCATGACTTTATTTAGTGATACATCAGCCTCCCCCAAGCTAGAGCGATACTTTCTCCTTCACGAGGCCAAAAATTATATACGTAATTCCGATCACGATGAACTAGATGCATAGGATAATTTTTTTGATGTAACTCCAATTTCAATCGATTCCAATTCCAAGATCCAATATCATCGCATAGCCTATACCATGCCAATGCTTTTCCCTTCAAAGATAAAGGGAAAACCTTTTTCATAACTTCATCTCCGGGTAAACCTGCAAGCTTAAACAATCCACAAATTTGTTCTACATATATCAAGTGCATATCAGGATGTCCGGTTCCATCTCCTGCATAAGGATTAGCTAGCAGTTGTTCTATCATACTCGAAGGAATTTCATATTCAATATTTTCAGTAGGTGCAGTAGCTTGAGGGACGTCAGCACGACGGCGTGGCGACGGTGATGATGAAGTTACCGGCGCAGGGCTTCGCCTAAGCACTACAATGATATGACCGAGGTGTGTTTCTGTGGAGGGGGGCACCGCACACGGATAAAAGATCAATTTGTGTGTTCTAGGGTGCCCCCTCCCCACGTATATAAAGGAGGGAGGGGGAGGCCAGCCGGCCCTAGGGGGCGCGCCCAAAGAGGGGAGTCCTACTAGGACTCCAAGTCCTAGTAGGATTCCCCAAGAGGGAGAGAGGGGGAAGGAAGGAGAGGGAGAGGGAGAGGGAAAGAGGGGCCGCGCCCCCCTCCCCTAGTCCTATTAGGACTCCCCTTGGGGGGTTCGGGGCGCCACCTCCTGGCTGCTGCCCTCTCTCTCCCCTAAGGCCCATTAAGGCCCATTACTTCCCTCGGGTTTTCCGGTAACCCCTCCGGCACTCCGGTTTTACCCGAAACTATCCAG
Source organism: Aegilops tauschii subsp. strangulata (assembly GCF_002575655.3). Lineage (NCBI taxonomy): Eukaryota > Viridiplantae > Streptophyta > Magnoliopsida > Poales > Poaceae > Aegilops > Aegilops tauschii. Next base: position 37,659,271 of record NC_053041.3, on the reverse strand, counting down.
AACACTTCCGGTGTCCGAATAACATGGTCCAATATATCAATCTTTATGTCTCGACCATTTTGAGACTCCTCGTCATGTCCGTGATGTCATCCAGGACTCCGAACAACCTTCGGTCATCAAATCACATAAACTCATAATACAAATCGTCATCGAACGTTAAGCATGCGGACCCTACGGGTTCGAGAACTATGTAGACATGACCGAGACACATCTCCAGTCAGTAACCAATAGTGGAACCTGGATGCTCATATTGGCTCCTACACATTCTACGAAGATCTTTATCGGTCAAACCGCATAACTACATACGTTGTTCCCTTTGTCATCGGTATGTTACTTGCCCGAGATTCGATCGTCGGTATCACCATACCTAGTTCAATCACGTTACCGGCAAGTCTCTTTACTCGTTCCGTAATACATCATCCCGTAACTAACTCATTAGTCACATTGCTTGCAAGGCTTATAGTGATGTATATTATCGAGAGGGCCCAGAGATACTTCTCTGACCATCGGAGTGACAAATCCTAATCTCGATCTATGCCAACTCAACAAACACCATCGGAGACACCTGTAGAGCATCTTTATAATCACCCAGTTACGTTGTGACGTTTGATAGCACACTAAGTGTTCCTACGGTATTCGGGAGTTGCATAATCTCATAGTCATAGGAACATGTATAAGTCATGAAGAAAGCAATAGCAATAAACTAAATGATCATAATGCTAAGCTAACGGATGGGCCTTGTCCATCACATCATTCTCTAATGATGTGATCCCATTCATCTAATGACAACACATGTCTATGGTTAGGAAACTTAACCATCTTTGATTAACGAGCTAGTCAAGTAGAGGCATACTAGGGACACTCTGTTTTGTCTATGTATTCACACACGTATCAAGTTTCTGGTTAATACAATTCTAGCATGAATAATAAACATTTATCATGATATAAGGAAATATAAATAACAACTTTATTATTGCCTCTAGGGCATATTTCCTTCAGTCTCCCACTTGCACTAGAGTCAATAATCTAGATTACATAGTAATGATTCTAACACCCATGGAGTCTTGGTGCTGATCATGTTTTGCTCGTGAGAGAGGCTTAGTCAACGGGTCTGTAACATTCAGATCCGTATGTATCTTGCAAATCTCTATGTCCCCTTCCGACACTTGATGACGAATGGAATTGAAGCATCTCTTGATGTGCTTGGTTCTCTTGTGAAATCTGGATTCCTTCGCCAAGGCTATTGCTCCACTATTGTCACAAAAGATTTTTATTGGACCCGATGCACTAGGTATGACACCTAGATAGGATATGAACTCCTTCATTTGCTGCTTCCGAAGCAGCTATGCACTCCGCTTCACACATAGATCTTGCCACGACGCTTTGCTTAGAACTGCACCAACTGACAGCTCCACCGTTCAATATAAATACGTATCCGGTTTGTGACATAGTCATCCGGATCAGTGTCAAAGCTTGCATCGACGTAACCATTTACGATGAGCTCTTTGTCACCTCCATAAATGAGAAACATATCCTTAGTCCTCTTCAGGTATTTCAGGATGTTCTTGACCGCTGTCCAGTGATCCACTCCTGGATTACTTTGGTACCTCCCTGCTATACTTATAGCAAGGCACACATCAGGTCTGGTACAGAACATTGCATACATGATAGAACCTATGGCTAAAGCATAGGGAATGACTTTCATTTTATCTCTATCTTCTGCGGTGGTCGGGCATTGAGTCTGACTCAACTTCATACCTTGTAACACAGGTAAGAACCCTTTCTTTGCTTGATCCATTTTGAACTTCTTCAAAATTTTGTCAAGGTAAGTGCTTTGTGAAAGTCCAATTAAGCGTCTTGATCTATCTCTACAGATCTTGATGCCTAATATGTAAGCAGCTTCACCGAGGTCTTTCATAGAAAATGTTTTATTCAAGTATCCTTTTATGCTATCCAGAAATTCTATATCATTTCCAATGAAAAATATTTCATCCACATATAATATTAGAAATGCTACAGAGCTCCCACTCACTTTCTTGTAAATACAGGTTTCTCCAAAAGTCTGTATAAAACCATATGCTTTGATCACACTATCAAAACGTTTATTCCAACTATGAGATGCTTGCACCAGTCCATAAATGGATCGCTAGAGCTTGCACACTTTGTTATCATCCTTTGGATCGATAAAACCTTCTGGTTGCATCATAACAACTCTTCTTCCAGAAATCCATTCAGGAATGCAGTTTTGACATCCATTTGCCAAATTTCATAATCATTAAATGTGGCAATTGCTAACATGATTCGGACAGACTTAAGCATTGCTACGGGCGAGAAGGTCTCATCGTAGTCAACTCCTTGAACTTGTTGAAAACCTTTCACAACAAGTCGAGCTTTGTAGACAGTAACATTATCGTCAGCGTCAGTCTTCTTCTTGAAGATCCATTTATTCTCTATGGCTTGCCGATCATCGGACAAGTCAACCAAAGTCCACACTTTGTTCTCATACATGGATCCCATCTCAGATTTCATGGCTTCAAGCCATTTCGCGAAATCTGGGCTCATCATCGCTTCCTCATAGTTCGTAGGTTCGTCATGGTCAAGTAACATGACCTCCAGAACAGGATTACCGTACCACTCTGGTGTGGATTTTACTCTGGTTGACCTACGAGGTTCGGTAGTAACTTGATCCGAAGTTTCATGATCATCATCATTAGCTTCCTCACTAATTGGTGTAGGAATCACTGGAACTGATTTTTGTGAAGAATTACTTTCCAAGAAGGGAGCAGGTACAGTTACCTCGTCAAGTTCTACTTTCCTCCCACTCACTTCTTTCGAGAGAAACTCCTTCTCTAGAAAGGATCCATTCTTAGCAACGAATATCTTACCTTCGGATCTGTGGTAGAAGGTGTACCCAACAGTCTCTTTTGGGTATCCTATGAAGACACATTTCTCCGATTTGGGTTGAAGCTTATCAGGTTGAAGCTTTTTCACATAAGCATCAGAGCCCCAAACTTTAAGAAACGACAACTTTGGTTTCTTGCCAAACCACAATTCATATGGTGTTGTCTCAACGGATTTAGATGGTGCCCTATTTAACGTGAATGCAGCCGTCTCTAAAGCATAACCCCAAAATGATAGCGGTAAATCAGTAAGAGACATCATAGATCGCACCATATATCTAATAAAGTGCGGTTACGACGTTCGGACACACCATTACGCTGTGGTGTTCCGGGTGGCGTGAGCTACGAAACTATTCCGCATATTTTTTCAAATGAACTCCAAACTCGTAACTCAAATATTCTCCTCCACGATCAGATCGTAGAAACTTAATTTTCTTGTTATGATGATTTTCCACTTCACTCTGAAGTTCTTTGAACTTTTCAAATGTTTCAGACTTATGTTTCATCAAGTAGATATACCCATATCTGCTCAAATCATGCATCTGTGAAGGTCAGAAAATAACGATACCCGCCGCGAGCCTCAACACTCATCGGACCGCATACATCAGTATGTATTACTTCCAACAAGTCTGTTGCTCGCTCCATTGTTCCGGAGAACGGAGTCTTAGTCATCTTGCCCATGAGGCATGGTTCGCAAGCATCAAGTGATTCCAAAAGCCCATCAGCATGGAGTTTCTTCATGTGCTTTACACCAATATGACCTAAACGGCAGTGCCACAAATAAGTTGCACTATCATTATTAAACTTATATCTTTTGGCTTCAACACTATGAATATGTGTATCACTACTATCGAGATTCAATATAAATAGACCACTCTTCAAGGGTGCATGACCATAAAAGATATTACTCATATAAATAGAACAACCATTATTCTCTGATTTAAATGAATAACCGTCTCGCATCAAACAAGATCCAGATATAATGTTCATGCTTAACGCTGGCAAAAAATAACAATTATTCAGGTCTAAAACTAATCCCGAAGGTAGATGTAGAGGTAGCGTGTCGACGGCGATCACATTGACTTTGGACCCATTTCCCACGCGCATCGTCACCTCGTCCTTAGCCAATCTTCACTTAATCCGTAGCCCCTGGTTCGAGTTGCAAATATGAGCAACAGAACCAGTATCAAATACCCAGGCACTACTGCCAGCATTAGTAAGGTACACATCAATAACATGTATATCAAATATACCTTTCACTTTGCCATCCTTCTTATCCGCCAAATACTTGTGGCAGTTCCGCTTCCAGTGACCAGTCCCTTGTAGTAGAAGCACTCAGTCTCAGGCTTAGGTCCAGACTTGGGCTTCTTCACTTGAGCAGCAACTTGCTTGCCGTTCTTCTTGAAGTTTCCCTTCTTCCCTTTGCCTTTTTCTTGAAACTAGTGGTCTTGTTGACCATCAACACTTGATGCTCCTTCTTGATTTCTACCTCCTCAACATTTAGCATCGCGAAGAGCTCAGGAATTGTCTTATCCATCCCTTGCATATTATAGTTCATCACGAAGCTTTTGTAGCTTGGTGGCAGTGATTGAAGAACTTTGTCAATGACACTATCAACCGGAAGATTAACTCCCAGTTGAGTCAAGTGATTGTGGTACCCAGACATTTTGAGTATGTGTTCACTGACAGAACTATTCTCCTCCATTATGCAGCTGTAGAACTTATTGGAGACTTCATATCTCTCAATCCGGGCATTTGCTTGAAATATTAACTTCAACTCGTGGAACATCTCATATGCTCCATGATGTTCAAAACTTCGTTGAAGTCCCGGTTCTAAGCCGTAAAGCATGGCACACTGAACTATCGAGTAGTCATCAGCCTTGCTCTGCCAGACATTCACAACATCCGGTGTTGCTCCTGCAGCGGGTCTTGCACCTAGCAGTGCTTCCAGGACGTAATTCTTCTGTGCAACAATGAGGATAATTGATGTCTACTACAAAACCTTCTTCTTGTAGACTTTGTTGGGCCTCCAAGTGCAGAGGTTTGTAGGACAGTAGCAAATTTCCCTCAAGTGGATGACCTAAGGTTTATCAATCCGTGGGAGGTGTAGGATGAAGATGGTCTCTCTCAAACGACCCTGCAACCAAATAACAAAGAGTCTCTTGTGTCCCCAACACACCTAATACAATGGTAAATTGTATAGGTGCACTAGTTCGGCGAAGAGATGGTGATACATGTGCAATATGGATGGTAGATATAGGTTTTTGTAATATGAAATTATAAAAACAGCAAGGTAACTAATGATAAAAGTGAGCATAAGCGGTATTGCAATGTGTTGAAACAAGGCCTAGGGTTCATACTTTCACTAGTGCAAGTTCTCTCAACAATAATAACATAACTGGATCATATAACTATCCCTCAACATGCAACAAAGAGTCACTCCAAAGTCACTAATAGCGGAGAACAAACGAAGAGATTATTGTAGGGTACGAAACCACCTCAAAGTTATTCTTTCTAATCAATCTATTCAAGAGTCCGTAGTAAAAATAACATGAAGCTATTCTTTCCGTTCGATCTATCATAGAGTCGTACTAGAATAACACCTTCAGACACAAATCAACCAAAACCCTAATGTAACCTAGATACTCCAATGTCACCTCAAGTATCCGTGGGTATGATTATACGATATGCATCACCACAATCTCAAATTCATCTATTCAACCAACAAAAAGAACTTCAAAGAGTGCCCCAAAGTTTCTACTAGAGAGTCAAGACTAAAACGTGTGCCAACCCCTATGCATAAGTTCACAAGGTCACAGAACCCGCAAGTTGATCACCAGAACATACATCAAGTGAATCACATGAATATCCCATTGTCACCACAGATAAGCACATGCAAGACATACATCAAGTGTTCTCAAATCCTTAAAGACTCAATCCGATAAGATAACTTCAAAGGGAAAACTCAATCCATTACAAGAGAGTAGAGGGGGAGAAACATCATAAGATCCAACTATAATAGCAAAGCTCGCGATACATCTAGATCATGCCGAATCAAGAACACGAGAGAGAGAGAGAGAGAGAGATCAAACACATAGCTACTGGTACATACCCTCAGCCCCGAGGGTGAACTACTCCCTCCTCGTCATGGAGAGCGTCGGGATGATGAAGATGGCCACCGGTGAGGGATCCCCCCTCCGGCAGGGTGCCGGAACAGGGTCCCGATTGGTTTTCGGTGGCTATAGAGGCTTGCAGCGGCGGAACTCCCGATCTAGGTTTGTTTCCGGAAGTTTGGGTATATATGAGAGGTATTGGCATCGGGAACAAGTCAGGGGGGTCTCCGGGATGTCCACAAGGCAGGGGGGCGCGCCCCCCACCCTCGTGGGCAGCCCGGGATTCTTCTAGTCCATCTCCGATGCTCCGTGGGCTTCTTCCGGTCCAAAAATAATCTCCGTCAAATTTCAGGTCAATTGGACTCCGTTTGGTTTTCCTTTTCTGCGATACTCAAAAACAAGGAAAAAATAGAAACTGGCACTGGGCTCTGGGTTAATAGGTTAGTCCCAAAAATCATATAAAATAGCATATAAATGCATATAAAACATCCTAGATGGATAATATAATAGCATGGAACAATAAAAAATTATAGATACGTTGGAGACGTATCAAGCATTCCCAAGCTTAATTCCTGGTCGTCCTCAAGTAGGTAAATGATAAAAACATAATTTTTGATGTGGAATGCTACCTAACATATTTATCAATGTAATCTTCTTTATTGTGGCAAGAATATTCAGATCCATAAGATTCAAGACAAAAGTTTAATATTGACATAAAAACAATAATACTTCAAGCATACTAACAAAGTGATCATGTCTTCTCAAAATAACATGGCCAAAGAAAGTTCATCCCTACAAAATCATATAGTTTGGCTATGCTCCATATTCGTCACACAAAATACTCAAACCATACACAACCCCCGTTTCAGCCAAGCAATTGTTTCATACTTTAGCCTTTTCAATCTTTTTCAACTTTCACGCAATACATGAGCGTGAGCCATGGACATAGCACTATAGGTGGAATATAATATGATAATGGGGGTTGTGTGGAGAAGACAAAAAAGGAGAAAGTCTCACATTGACGCGGCTAATCAACGGGCTATGGAGATGCCCGTCAATTGATGTCAATGCAAGGAGTAGGGATTGCCATGCAACAGATGCACTAGAGCTATAAATGTATGAAAGCTCAACAAAAGAAACTAAGTGGGTGTGCATCCAACTTGCTTGCTCACGAAGACCTAGGGCATTTGAGGAAGCCCATCGTTGGAATATACAAGCCAAGTTCTAAAAGGAAAAATTCCCACTAGTATATGAAAATGACAAAACAAGAGACTCTCTATCATAAGGATCATGGTGCTACTTTGAAGCACAAGTGTGGAAAAAAGGATAGTAGCATTGTCCCTTTTATTATTATTTTTTGGGGCCTTTTTTTATTTGGCCTTTCTCTTTTTTGGGGGCAATGCTCTATGAATGATGATCATCACACTTCTATTCATTTACAACTCAATGATTACAACTCAATACTAGAACAAAATATGACTCTAAATGAATGCTACCGGTGGTGTACCAGGATGGGCAATGAATCAAGAGTGACATGTATGATAGTTATACATGGTGGCTTTGCCACAAATACGATGTCAACTACATGATCATGAAAGGCAATATGACAATGATGAAGTGTGTCATAATAAACGGAACGGTGGAAAGTTGCATGGCAATATATCTCGGAATGGCTATGGAAATGCCATAATAGGTGGGTATGGTGGTTGTTTTGAGGAAGATATAAGGAGGTTTATGTGTGATAGAGCGTATCATATCACGGGGTTTGGATGCACCGGCAAAGTTTGCACCAACTCTCGAGGTGAGAAAGGGCAATGCACGGTGCCGAAGAGGCTAGCAATGATGGAAGGGTGAGAGTGCGTATAATCCATGGACTCAACATTAGTCATAAAGAACTCACATACTTATTGCAAAAATCTACAAGTCATCAAAACCAAGCACTACACGCATGCTCCTAGGGGGGAGGTTGGTAGGAGTTAACCATCGTGCGCCCCCGACCTCCACACAAAGGAGGACAATCAAAGAAATACTTCATGCTTCAAATTTGTCACACAACGGTTACCATACGTGCATGCTACGGGACTTGCAAACCTCAACACAAGTATTTCTCAAATTCACAACTACTCTACTAGCATGACTCTAATATCACCATCCTCATATCTCAAAACAATCATCAAGCATCAAACTTCTCATAGTATTCAATGCACTCTATATGAAAGTTTTTATTATACCCATCTTGAATGCCCATCATATTAGGACTAGTTTCATAACCAAAGAAAATTACCATGCTGTTTAGGACTCTCAAAATAATATAAGTGAAGCATGAGAGTCCATCTATTTCTTCAAAATAAAACCACCGCCGTGCTCTAACAAGATATAAGTGAAGCACTAGAGCCAATGACAAACTACTCCGAAAGATATAAGTGAAGATCAATGAGTAGTCGAATAATTATGCAACTATGTGAAGACTCTCTAATATTTAAGAATTTAAGATCTTGGGATATTATTCAAACAGCAAGCAAAACAAAATAAAATAAAATGATGCTCTAAGCAAAACACATATCATGTGGTGAATAAAAATATAGCTCCAAGTAAAGTTACCGATGAACAAAGACGAAAGAGGGGATGCCTTCCGGGGCATCCCCAAGCTTAGGCTCTTGGTTGTCCTTGAACATTACCTTGAGGTGCCTTGGGCATCCCCAAGCTTAGGCTCTTGCCACTCCTTATTCCATAGTCCATCGAATCTTTACCCAAAACTTGAAAACTTCACAACACAAAACTCAACAGAAAACTCATAAGCTCCGTTAGTATAAGAAAATAAATCACCACTTTTGGTACTGTTGTGAACTCATTATAAATTCATATTGGTGTAATATCTACTGTATTCCAACTTCTCTATGGTTCATACCCTCCGATACTACTCATAGATTCATCAAAATAAGCAAACAACACATAGAAAACAGAATCTGTCAAAAACAGAACAGTCTGTAGTAATCTGTATCAAACGTATACTTCTGGATCTCCAAAAATTCTTAAATAAATTGGTGGACGTGAGGAATTTATTTATTAATAATCTGCAAAAAGAATCAACGTAATTGCACTCTCCAGTAAAACATTACAGCTAATCTCGTGAGCGCAAAAGTTTCTGTTTTTTACAGCATGATCATAAAGACTTCACCCAAGTCTTCCCAAAGGTTCTACTTGGAACAAACACTAATTAAAACATAAAACCACATCTAACCAGAGGCTAGATGAATTATTTATTACTAAACAGGAGCAAAAATCAAAGAACAAAAATAAAATTGGGTTGCCTCCCAACAAGCGCTAACGTTTAACGCCCCTAGCTAGGCATGATGATTTCAATGATGCTCACATAAATGATAAAAATTGAAACATAAAGAGAGCATCATGAAGAATATGACTAGCACATTTAAGTTTAAACCACTTCCTATGCATATGGATTTTGTGAGCAAACAACTTGTGGGAACAATAATCAACTAGCATAGGAAGGCAAAACAAGCATAACTTCAAAACTTTAAGCACATAGAGAGGAAACTTGATATTATTGCAATTCCTACAAGCATATATTCCTCCCTCCTAATAATTTTTAGTAGCATCATGAATGAATTCAACAATATAACCAGCACCTAAAGCATCCTTTTCATGATCTACAAGCATATAAATTTTATTACTCTCCACATAAGAAAAATTCTTCTCATTCAGAATAGTGGGAGTATCATAAGAGACTCGAATACTATAAATTGTTTCCACATTAAAAGAGTAATGTTCAGAAAAAGGGTAATCATAATCATGACAAGTTTTATAAACATAATAATCACTACTTTTTATAGCATAAGTTTCATCACAATAATTATCATAAATAGGAAGCATGCTATCATCATAATAAACTTGCTCATCAAAACTTGGGAGGCTAAAAATATCATCTTCATTAAACATAGCATCCCCAAGCTTGGGACAAACATTAATTGCAGCAAATATATTCTCAAACATGTCATTCTCATCAAACATAGCATCCCCAAGCTTGGGCGTTTTCATATCATAAGCATAATCACTCTCATCATTAATAGTATGGATAGCACCAATAGTATAGCAATTATCATCATCACAATGAGTAATAGGAGCAACATCATTTGGGAGGGATACCTTTCTACCTTTGCTTCTCCCTCTTTTATTTTTCTTCTTCACATCATGTGTGGGTTTAACCCTCTTTTTTTAGCTCCTTATTAATGAGATTGGTTGAATAGAAAGCTCCTCCTCGTTACCTGATTCATCATAAGAAATAATAGGAGGATATTGGGAAGTCTCTTCCCTTTCATTAGTATTCTCTTCATCTTCTATTTGTTTTATTGTCTTTATGTAATTGGCAATATAAGGATTTTCAATGCAATTCACCGCACAATACATATAAATTTCTTCTAAATCAAAATCAAGAACTTTATCACGGACAAATTCTGGAATATCCTTAGTTATACGTTTCATTTCTTCACAACCCAAAAGCTAACTAAGTTCATTATGATGTGCAAGGGAAATCAAGTCATCACAATTTTTGTACACGATTCGATCATGAAACAGTTTGCATTGGAGATTTAAATGACCACGTTCATTGCAAAGTTCACAAGTACGGCTACGAAAATTTAAATTTTCAGCACAAACATCTAGCCTCTCTTGCAACCATTTAGTTTCTAAATACTTGTGCCTCTTGCAAAATCTATCTTCCCTATTTGGTGTGTACTTGGAAACTCTATGCACTCCACAAAAGTTGACATGCTTATAAGAGACATTTTCATCATGACTAGTGCAATCATCATTAGTACTATGGGTATTCAAAGAGTTCATACTAACAACATTGCAATCATGCTCATCATTCAAAGATTTAGTGCCAAACATCCTAATGCACTCTTCCTCTAGCAATTGAGCACAATTATCGGAATCCTTATTTTCATGAAAGATATTAAAAAGATGAAGCATATGAGGCACCCTTAATTCCATTTTTTTTATAGTTTTCTTTTATAAACTAAACTAGTGATAAAACAAGAAACTAAAAGATTCGATTGCAAGATCTAAAGATATACCTTCAAGCACTCACCTCCCCGGCAACGACGCCAGAAAAGAGCTTGATGTCTACTACACAACCTTCTTCTTGTAGACTTTGTTGGGCCTCCAAGTGCAGAGGTTTGTAGGACAGTAGCAAATTTCCCTCAAGTGGATGACCTAAGGTTTATCAATCCATGGGAGGTGTAGGATGAAGATGGTCTCTCTCAAACAACCCTGCAACCAGATAACAAAGAATCTCTTGTGTCCCCAACACACCCAATACAATGGTAAATTGTATAGGTGCACTAGTTCGGCGAAGAGATGGTGATACAAGTGCAATATGGATGGTAGATATAGGTTTTTGTAATATGAAATTATAAAAACAGCAAGATAACTAATGATAAAAGTGAGCGTAAACGGTATTGCAATGTGTTGAAACAAGGCCTAGGGTTCATACTTTCACTAGTGCAAGTTCTCTCAACAATAATAACATAACTGGATCATATAACTATCCCTCAACATGCAACAAAGAGTCACTCCAAAGTCACTAATAGCGGAGAACAAACGAAGAGATTATTGTAGGGTACGAAACCACCTCAAAGTTATTATTTCAAATCAATCTATTCAAGAGTCCGTAATAAAATAACACGAAGCTATTCTTTCCGTTTGATCTATCATAGAGTTCGTACTAGAATAACACCATAAGACACAAATCAACCAAAACCCTAATGTAACCTAGATACTCCAATGTCACCTCAAGTATCCGTGGGTATGATTTTACGATATGCATCACATAATCTCAGATTCATCTATTCAACCAACACAAAGAACTTCAAAGAGTGCCCCAAAGTTTCTACCAGAGAGTCAAGACGAAAACGTGTGCCAACCCCTATGCATAAGTTCACAAGGTCACAGAACCCGCAAGTTGATCACCAAAACATACATCAAGTGAATCACGTGAATATCCCATTGTCACCACAGATAAGCACATGCAAGACATACATCAAGTGTTCTCAAATCCTTAAAGACTCAATCCGATAAGATAACTTCAAAGGGAAAACTCAATCCATTACAAGAGAGTAGAGGGGGAGAAACATCATAAGATCCAACTATAATAGCAAAGCTCGCGATACATCAAGATAGTGCCGAATCAAGAACACGAGAGAGAGAGAGATCAAACACATAGCTACTGGTACATACCCTCAGCCCCGAGGGTGAACTACTCCCTCCTCGTCATGGAGAGCGCCGGGATGATGAAGATGGCCACCGGTGAGGGATCCCCCTCCGGCAGGGTGCCGGAACAGGGTCCCGATTGGTTTTCGGTGGCTATAGAGGCTTGCGGCGGCGGAACTTCCGATCTAGGTTTGTTCCTGGAAGTTTGGGTATATATGAGAGGTATTGGAGTCGGGAACAAGTCAGGGGGGGTCTCCAGGCTATCCACAAGGCAGGGGGCGCGCCCAGGGAGTGGGCGCGCCCCCCACCCTCGTGGGCAGCCCGGGACTCTTCTGGTCCATCTCCGATGCTCCGTGGGCTTCTTCCGATCCAAAAATAATCTCCGTCAAATTTCAGGTCAATTGGACTCCGTTTGGTTTTCCTTTTCTGCGATACTCAAAAACAAGGAAAAAACAGAAACTGGCACTGGGCTCTCGGTTAATAGGGTAGTCCCAAAAATCATATAAAATAGCATATAAATGCATATAAAACATCCTAGATGGATAATATAATTGCATGGAACAATAAAAAATTATAGATACGTTGGAGACGTATCAATAATCCTCAAGTTACGGACCCAGTCCGTGTAGTTGCTACCATCATCTTTCAACTTAGCTTTCTCTAGGAACACATTAAAATTCAAAGGAACAGTAGCGCGCGCCATTGATCTACAACAACGTAGACATGCAAAATACTATCAGGCACTAAGTTCATGATAAATTAAAGTTCAGTTAATCATATTACTTAAGAACTCCCACTTAGATAGACATCCCTCTAATCATCTAAGTGATCACGTGATCCAAATCAACTAAACCATGTCCGATCATCACGTGAGATGGAGAAGTTTTCAATGGTGAACATCACTATGTTGGTCATATCTACTATATGATTCACGCTCGACCTTTCGGTCTCGGTGTTCCAAGGCCATATCTGCATATGCTAGGCTCGTCAAGTTTAACCCGAGTATTCTGCGTGTGCAAAACAGGCTTGCACCAGTTGTATGTGAATGTAGAGCTTATCACACCCGATCATCACGTGGTGTCTCGGCACAACGAACTGTAGCAACGGTGCATACTTAGGGAGAACACTTATACCTTGAAATTTAGTGAGAGATCATCTTATAATGCTACCGTCGATCTAAGAAAAATAAGATGCATAAAGGATAAACATCACATGCAATCAATATAAGTGATATGATATGGCCATCATCATCTTGTGCCTTTGATCTCCATCTCCAAAGCACCACCATGATCACCATCGTCACCGGCTTGACACCTTGATCTCCATCGATGTATCGTAATCGTCTCGCCAAAACTATTGCTTCTACGAATATCGCTACCGCTCAGTGTTAAAGTAAAGCAATTACATGGCGATTGCATTTCATACAATAAAGCGGCAACCATAAGGCTCCTGCCAGTTGCCGATAACTTTTACAAAACATGATCATCTCATACAACAATTTATATATCATCACCATCTTGACCATATCACATCACAGCAAGCCCTACAAAATCAAGTTAGACGTCCTCTACTTTGTTGTTACATGTTTTACGTGGCTGCTATGGGCTTAGCAAGAACCGTTCTTACCTACGCATCAAAACCACAACGATTTTTCGTCAAGTGTGTTGTTTTAACCTTCAACAAGGACCGGGCGTAGTCACACTCGATTCAACTAAAGTTGGAGAAACAGACACCCACTAGCCACCTGTGTGCGAAGCACGGCGGTAGAACCAGTCTCATGAACGCGGTCATGTAATGTCGGTCTGGGCCGCTTCATCCAACAATACCGCCGAATCAAAGTATGACATGCTGGTAAGCAGTATGACTATTATCGCCCACAACTCTTTGTGTTCTACTCGTGCATATAACATCTACGCATAGACCTGGCTCTGATACCACTGTTGGGGAACACAGTATTTCAAAAAAAATACCTACGATCACGCAAGATCTATCTATGTGATGCATAGCAACGAGCGGGGAGAGTGTATCCACGTACCCTCATAGGCCGAAAGCGGAAGCGTTGTATCAACGCGGTTGATGTAGTCATACGTTTTCACGATCTGACCAATCCTAGCACCGAACGTACGGCACCTCCGTGTTTAGCACACGTTCAGCTCGATGACGTCCCTCATACTCTTGATCCAGTTGAGGCCGGGGGGGAGTTCCGTCAGCACGATGGTGTGGCGACGGTGATGATGAAGTTACCGGCCCACGGCTTCGCCTAAGCACTACGACGATATGGCCGAGGTGTGTTTCTGTGGAGAGGGGCACCGCACACGGCTAAAAGATCAACTTGTGTGTTCTAGGGTGCCCCCCTCCCCACATATATAAAGGAGGGGAGGCCGGCCGGCCCTAGGGGCGCGCCCAAAGAGGGGAGTCCTACTAGGACTCCAAGTCCTAGTAGGATTCCACCAAGAGGGAGAGAGGGGGAAGGAAGGAGAGGGAGAGGGAGAGGGAGAGGAGAGGGAAAGAGGGGTCGTGCCCCCTCCCCTAGTCCTATTCGGACTCCCCTTGGGGCGGCGCCACCTCCTGGCTGCTGACCTCTCTCTCCCCTAAGGCCCATTAAGGCCCATTACTTCCCCGGGGTTTTCCGGTAACCCCTCCGGCACTCCGGTTTTACCCGAAACTATCCAGAACACTTCCGGTGTCCGAATAACATGGTCCAATATATCAATCTTTATGTCTCGGCCATTTAGAGACTCCTCATCATGTCCGTGATCACATCCAGGACTCCGAACATCCTTCGGTCATCAAATCACATAAACTCATAATACAAATCGTCATCGAACGTTAAGCGTGCAGACCCTACGGGTTCGAGAACTATGTAGACATGACCGAGACACATCTCAGGTCAATAACCAATAGCGGAACCTGGATGCTCATATTGGCTCCAACATATTCTACGAAGATCTTTATCGGTCAAACCGCATAACTACATACATTGTTCCCTTTGTCATCAGTATGTTACTTGCCTGAGATTCGATCGTCGGTATCACCATACCTAGTTCAATCACGTTACCGGCAGGTCTCTTTACTCGTTTCGTAATACATCATCCCGTAACTAACTCATTAGTCACATTGCTTGCAAGGCTTATAGTGATGTGTATTACCGAGAGGGCCCATAGATACCTCTCCGACCATCAGAGTGACAAATCCTAATATCGATCTATGCCAACTCAACAAACACCATCGGAGACACCTGTAGAGCATCTTTATAATCACCCAGTTACGTTGTGACGTTTGATAGCACACTAAGTGTTCCTCCAGTATTCGGGAGTTGCATAATCTCATAGTCATAGGAACATGTACAAGTCATGAAGAAAGCAATAGCAATAAACTAAATGATCATAATGCTAGGCTAACGGATGGGTCTTGTCCATCACATCATTCTCTAATGATGTGATCTCGTTCATCAAATGACAACACATGTCTATGGTTAGGAAACTTAACCATCTTTGATTAACGAGCTAGTCAAGTAGAGGCATACTAGGGACACTCTGTTTTGTCTATGTATTCACACATGTATCAAGTTTCCGGTTAATACAATTCTAGCATGAATAATAAACATTTATCATGATATAAGGAAATATAAATAACAACTTTATTATTGCCTCTAGGGCATATTTCCTTCAGTCTCCCACTTGCACTAGAGTCAATAATCTAGATTACATAGTAATGGTTCTAACACCCATGGAGTCTTGGTGCTGATCATGTTTTGCTCATCAGAGAGGCTTAGTCATCGGGTCTGCAACATTCAGATCCGTATGTATCTTGCAAATCTCCATGTCCCCTTCCGACACTTGATGACGGATGGAATTGAAGCGTCTCTTGATGTGCTTGGTTCTCTTGTGAAATCTTGATTCCTTCGCCAAGGCTATTGCTCTAGTATTGTCACAAAAGATTTTCATTGGACCCGATGCACTAGGTATGACACCTAGATCGGATATGAACTCCTTCATCCAGACTCCTTCATTTGCTGCTTCCGAAGGAGCTATGTACTCCGATTCACACGTAGATCGCGCCACGACGATTTTCTTAGAACTGCACCAACTGACAGCTCCACCGTTCAATATAAATACGTATCCGGTTTGTGACTTAGAGTCATCCGGATCATTGTCAAAGCTTGCATCGACGTAACCATTTACGACGAGCTCTTTGCCACCTCCATAAACGAGAAACATATCCTTAGTCCTCTTCAGGTATTTCAGGATGTTCTTGACCGCTGTCCAGTGATCCACTCCTGGATTACTTTGGTACCTCCCTGCTATACTTATAGCAATGCACACATCAGGTCTGGTACACAACATTGCATACATGATAGAACCTATGGCTGAAGCATAGGGAATGACTTTCATTCCCTCTATCTTCTACGGTGGTCGGGCATTGAATCTGACTCAACTTCATACCTTGTAACACATGCAAGAACCCTTTCTTTGCTTGATCCATTTTGAACTTCTTCAAAACTTTGTCAAGGTATGTGCTTTGCGAAAGTCCAATTAAGCGTCTTGATCTATCTCTATAGATATTGATGCCCAATATGTAAGCAGCTTCACCAAGGTCTTTCATAGAAAAACTTTTATTCGAGTATCCTTTTATGCTATCCAGAAATTTTATATCATTTCCAATCAACAATATGTCATCCACATATAATATTAGAAATGCTACAGAGCTCCCACTCACTTTCTTGTAAATACAGGCTTCTCCAAAAGTCTGTATAAAACCATATGCTTTGATCACACTATCAAAACGTTTATTCCAACTCCGAGATGCTTGCACCAGTCCATAAATGGATCGCTGGAGCTTGCACACTTTGTTAGCATCCTTTGGATCGATAAAACCTTCTAGTTGCATCATATACAACTCTTCTTCCAGAAATCCATTCAGGAATGCAGTTTTGACATCCATTTGCCAAATTTCATAATCATAAAATGTGGCAATTGCTAACATGATTCGGACAGACTTAAGCTTTGCTATGGGTGAGAAGGTCTCATCGTAGTCAACACCTTGAACTTGTCGAAAACCTTTTTGCGATAAGTCGAGCTTTGTAGACAGTAACATTATCGTCAGCGTCAGTCTTCTTCTTGAAGATCCATTTATTCTCTATGGCTTGCCGATCATTGGGCAAGTCAACCTGGATCCCATCTCAGATTTCATGGTCTCAAGCCATTTTGCGGAATCTGGGCTCATCATCGCTTCCTCATAGTTCGTAGGTTCATCATGGTCTAGTAACATGACTTCCAGAACAGGATTACCGTACCACTCTGGTGCGGAACGTACTCTGGTTGACCTACGAGGTTCGGTAGTAACTTGATCTGAAGATTCATGATCATCATCATTAACTTCCTCAACAATTGGAGTAGGCATCACTGGAACTGATTTCTGTGATGAACTACTTTCCAATTCGGGAGAAGGTACAATTACCTCATCAAGTTCTACTTTCCTCCCACTCACTTCTTTCAAGAGAAACTCCTTCTCTAGAAAGGATCCATTCTTAGCAACGAATACTTGCCTTCGGATCTGTGATAAAAGGTGTACCCAATAGTCTCCTTTGGGTATCCTATGATGACACATTTCTCCGATTTGGGTTCGAGCTTATTAGGTTGAAGCTTTTTCACATAAGCATCGCAACCCCAAACTTTAAGAAATGACAGCTTAGGTTTCTAGCTAAACCACAGTACATATGGTGTCGTCTCAACGGATTTAGATGGTGCCCTATTTAATGTGAATGCAGCTGTCTCTAATGCATAATCCCCAAAATGATAGTGGTAAATTGGTAAGAGACATCATAGATCGCACCATATTATCTAATAAAGTACGGTTACGTCGTTCGGACACACCATTACGTCGTGGTGTTCCAGGTGGCGTGAGTTGCGAAACTATTCCACATTGTTTTAAATGAAGACCAAACTCGTAACTCAAATATTCGCCTCCGCGATCAGATCGTAGAAACTTTATTTTCTTGTTACGATGATTTTCCACTTCACTCTGAAATTCTTTGAACTTTTCAAATGCTTCAGACTTGTGTTTCATTAAGTAGAAATACCCATAGCTGCTCAAATCATCTGTGAAGGTCAGAAAATAATGATACCCGTCGTGAGCCTCAACCCTCATCGGACCGCATACATCAGTATGTATTATTTCCAATAAGTCAGTGGCCCGCTCCATTGTTCCGGAGAACGGAGTCTTAGTCATCTTGCCCCTGAGGCATGGTTCGCAAGCATCAAGTGATTCATAATCAAGTGATTCCAAAAGCCCATCAGCATGGAGTTTCTTCATGCGCTTTACACCAATATGACCTAAACGGCAGTTCCACAAATATGTTGCACTATCAGTATCAACTTTGCATCTTTTGGCATCAATATTATGAATATGTGTATCACTACGATCGAGATTCAATAAACCATTCACATTGGGTGTATGACCATAGAAGGTTTTATTCATATAAACAGAACAACAATTATTCTCTGACTTAAATGAATAACCGTATTGCAATAAACATGATCTAATCATATTAATGCTCAACGCAAACACCAAATAACATTTATTTAGGTTCAATTCTAATCCCGAAGGTAGAGGGAGTGTGCGATGGTGATCGTATCAACCTTGGAATTACTTCCAACACACATCGTCACCTCGTCCTTAACTAATCTCTGTTTATCTTGCAACTCCTATTTAAAGTTACTACTCTTAGCAACTAAACCAGTATCAAATACCGAGGGGTTGCTATAAACACTAGGAAAGTACACATCAATAATATGTATATCAAATATACCTTTGTTCACTTTGCCATCCTTCTTATCCGCCAAGTATCTAGGGCAGTTCCACTTCCAGTGACCATGTCTTTTGCAGTAGAAGCACTCAGTTTCAGGCTTGGGTCTGGCTTTGGGCTTCTTCATGGGAGTGGCAACTTTCTTGCCATTCTTTTGAAGTTTTCCCTTTCTTTCCCTTGCCCTTTTCTTGAAACTAGTGGTCTTGTTAACCATCAACACTTGATGCTTTTTCTTAATTTCTACCTTCGCTGATTTCAGCATTGCGAAGAGCTTGGGAATCGTTTTTGTCATCCCTCGCATATTATAGTTCATCACGAAGTTCTAGTAACTTGGTGATAGTGACTAGAAAACTTTGTCAATCACTATCTTATCTGGAAGATTAACCCCCACTTGATTCAAGCGATTGTAGTACCCAGACATTCTGAGCATATGCTCACTAGCTGAGCTATTCTCCTCCATCTTGTAGGCAAAGTACTTTGTCAGAGGTCTCATGCCTCTTAACACGGGCGTGAGTCTGAAATACCAATTTCAACTCTTGGAACATCTCATATGCTCCATGTCGTTCAAAACATTTTTGAAGTCCCAGTTCTAAGTCGTAAAGCATGGTGCACTAAACTATCAAGTAGTCATCATACTGAGCTTGTCAAACGTTCATAACGTCTGCATCTGCTCCTGCAATAGTTCTGTCACCTAGCGGTGCATCAAGGACATAATTCTTCTGTGCAGCAATGAGGATCATCCTCAGATCACGGACCTAGTCCGCATCATTGCTACTATCATCTTTCAACTTATTTTTCTCTAGGAACATATCATACGAGCTATTGATCTACAACATAGATATGCAAACACTATCAGCACTAAGTTCATGATAAATTTAAGTTCAATTAATCATATTACTTAAGAACTCCCACTTAGATAGACATCCCTTGAGTCATCTAAATGATCACGTGATCCATATCAACTAAACCATGTCCGATCATCACATGAGATGGAGTAGCTTTCAATGGTGAACATCTCTATGTTGATCATATCTACTATATGATTCACGTTCAATCTTTCGATCTTAGTGTTCCGAGGCCATATCTGCATATGCTAGGCTCGTCAAGTTTAACCCGAGTATTCTGCACGTGCAAAACTGACTTGCACCCGGTGTATGTGAACGTAGAGCTTATCACACCCGATCATCACGTGGTGTCTCGGCACGATGAACTGTAGCAATGGTGCATACTCAGGGAGAACACTTATACCTTAAAATTTAGAGAGGGATCCTCTTATAATGCTACCGCCGTACTAAGCAAAATAAGATGCATAAAAGATAAACATCACATGCAATCAAAATATGTGACATGATATGGCCATCATTATCTTGTGCCTTTGATCTCCATCTCCAAAGCACCGTCATGATCTCCATCGTCACCGGCTTGACACCTTGATCTCCATCATAGCGTCGTTCTCGTCTCGCCAACTATTGCTTCCACGACTATCGCTACCGCTTAGTGATAAAGTAAAGCAATTACATGGTGATTGCATTTCATACAATAAAGCGACAACCATAAGGCTCCTGCCAGTTGCCGATAACTTTTACAAAACATGATCATCTCATACAACAATTTATATCTCATCACGTCTTGACCATATCACATCACAACATGCCCTGCAAAAACAAGTTAGACGTCCTCTACTTTGTTGTTGCAAGTTTTATGTGGCTGCTACGGGCTTCTAGCAAGAACCATTCTTACCTACGCATCAAAACCCCAACGATTTTTCGTCAAGTGTGCTATTTTAACCTTCAACAAGGACCGGCCATAGTCAGACACCCGCCGGCCACATGTGTGCAAAGCACGTCGGTAGAACCAGTCTCATGAACGCGGTCATGTATGTTGGCCCGGGCCGCTTCATCCAACAATACCGCCGAATCAAAGTAAGAGGTTTTGGTGGTAAGCAGTATGACTATTATCGCCCACAACTCTTTGTGTTCTACTCGTGCATATCATCTACGCATAGACCTGGCTCGGATGCCACTGTTGGGGAACTTAGCATGCAATTTCAAAAAAATTCCTACGATCACGCAAGATCTATCTAGGAGATGCATAGCAACGAGAGGGGAGAGTGTCTCCACGTACCCTCATAGACCGAAAGCGGAAGCATTAGTTTAACGCAGTTGATGTAGTCGAACGTCTTCATGATCCAAGTACCGAACGTATGGCACCTCTGTGTTTAGCACACGTTCAGCTCGATGATGTCCCTCGAACTCTTGATCCAGTAGAGGGTCGAGGGAGAGTTCCATCAGCACGACGGCGTGGTGACGGTGTTGGTGATGTGATCCGCGCAGGGCCTCGCCTAAGCACTACGACGCTATGACCGGAGGAGTAAACTGTGGAGGGGGGCACCGCACACGGCTAAGAGAACAATTGATGTCCTTTGGGGTGCCCCCTGCCCACGTATATAAAGGAGGGGAGGAAAGAGGCCGGTGGCCAGGAGGGGCGCACCAAGGGGGGAGTCCTACTTGGACTCCTAGTCCAAGTAGGATTCGCCCCCTCCCCCCCCCCCCCCCCTTTCCTTTCTCCACCAGAGGGAAACACTACTAGGGAAAACCCTAGCAGTAGCGCGTGTTTAAAGCCTATCAGTAGCGCGGGGAGCGGAGCTACTAGTAAGGCGCTACAGCTAAAGATTAGCAGTAGCGTTGGTTGGACCGCGCTACTGCTATATCGACTTTGTAGTATAAGCGCTACTGGTAATTAGTAGTAGCGCTTCTCCTAGAACGCGCTACTACTATTATTCCATATTTCTTTTTTATTTCATGTTGTATTCATACACCTTTATACAAGTTTTCATACCGCAGCAATTCAGAGAATGATTTTACATCATAATGAGTTATTACATCACTGGGAGAAAGAACCGTGGACTAGTTTCAAGTGGATGGACATCCACTTGAAACTAATCCGCGGTTCTTTCACCCAATGATATAATATATCATCATCATCATCATCATATCATTAACAACTTATCATCATAATACATCATTGTCATATAACACCTCCTCATGATCATCGTTTTCATCAATGAGACATCACATACAAGTTGGTCACTAGACATAATCACAACTACTCATCATCATCAACTCTCATAAACATATTGTACCTCATAGGACCTACTACATTATCTTAGGACCTACTACCTTAGCACATGATCATGAGTATTAGCTAGGACCTACTACATTCTCCTAGGTAAAATAGCATAAAACAAGATAGCCCCTGACTCTCCATTATGGAGAATGGAGATTATCCTGTCTCCAATTCTTGTCTTTCGCACAATCTTGCTTCCAAGAACCTCCTTATGACTGTCCATACATTTTTCCATTCTTTTATTACCATGCGTTCACCGGTTTTGGAAATCCGACATGGACAGGTGAGACTCGTAGGATGACCTGGTTGTATGTTCAAAACATCAAGGCGACCGTTCTGATACATCAAATGAGGCACACAATCCATCGGGATTTTCTGTTGAAAAACATAGTAATAACTTCGTAGTTAACAATGTACTTCAGTTTTAGAAGTATGCAAAAGATGCACGGATGTCGTAATAGTAAAAAATCTTACCAAGATATCTCCATGGAAGTAATAGTGGTTCAACACGTGCACTAGTGGCACGTATTCACCATAATTTGGAGGATCGATAAAAGGCATTGTAATTCTCAAGATCAGTACAATATGCGACCAGATGACTTTTCTCCTGATAAGTTAACTCAGAGCCTTCGGTGTAGTTGGTTCTGTCTACCATCTTCCGCACATTCTTTGAAGAATGAAAGTAAGCTATCAATGGAAATAAGCTGTCAACTATTTTGAAATAAACAATATAAATTACTTAATAACTATGTTTGAGAAGCTCACATAGGGGAAGAATTGGAAGCGTATCAACAAGGACCCAAATGTCCAAATTGACTTAGGCGGTGTCAGGATCACCAAGATCCATGGTGACAAGCATACCCTCATAAAAACCATACATCTCGCAAAGTGTTTCCCAATTCTTGCAACCAAAATGGGTTACGCTCTCAGAATTGTACAGATTTACTTCAAAATCCATACCATGATGGGTCCTTAGGTGAATTTTCTTCGTTTCCATACTTTCATGGTCTTCAAAACCCATCCTCTCCAAGACATAGCGTCTTGCATAGCATGGGATAAGCTAGTCGAATTGCAAAAGATGAAAAGTACACGTTAAAATAGTTGAAGTCGTGCTTAATTATGAAAAAAAAACACTTGTCGTCGTTGCGTACCGTTTCAACATCAAGGTCTCCTCGATCTTAATGCTGAAGCGCCGATCTTCGTCCAGGTCAAGGAACCTGTCGCACATACCTCGGTCGTCGTGGAACTAGTCGCACATACCTCGGTCGCCGTGGAACTAGTCGCACTCCCCCGGGAGACTTTCGTCGTCCGAGTATGACATTTCCTATGTTCATAATTCAAAGATTAAACTTGTACAATTAAATATATGTACACAAAAACTAAATTAGAACATTATTATTCATCACGGGTTGACTATCGGTCTGTTGAGTCAACCCAAAATATCGTTTAATTATCTTTGTAGAAAATCCAGGCCACTCAATATTCCCTACATATTCTAGCACAAGTAATGCCAAAATTCAAGGAAAATTCCGGCATGACCTTTGCTAAAACAGGACATATCGAGCGCCTAAAATTTGCCGGAACGGAAATTAATCAACACTCCGGCAAAATATAGGCCACTCGAAGGTGTAACCTGAACATGACCGGCCACTTGGGCAACCACATATCCTATTTGAGCAACACAAGATATACATGTTTGGCTGGTCTCACCTCGAGGTCGGAGGGGGTCGGTGACGGGGACGACGGCAGGGATGATGGAGGGGCTCCTTGATTTCTGCAAAAACAAAAACCCTATAAGTTATCACTAATACATTCCGAACAGTATCATACATATAACATCACTAATACAACTAAAACCGTAGCGAACGACGGGTATCGACGTTGATGCGGGAATAATTGCTTAAACTAAAAAAATAACAACAAATGTGACATGTTCAACTAGTTCTATTAATTCAACTAGTTCTTACTAAATATAAACTTACTATAAATAGAAATAAACTAGTTCTTTCTAAAAATAAACTAGTTCAACTAGTTATATTAATTTTCTTACTAAAAATACATTAGTTGTATTAATTCAACTAGTTCTTACTAAAACTAAACTAGTTCAACTAGTTTATTAATTTACTTACTAATTATTTTAAACACTTACTAAAAACAGTAAAAAAAACTACATTATACAATAGTAAAAAACTACAGTGAAAAATAGAAAAAAAGAGATGGGGTCGGGGGAGACGGCGGCACCGAGGCGCGGCGAGGCGGGGTCGGGGGAGACGGCGGCGAGGCGGGTCGAGGGAGACGGCGGCGAGGTGGGTCGAGGGAGACGGCGGCGGAGAGCGAGGGCAGGGGCTCCGGCAAGGTCGAGGAGGAGGCACAGGCGCGCGGCGACATCGAGGGCAGACTCCGGCGGAGAGCGAGGGCAGGGGCTCCAACGAGGGCGAGGGCAGGGGCTCCGGCGGAGGCGACGAGGGGAGAAGAGAGAGTGGGGAATTGGGAGAGGAAGCAGAGGAGCGAAGCCCGCGCGGGGGGTTAGGTCAAAATAGCTTTAGCAGTAGCGTGGGAAAGGAAAACGCGCTGCTGCTAAAGTCCGTAGCAGTAGCGCGCTCCTAACAAACCCGCTACTGCTAAGCTGGGCCCGTCCTGTGGACAAATTCAAACTTAGCTATAGCGCCCTACACTAAAAGTGCGCTGCTACTAATTTCATAGCAGTAGCGCGGTTTGTAGAAGGGCGCTGCTACTATACCTAGCATCTCGGCAACGGTCTGGCAATTATAGTAGTAGCGCTTTTTATTCCTGCCGCGCTACTTCTAAGTGGATAGCAGTAGCGCCCTTTATGTCAACGCGCTACTGCTAAGTAGCAGTCGCGCCTCATTTTAACAAGCGCTATTGGTAAGATTCTGTGTATAAGGTTTTCCCTAGTAGTGAAAAGGAAGGAGAGGGAGAGGGAGAGGGAAAGGGGGGCACCGCCCCCTCCCCCTAGTCCAATTCAGACTGCCATGGGGGGGAGGCCACCCCTTGCGGCCCTCCTCTCTCTCCACTAAGGCCCACTAAGGCCCAATATTCCCCTGGGGGTTTCGGTAAACCTCTCGGTACTCCGGTAAAACACCCGAATCACTCGGAACCATTCCGATGTCCGAATACAACCTTCCAATATATGAATCTTTACCTCTCAACCATTTCGAGACTCCTCGTCATGTCCGTGATCTCATCCGGGACTCCAAACAAACTTCAGTCACCAAAACACATAACTCATAATACAAATCGTCATCAAACTTTAAGCGTGCGGACCCTACGGGTTCGAGAACTATGTAGACATGACCGAGACACATCTTCGGTCAATAACCAATAGCGGAACCTGGATGCTCATATTGGTTCCTACATATTCTCGGAAGATCTTTATCAGTCAAACCGCATAACAACATACATCATTCCCTTTGTCATCGGTATGTTACTTGCCCGAGATTCGATCGTCGGTATCCTCATACCTAGTTCAATCTCGTTACCAGCAAGTCTCTTTACTCGTTCCGTAATGCATCATCCCATAACTAACTCATTAGTCACATTGCTTGCAAGGCTTATAGTGATGTGCATTACCGAGAGGGCCCAGGGATACCTCTCCGATACTCGGAGTGACAAATCCTAATCTTGATCTATGCCAACCCAACAAACACCTTCAGAGACACCTGTAGAGCATCTTAATAATCACCCAGTTACGTTGTGACGTTTGATAGCACACAAGGTGTTCCTCCGGTATTCGGGAGTTGCATAATCTCATAGCCAGAGGAATATGTATAAGTCATGAAGAAAGCAATAGCAATAAAACTAAATGATCATAATGCTAAGCTAACAGATGGGTCTTGTCCATCACATCATTCTCTAATGATGTGATCCCATTCATCAAATGACAACACATGTCTATGGTCAGGAAACTTAACCATCTTTGATTAACGAGCTAGTCAAGTAGAGGCATACTAGGGACACTCTTTTTGTCTATGTATTCACACATGTATCAAGTTTCCGGTTAATAAAATTCTAGCATGAATAATAATCATTTATCATGATATAAGGAAATATAAATAACATCTTTATTATTGCCTCTAGGGCATATTTCCTTCAGTATGTCAGTGAGGTACTAACGCCATGCAAAGCGTGATATGCGCACTACCAGAAGATAACCTACGGAGTGTTCATGGACGCGAGAAAGCTACGACACTACTTCCAGGCCAACTTGATCATGGTGGTCAGCAGCTCTCTGACATCATCAATGACAAAGGCGCAACAAGTCACGTGGCTAAGTGGGCAATCGAGCTTCTGTTGTTTGAGTTCTCCTACAAACCACACTCAACAGTCAAGTTGCAGGTGATCGCCGACTTTCTGGTTGAATGGACCGAGGTCTAGTAGGTCCCTATACATCTCCGACGTATCTATATTTTTTGATTATTTCATGCTATTATATTATCAATTTTATATGCTTTGTATGCAATTTTATATCATTTTTGGGAACTAACATATTAACCGAGTGTTTAATGTCAGTTGTTCTTTTCTGTATGTTTTGGGTTTTACAGAAAATCCCTACCAAACAAAGTTCAAACGCGATGATTTTTTTTTTGATTTTTTCTGTACCAGGAGGGACCCTAGAAGCTTTCGGGGAGGACTAGAAGCGCAACGAGGAGACGGCAAGGCAACAGGACGCGCCCTGGGGGGTAGGCGCACCCTGATGTCTTTTGGCCCCCACTTGGCTCCGTCTGACCTAATTTTAACTCTATAAATTCTCTAAAATCCCAAAACCCACATAGCAACACCTGAAACTTTTATTACGGCGCCGCAAGTCTCTGTTCTTCCACTATCCCATCTGGAGCTCTGTTCCGGCGCCCTGTCGAAGGGGGAATCGATCACGAAGGGCCTCTACATCAACCTTGCTGCCTCTCTGATGATGTGTGAGTAGTTCCTCATATAAACTATGGGTCCACAGCAGTAGCTAGATGTCTATCTCTCTCTACACACACACACACACTTTTTGTGGTGTGTTTGTTGGGATCCAATGAATTGTGGGTTTTATGATCAGATTGTTCATTGAAAGTAATTGAGCTATTTGTGAGCTTTATTATGTCTGATTGTTACAGTTATGTAATGATTTCCGATCTATGAGTTTTCTTTGGCCAAGTCGATGATTAGATCTTCAGTGGAATATGATACGTCTCCATCGTATCTATAATTTTTGATTGTTTCATGCCAATATTATACAACTTTCACATATTTTTGGCAACACTTTATATGATTTATTGGACTAACATATTGATCCAGTGCCCAGTGTCAGTTCCTGTTTTTTGTTTCACAGAATATCCATATCAAACAAAGTCCAAATGCAATAAAATTTTACGGAGAATTATTTTGGAATATTTGTGATTTTTGGAAGGTGGAATCAACGCAAACGGGGGCCCACAGCCACCACAAGACACCTGGGCGCGCCAGGCAGCCCAGGCGCGTGGTGGTGGGTTGTGCCCTCCTCGTAAGTCGGTTGGAGCTCTACTTTGAGCGCAAGGAAGCTTATATCTGAAAAAAATCGTGTTAATATCTCAGCGCAATCGGAGTTACGGATCTCCGGATATTTAAGAAAAGGTTTTCGGTCAGATCTGGGAACGCAAAACAGAAGAGAACAGAGAGGGAGATCCAAGGGCTCCCGCCCCTCCGCCGCCATGGAGGCCATGGACCAGAGGGGGAACTATCCTCCCATCTAGGGGGAGGCTAAGGAAGAAGAAGGAGGGGCTCTCTCCCCCTCTCTCCTGGTGGCGCCGGAGTGCCGCCAGGGCAAGGATCATGACGGCGATTTACATCAACAATCTTGCTACCGTCAACACCAACTTTCTCCCCCTCTATGTAGCGGTGTAACACCTCATCTCCCCGTTGTAATCTCTACTTAAACATGATGCTCAACACTATATATTATTTTCCAATGATATGTGGTTATCCTATGATGTTCGAGTAGATCCGTTTTGTCCTATGGGTTGATAGATGATCATGATCGGTTTGAGTTGTATATTTTTTTTTGCTGTTGTCCTACGGCGCCCTCCATGTCCCGCAAACGGAGGGATCCTCGCTGCAGGGTGTTGCAATACGTTCATAGTTCTCTTATGACAGGTGGCGTGAGTGACAGAATCACAGACCCGAGTTTGGGGGTTATTGCGTATGGGATAAAGAGGACTTGATACTTAATGCTATGGTTGGGTTTCATGACCTTAATGATCTTTAGTAGTTGCGGATGCTTGCTAGAGTTCCAATCATAAGTGCATATGATCCAAGTAGAGAAAGTATGTTAGCTCATGCCTCTCCCTCATATAAAATTCCAACAATGATTACCGGTTTAGTTATCGATCACCTAGGGACAAATGACTTTCTTGTGTGACAAAAGCTATCTACTTTTATTATCTTGTATTTTATTCGTAGTTTTATTCTCGCAAAGTACTTCTAGTTTTATTCTTGTTCTAGGTAAAGCAAACATCAAGTGTGCGTAGAATTGTATCGGTGGTCGATAGAACTTGAGGGAATATTTGTTCTACCTTTAGCTCCTCGTTGGGTTCGACACTTTTATTTGTTGGAAAAGGCTACAAACGATCCCCTATACTTGTGTGTTATCAGAATAATACTGCAGGAATGCCTAGCAGTGGTGGGCGCAAAAAACCTAGTGGTGGCGGGCCACGCTCTCAGGGCCGCCCGCTACTGACCTCCTGCCACTGCTATTATGGCATCAGTGGCGGGCGGACGGTCCGCCACCGGTCGATCACTGAAGTGGCGGGCACGCGAACTTGCATCCGAGTCGAGATGAATGGCATCCGAGTCGTTCGGATCTGTTGCAAACGTCCGACCAGTCGGATTTTAGCTTTGTTGTTTTTTGAATTATCCGAATATGTTTCTGACATTCTATAACACTAGCAAAAAGGCCCATGCGTTGCAACAGAAGAAAAAAAATTATTTCATATCTCTAGTTGGGTAAGTTGGACAAACTGTGTGTGGCTGGTTCGCAGGTTATGAGATTGAACCCTCCCATTGGCAATTTTATTTTTTGCCAGCTCTCTAGACCTGGGCCTCAGTGCGCCGCCAGGTGGGCTTTCTCCATTCGGCCAAAAACGGATGGCAAGTAAGGAAACTAAAAAGCGTACGTGAAATTAACTAAAGCAGGACTAAACGAAGTGGGACGAAACCAAAAATATCACCCCCTTTAATAGTATACTAGAAAAAGGCCCGTGCGTTGCAACGCAAGAAAAAAATCATTTCATATTTCTAGCTGGGTAAGTTGGACAAACTGTGTGTAGCCGGTTCGCAGGTTATGAGATCGAACCCTCCCATCGGCAATTTTATTTTTGCCAGCTCTCTGGATCTGGACTTCAGTGCGCTGCCAGGTGGGCTTTCTCCATTCGGCCAAAAAGGGATGGCAAGTAAGGAAACTAAATAGCGTACATGAAATTAACTAAAGCAGGACTAAACAAAGTGGGACGAAACCAAAAATATCACCTCCCCTTAATAGTATATATAATAAATAGCAAAAAGGTCCGTGCGTTGCAACGGAAAAAAAACATCTCATATCTCTAGCTGGGTCAGTTAGATAAACTGTGCGCGGCCAGTTGGCAGGTTGTGAGATCGAACCCTCCCATCGGCTATTTTAGTTTTTGCCAGCTCTCCGAACCTGAGCCACGGTGCGACGTGAGGTGGACTTCTTCCGTTGGGCCAAAACGGGTGGCAAGTAACGAAACAAGATAGGGCACGTGAAATTAATTGAAGCGAGACCAAAGCAAGCTGGACGAAACCAAGAATATCACCTCCCTTTAATAGTAGGTATAGATATAGATATAATAAATAGCAAAAAGGCCCGTGCGTTGCAACCAAAAAAATCATCTCATATCTCTAGCTGGGTCAGTTAGATAAATTGTGCATGACCGGTTGGCAGGTTATGAGATCGAACGCTCCCGTCGGCTATTTTAGGTTTTGCCAGCTCTCCGGACCTGAGCCACAGTGCGCCGTCAGGTGGACTTCTTTCGTTGGGCCAAAACGGGTGACAAGTAACGAAACAAGATAGGGTACGTGAAATTAATTGAAGCGGGACCAAAGCAAGCTGGACGAAACCAAGAATATTACCTTCCTTTAATAGTAGGTATAGATACAGATATAGATATAGAAGTAGAGATATAGATTTTTCAGAAAATGTCACGTAGACATCTGTGAAACGTATGAACATTTTTTAAATGGTAGAAACAATTTTTAAAAGTAGAGCGAACATTTTTTACACTGCATTTACTTTTTTTAATGCGCAATGTACAATTTTTAGAAAAATATTAAATTATTATTTTCATATATATGTATTTTGTATTTTCCAAAGTATAATAAAGAAGAGTAAAAGAAACACGTGGCGTCTGTATGACGTCATCGTGGCGATACTACGTGGTAACTGGGCCGGGCGACGGCCGGTTGGTTGCGGGATTGGCCCATTATATAGTCTCTCCCGCAAAGTTATGGATTGGCCCTAGGAATGGGCCAGCTGAAGGGGGAGCAGCTTCGCGCCGTCGCGGGAAAAAAGAGGGCGGGAGAACAGAATCCAGCGGGCGGCGAGGCGTGGGTCAGGGCGACGGGGATGAGCTCGTCGACGACGTCCGGCCAGGGCGATGACGCGCCGGGCCTGGTCTGCGTGGTGGACTGCGTGCATGGCATGGTCGACGCCCTCTCCTGCGTCCGCTGGAACAAGCATCAGGTCTGCACCCGCCCCCCTCTCCTCTCCTCTCCTCTCCTCTCCTCCGCACGCTGGCCGCCCGATCCCAAGCGAAAATCCTTGCCTCGTCCCGCAGGGCGCGGTGGTGGAGCTGTCGGAGCACGGCATCGTGGTCACCGTGGAGGAGAGCGGCTGCCTCCAGGCCAAGGTATACCTCAAGACCGAGGTTCGTGCCGCGCGCCCGCCCGGTGTTTGCGTTTATTCCTCCCCGAGCCCGGCCGTTGAATTTTCAGTGGGGATTGACCGTTGCAGCTGTTTGCCGAGTACGACTACGGGGCGGAGGGGCGTCCACGGTTCGGCCTCAGCCTGGGGCTCCTCGTCGACTGCCTCAACATGTTTACCGTCCCAGGGTTCGCCTCCCCTGTCGAGATCCGGTACCCTGGCCCCGACATGCAGCTTCTCCTCAGGTGTGCATCTTCTCTGCCTACTAGGTTCCCTTTGTTCGTCCTTGCTTCGTAATGCTGTCAATTGATATCGTAACCCATTAGACGTTTGCATAATCGTGGCGGATAAGTTGCATTTGTGAATTGTGATCTTTATATAGTTGATCTGGTGAATCACTAGGTGTTTGGATACTGTGACTGTGGTGGATAAAATATAAATAGCTATTCACTTTACTACATTCCCACCCTTGCCAAAAGCAAATAAACATTCGAGCTTCGTGTTCAGCTCGAAATTTAAGTTAATTCTGGAGATGGATGTAACTGAGTAATGTGATACAAATAAAAAGGTTAACTGCCAGCCGATTCTCGTCGGACTTTTGTGTTAAGCGTATTCATTGACTGAGTGCTGTACTGTTACATTAGCTTGTCACGTTCAGTTATTTTGTGACTTAGTCCTAGCCTGTACTAGCCCACGATGCACGATTCAGTACACGTCTTGTTCTGTAACTGCTACAAGCAGACCTATATATATCCCTCTGCTGAACTTCAATAAAAGCAAGTCAATCATTTTGCTCCTACGACTATTTGGTGTCTCTGTTTTCCTAACATCACAGCTACCACTCATAAGTTTCCACCTAGATCTCTTCCATGTGTGTTCTTACAATATCCAGATGAACACCATGGATATAGGTGTTTGGACTTGGACTCCGGCCGTGTAATTATTTCACGCCATGTTGTCTTCTATGAGACGTCCTTTCCTTTCTCCTCTCGCCACTCCACTACAACGCTTCCGCAACCACCCTCCATTACTCCTAGTACATCCTCATCACGACCAACATATATCTCCGCACCTACACCTTATCTACACTACACAACCTTACTGCACCTATTTCTTCACCTCAAAATCCACCTACACCTATTTCTCCACCATCTCTTCCCTTATCAGCTTCAGCATCTGAATCTACATCCTCTCCTTCTACAGCATCCTCCACTAGTTATTATTCTTAACACCCCCCCCCCCCTACCAACACACCACCTCTTCCTGCCAATGCCATTACTGTTACCATCCCGTCTAATCCTCATCGCATGACCACTCGAGCCAAGCATGGTTTTGGCATCCCTGTACGTCGGCTTAATCTTCTACTCCCTCCATTTACAAATATAAGATGTTCTAACTTTTTTGTGAATCGGATGTATATAGACACATTTTAGTGTGTTTGTTCACTCATTTCAGTCCGTATGTAGTCTATATTGAAATATCCAAAACATCTTATATTTGTGAACGGAGGGAGTAGCTACTACAGTTAACTCCGCCTATGTCTTCTAGGCATAGCCGGTCCCAAGCCCGGGTAAAGGAGGAGGGTTGTGATAGGCTTGGCGAGCCAATGTAAAACCTAGCCAGTCCCATAGGTATGAAACCCATTTGAGCGAGAGTAGTACTAGGATGGGTGACCTCCTGGGAAGTCCTCGTGAAAGGGTTTCATATCTAAGGGTTGTGATAGGCTTGGCGAGCCAACATAAAAACTAGCCAGTCTTTTGGGTATGAAACCCATTTGGGCGAGAGTAGTACTAGGATGGGTGACCTCCTGGGAAGTCCTCGTGAAAGGGTTTCATATCTAGCCTACCCCAACTTGTTGGGATAAAAGGCTTTGTAAGCGTAAGCGTAAGCGAGGGAGTAGCTACTACAGATGCTATTTCTCCTCTACCCAATACTTACCACTCTGCCCTCCATGATAAAAAGTGGAAAGATGCTATGTGTTCTGAATATGACACTCTTCTTCAAAATGAAACATGAGTGCTTGTTCCTAGGCCCTCCTCTGCTAATTTAGATTTTGGGAAATGGATTTTTAGACACAAATATCATGCAGATGGGTCGCTTGCACGCTATAAAGGCAGATGAGGCTGTAGAGATTATTCTCAGCAGACAGGTATAGGCTAGAGGAAACCATCTCTTCAATAGTTAAACCAAGCACTATTCAAATTGTTTTATCCATTGCAGTATCGTCCTCATAGCCTATTCACCAACTTGATGTTAAAAATGCCTTTTTTGCATGGATACTTACAAGAAACAGTAAGCTGTCAACAGCCTCAAGGTTTTGAAAACCCCTTTTTTCCTCATTATGTTTGTCTCCTTCAAAAAATCTCTATATGGTCTAAAACAAGCTCCTGGAGCTTGGTTCCATCAGTTTTCTACCTTTATCCAGCGAATTGGTTTCTCTGCTTCTAAATCTGATAGCTCCCTGCTCATGTATCATTCAGCTACTCAAACTGCTTACCTTCTTTTATACGTTGGTGATGTTGTTCTCACTGCATTTCTCAACATCGTCATTGATTCCCTCAATTCTGAATTCTCCATGACTGACCTAGGTCCTCTTCACCATTTCCTTGGTATTTCTGTTTGCAGATCCACTTCTGGTCTCTTTCTCTCTCAATGTCAATACATTTCTGAACTCATCGACAAAGCTGGAATGACAACTTTTTATACTGCTTGCACTCCAGTTGACACTGGTTCTAAGCTTGATTCTAGCCGCTCCCCTGTTTCTGACCCAACCTTTTATCGCAGCCTTGCAGGTGCCCTGCAATATGGAACTCTAACTAATTTCATATTCTGTTCAGCAGGCCTGCCTGTTTATGCATGATCCTTGCGAACCTCACCTCAACCTTATCAAACGAATAATTCGATACCTTAAAGGAACTCTTAACCTTGGTCTGCATCTCAACACTTCCACTCCTACCTCTCTGACAGCATGCTCAGATGCCGACTGCGCTGGATGCCCTGAAACTCGGCGCTCTACTTCTGGATTTTGTGTATTC
This sequence comes from Aegilops tauschii subsp. strangulata, assembly GCF_002575655.3. NCBI lineage: Eukaryota > Viridiplantae > Streptophyta > Magnoliopsida > Poales > Poaceae > Aegilops > Aegilops tauschii. The sequence continues at coordinate 37,625,144 of NC_053041.3, read as the reverse complement.
TTAGGTGATAATTTGATTCCATGGTCTTCAAAGAGGCAGCACACTGTTTCCTGTTCATCGACTGAAGCAGAATACTGAGCTATTGCTGTTTTTCAGGAATTTCGCTCCAGTCTCAGCATCTCTGGCGGCTGATACTGCAGGGGGCTGTTAATTGTATACATTGATTCAGTGCTGTACTGTTACATTAGCTTGTCATGTTCAGTTATTCTGTGACTTAGTCCTAGCCTTGTACTAGCCCATGATGCACGATTCAGTACACATCTGGTTCTGTAACTGCTACAAGCAGAGCTATATGTATCCCTCTTCTGAACTTCAATCAAAGCAAGTCAATCATTTTGCTCATGCTTTTCATTCTGGTAACACAAGTGCAGGTCAGTGGGGTCTCCAGATGCATGTATACATGCAGAAATCAGAACCAGAATTCCTGATACTGTCGCCTGGGATTACCATTTTGAGCATGCAGGGAATACTCCAGTCACTTTTACTGTTAAGGTACCTGCAATACTTTCTCCATTCTTTTGTGGCAGTATTCCCTTGCTACGAGTTCTTACTTTTAGTACCTCAAAACTAATGATTCACCTCTTGAAATGACAGTCTGCCATCCTGAAAGAATCAATTGATGACCTTGAGTGGCCAGGCTCCAGCATTCAGATTCATTTTCATCCAGACCCCCCTTCAGTAATATTTAAAGGCGAAGGGCATGGTGACTTGGAGGTGTGTCATGAATTTCTGTCTGCAATTCAGATAGCTTCCGTTGGTGTCCATATCTAAATGCGACTTAATCCATTTGGCAGATTGAATTCTCCTACTATGCAAATACCGATCTTCTAATTGCATTCCAGTGTGACCAAGAACTGTCCTACAGGTAAAACTCTTGCGCCTAAAATCTGCAGCATGCTTCTTTGTGCTGACCATACAGTTCTCTGCAAGGTATAAGTACAAGTTTCTTCGTGCCACTACCTCGAATGTTCCAAGTAGCGTCTTGAAGGAGAATCGTGGGAGTAAAGTGACGATTGGGAGGGGAGGGATGCTCAAAATCCAACACTTGGTTTCAGTTGCAAGGCTAGGTACACAATCCTACCATAATTTTGCTGGAGGGGCTCAACAACCAAGCCGGATTGCTTTTATCGAATTCTTTGTGAAGCCGGAGGAGGAGGATTAAAAGACAAATGATTCCTAGCATGTATTGTACTTCCTCTGTAAACTAATATAAGAGCGTTTAGATAACTAAAATAGTGATCTAAACGCTCTTATATTAGTTTACGGAGGGAGTAGTATATAGGTTATTTTGCTGGGCCTGTTTCATCTATGAGGTCTGGCTGTATCTTCAGTACTTATGGAACTGAAGGTCATGGTATTCTTTTCCTGTCAGATGACTTGTCGTAACCTACTAGTCTTAGCTCTGGATCTTTCTTTTATGCTGATTAGTTAAGTTATATGGAAATGAAGAAAGTCCATGCCATCGTCCTTCTTCCTTCCAAATCAGCTTCATTTGAATTGTTACCATTTGAAGTTTTGCAAAGTGGCAAGGACATACCAAGCAATAATTAGGATATTAATAGTTGGAAGGTGGAATACAAAAAAACTATTGACACAAACTGAATTTGAGCCCCAAATATGTGGATCATTTTCAGATATTTATCCCTGGCTAATTTAATGATTATGAATATTATTTCATGAAATCATTTGACTTATCAATGGACTATGTGGGCATTAAGGACGACTGGTGGTCCAAGTTTGGGAGCAAATGGTCTTGTTACACCGCAACTACATCGTATGTTGCCTGAAAATAATCCAGAGTTGGTACTGCAAGCTAGTTGAGCTCATTATGTCTGTGTCTTGTCGTAGCCTCGCACTGCTCTCGACAGGCCCCCAATTAATCTAGCTTAGTGCTGCAAATAACCAGGGCCCATTGTTCAATTGCTAGCCATTCCCAAGTGAGGCATGTGTAAGGTCCGTTTTCGCTCCCTTAGCTGTTGTTGCTCCTGTTTGTTTTGTACCCTGTACATAATGTGCTTGCTGAAGTTGATAAACTTGCACATCACACCAACTGCTTACCACGACAAACGCTTAAATAGACGAAACGTGTGGATTGGTTGTACATTAACTTTGAGAGGAATGCCAGCTATCGGTTTTCGGCCAGTTTTTCTTATAAACTGGTCAATTCTCTTCTTCTTAATGAAAAGGCAGAGCTCCTGCCGGTTGCTCGAAAAAAAAAGAGGAATGCCAGCTAAGAGAAGTTCTTTTTATCTGCAACGGTGAGGGCAGAAGAGAAACATATCTTTTATCACCAACGAATCTTCAACAAGTAAAAAGTACAGTTAGTCAAGATCTTAACTTGGTAGCAAAGAAAAGTGGGATCGCCCAGAAATAAAAATGAATCAATGGCAAAAGCATGTAAGCCCTGGTTCTGCTTTACCAAATCTCCATTGTTTGAGTAAGCTATTCTCTTGATGGAAGGTAAAGAAGTCTTCTGTTATGTGTCCAGTGGCAACTCACAGATGACCACTCTACTTGCCATAAAAAAAATGCCCATTGAGTGAAGCACTAGAGGACCTTACCAAATCTCCATTGTTTTAGCAAGCTATTCTCTTGATGGAGGGTAAAGAAATCTTCTGTTATCTGTCCAGTGACAACTCACAGATGACCGCTCTACTTGGCATAAAAAAATTGATGTGCTAGCTAAGCCAAGAGATGATTGGCTATTAGATTGTTCAAAGCACTAGAGGGTGTGTTTTTGTGCTTACTTATGAATGTGATATTGCCCATTGAGTGATCCATTAGATGATCCGGAAGGGCCTGTACCGAGATATATATTCCATCGAACATTGTGTTTGCTGTACCTAATGCCGTTTGCCCATACTGATGACTGCGAAATGGCGTCTTAATGTACCTAATGTCCTCTGCTGCCCATTCTTGTGACTGCGAAATCGCGGTTCGATGTTTACAAGATCTGCATCTGGTAGGACTTGAGCATATAGTACAATGCTCTGATGTCAAACCTTCCTTTTCCCTGCCAGCTTCTTTAGAAAGAAACATGACAGGATGAACACAGAGTTGGGTGAAGAAATGGCTACCTTCTCTGCATTTGTACTTTGCCCTTAAGGAGAAAAACACTACTCCCTCCGATCCACAATAAGTGTCGTGGTTTTATGTTTGTAATATGTGTAGTTCTAACTGAAGACTATTTTTGAAAAGAAATTTTTTTGTGTTGCTAACTAAAGGGGTCTAGGTCCTGAGCATATGTTATATGGAGTATAAACTAGGAGACAGTAGGTCACTATCACCCTATAAATATCTAGTTTCAGTGACCACACAGTTAGGTTCCGGTGGGCTCCTGTATTTAGACCAGAAACCAGTAGTCGTCTTCTCATAGATGAAGACAAGCAGGGCCTGCCGTTAACCTGTCATGATTACCATAACAACCATCGTCTGTTAAACCACGTCCTGGACTAACGATCCGATTGTACCAACTGTTGCTGTTGCGATGTGAGGGTAACGGGAAAGAATCTGCTCCGGCGAGGCAACATTTTGGGCTGTTCTTGGCATCGTGGCAGTAGCTTTAAAAGGTACTTTCATCTCTCTAAACAACAAAATATTACCGGTACTTGTGAAGCACTCTCCTCCGGAGTAACTAACTGGATTCCACTTTCTCTAATGGAAATAAACTTACTCCCTCCGATCCATCGGAGAGTTCAGCGACAAGTAATATGAATAAGAGGGAGCATCGGATTTGATAGTTCAGTAATCGCAAACTAAACTACTTTTTCCTGTCGGCGAAACGCATCAATGATCGGAGTAGAAACAAACTTGAAAAGCAGCACGATTTGGAATACCGAAAGTTTTGTGTGCTTCCTGTATGATCTGAACATGCAAGATCCACCGCTTTTCAAGCAGTGACGTCTACATCGAGAACTCATTGCCCACCCATGTTTTTAAGGACAACTGGTGTTCATTCATTTTTTTGACGAAGGAAGGTGCAGGCCTACGTGCTCGTGGGCTCGTGTGGTTCATGCAATGCAGTGTGGGGGGAGTGAGTGAGTGAGGTCCTGTGCCTCTTGTCATCTCCACGTGCAGTTTGTTAGTACAAGTGATTTTGACACGTCGAGCTGTGTAAGGGTACAAGTGATTGACACGTCGTGCTGTGTAGGGCAAAGCTAGGTACCTACTTGGAGCACAGTGTACTTCCAGACGACACCGGCCCTCCCTTTGTTAATTGCTTGATTGTTAATAAGGTCAGAGTCGGAGCGGCCGGACCCAGGCCACCAAACCCTAGTAGTTAACCAACCTATTCGGGTGCCATTAACTAGTGCACCCATGACCGACGACGCCATCGCCAGGCAAACCCACTTCCAAGGTACTACGGTACTAGGTGCTGCAGTCCAAGGTGCACAGCGCGTAATCGAGTAATCAAAGTTATGCTACTATCATTGACGCACATTTCTGGAGAAAACATCTTATTCTTAATACAATGGCACGCAAGTCCTGCATGTTATGAAGGAACAGAATGTCACACATTTCTGGCATTGTCTTGTTGCAGAGACCCGAATAGTACAACATTTCCTTTCAAAAATGTTTTAGCCAATGCTTTGGGCTTTGGGCTTTGGACGGAGTGGCGTGCTCGATTTCTATAGTCGTTGTAGTGTACGGACTGAGTTGATGTCAAAAATAGTGCAAAGCTCTTTGTACGCTCTTCCACCAAGCTTAGCACCGACCCATCTATCTTTCCTCGCATGCATTCACCGATTGCTGCCCGACGTACGCCGATCGATCGATCCATCTTTTGCTCACATCGACGGACGGACATGTTGGTTGGACGTCGGTGGGCGGCGAGCCATGTGTTGCATTGCATGTAGTAGTATCCATGGAGCCATCGCCATCGCTCACCCACAATTCTGTTTCGGCAAATGAGTCGCCGAACATTGCGCCCAGTCTAGTTACAACGATGAAGCACGGCCCGGCCATTGATTCTTCCGTTAGCAGGCCAGGGACTCAGCGTGGCCAATCATATTAGCGTAAAGGTCACTGTAGTTAGCACCCCTTCATTGCCCTCAATAATGGTGCTAATAGTACCGTGCTTAATTAGCACCCAGAGGCGCAGCGCCGCTGATCCAGCAGTAATGGCGCGCCTCAAAGATAGCAGCCGGCCACCGCTTTTGGTATGCGAGGTCTATCCTTTTTCGTCGTCCAGGGTTGTGGCCTTGTGGGTGGTTGAAACAACGCAGGTTCTGTACTGTGTACATGTTTTTCTCCATTTTTTTCTCGTTCCATATATACCTGGTTGTAAATATTCCCTCCCTTTCAAGTCAAACCTTTTTTTTTGGCTAAGTTCGAAAGTTAAACTTAGCAAACTTCCACACTCTATAGATGAAATTATCAATATCTAGAACACCAACCATTATGAAAGGAGGGTGGACTACCGTTTTTTCAGTCCTATATACGGAGACCATCAATCTTAGAATTCGAAAAGGATCCAAATTTCTGTTGATAGCTTCCCTATTTTTTTCGAAATGTTGGGTCCTGTTTCTAATTTCTCAATATTTTTGTTTGCTGAAAATGATACTATTTCTTTTGGTTTTCCCTTCAGAGTGTCGAACTCCATTTCCAATTGATCAATAACAAGTTATCTAACACCGCAAAAAAAATCTGTAGCTAAAAGCTTATGTTTTATTTTGATATTTTCGTTCAAAATGTTCGCTCCATTCCTAGTTGTTCGCAATTTCATAGCTAAAGTTATGTTTTCATTTGATAATTTTCCTGAATTTTTCTTTAAAATACCTGGCAACATTTCTAATTGCTCAATAAATTTTTACCTAAAAACCTACTCCCTCCCTTTTGGTTTATAGGTCTCAAATCTCAAATCTCATCAACCAAGGCATTTTGTGAGTGGATGAATGTATCTCGTGCATTAATTTAGATTAATTATAGTGCATGCATGCTTGGCCACTATATGAGTAGGAACATTACATGCATTGGTGTGTTTCTTTTTAATTCTTGCATGCAAAGTTTAATACGCATTGGAAACTAAAAATGATATGGAGATGAGCCCTTTAAATTGGAAAACCAAAAAAGTTGAGATAAGACTTATAAACCGGAAAGGAGGGAGTATGTTTTTCTTGATATATTTCATATTTTGCTTTTAAATCAAACTCTCTAATTGCTAGATAATTTGTTGGCTAAAATTATGTTTTCCTTTTTGATAAATTTTCTTCTGATTTCTCTCAAGTCGCAATTGTGAAGTATGGCCCTCAATCAGTTGATCCAACTTCTATTGATGTTTCTTTTCTTCTTGTCATAGGCACGTTATATTTGATTGAAATAGCCCAAAACCAGCCACAACACACCAACGGGGGCTTTTTGCCTAAACAACTCGGCGAAAAATAATAGAACACTAATATTTCGGCCCATAAAACTGATGTGAGCTTGTAGCACACATCGATGTCCCGGATATGAACCATGGCCGAGAGACAATACACTGAGGTCGAAATGTTTTCACCGCAACAGTGTGGTGGAGGCACACAAGTTGACAAGAGAGTGAGAAGCTAAGTAAGGGCATCTCGAACGCCAACCCTCAAACCGTCTGCATACGTCCAGATCGCGATGTTTGGATGTGTTGTGCCATTTAGTGCGGGCCTGTATCAATCCGGACGCATTTTTTCTTGCAAACTTGTAAACTGGAGACAAAGGTGGGGGGCTTTGTGTGAATCCGGACATCCATCTCAAAAGCCACCACGTGCCCTCGTCCGTGCATGACGGCGGGAGCCCGATCCTATTTGGCGGAAGAAGAACTTGATTATTAACTGATTAGCATGATGCTTGGCCTAAGGCTTCAAGTTAGCTTGATTTGGCGGAAGGCACGTAGTAGCTCTCTGCTTTACATGATTTACTCAGCCGGGAGCTCTAATTATTACTAAATGCGTTGCTTCCGAACACCTTCCGCCGAATGCACTGATGTTAAATTTTTTTTAAATGCATTGCTTTGGCCGAAGTGTTTGGCGGAAGGTGCATGGTATACATGTTGCTTGTTCGGCGGAAGGGATTTTTTTTAATTGACCGTTGTTTAGCATGTTTAACGAAAGACTGCTGCGGACATTTGTGACTATGATTGGATAACCGGCTACTGTATTTGTGTCTGCGGACTTCCCCTCCTATCCGCAGACGGACGCCTGAGCAAATTTGTGGCTCAGTGTTGAGATGCCCTAAGGTGCGTTCTGAAACTTATACGTGAGCTATCATTTTATCTCACCATCATGTGTTTGTGATTGCTGGCCGGACCGACAAATTGTCCCGCCGAGACCACAGCCGGCCCCCAAACGGCGAATCCCCACCCAAGTAGCAGCGGTTGAAGCATCAACCGATTAGGTTGTTCAATGAAAAGTCAGCACGGCTTGACCATTGGGCGCCTGAGCCGGCCCAGCAGGACCGCTCCCTTCCTCCTGCGTGCCCTCCCGTCTGCAATTTGGGGCTCTTAAATGGAAGGACGCCATGATCAGAGACGAGAAGACGAGGTAAGGCAGAGAAGAAAGGGTCAATCCGGTCGGCTTGAGACGACAAGGGTGTGGGTGGGGCTCTCCGTAGCAAATCAAGGCTTTCGGTGGTGCACTGCAGTGCCTATCAATCTATCTGTCCGTGAGCGCCCTCTGCATGCCCTACCCAAAGTACCGACGGCCGATGCACACGACGCAACAGCCAACAGCTCCGGCCGGCCCTGGCGGTGCGGCGACCCCTTCTTTCTCCTCATCGCTATCTATCTACCTGGCCAGTGATCCGTCATGAGTCTACATACCACATGGACCTAGCTATCATGACATCATGTACTAGTCGTATCTGCTTAATCGCCACCGCGCATGTGTGATGTGTCCATGCCATTTGCCATTGTTCTTTGTTCCCGTTGTGTGAAATACTACTATATTCTGTACATGTGTCCACCGTCTTAAACTTTCTGGCTCAACTGCTGTCGATAGCTCTCAAAGACAAACTAGGCATGACAGGTAGGGAGATGGCGCAACACCAGTAGGTTACTGTGAAATTTGCAATTACACTGCTTTTGGCACCCTGTGCTGTCGAGACTTGGCGGATTCAGGCACCCAAGGGCATTCCGATGCCGTCTCCTAAAACCGACACACCATTTGTTGGTGGACTAGTCTAGACCAGTTCATCAGTCTGTGGGCATGTATGCGGAAGCCGGTCATCCAACCGCCTTGGTCTGGGCAATTTCATTTCAAATGCATAGCAATATGAGCAACTTAAAGTGTGGTGTTCATAGTTCATAGTTTTACATGCTTATGATCATAAAAGTTTCCGTCCGAGTCCGACAATCCATTCAAAAAACAACAATTTCGCCCTGCCAAACCGGTTGTCCAAGCCTTCTCGCTTAGCCTGCCGCCGGCTCCTTCTTACCATCCGCCTCCTTAGCTGCCTCCATCTCGGCCGTCAAGCGCTTCAACATCTTGACATGGATGGCACGCACGACCGTCGCCACATCGTCATCCAATTCATCCATCCTCATGATCAAAATTATGGTATCCATCGAAGCAGCCGCGAGCTCAACCATTCTCTCTTCGAGCTTGGTCTTCTTCTCTCCGAGGTTGATCTTCTTCTCAGTCACAATCATCAAGATGTTAGATCTCTCTGCCTTCTTTTTTCTCCTTCACGTCGGAGCGCTTGACACATGGCTCCTCCTTCTTCGCCAAGATTCCCTTGAACCTCACCGCCATCTTGGCCACCATCCCTCACTTCTCCTTTTCCTCCTCCAACTTTTTTCGCCGGAACACCCTTCTAACCTTCTTGGGGGGCACTTTTGTTGGGTCGGTTGGATCACCAGACGATGGCGACCGAATCAAAAAACGCAGGAATTGGGGTTAAGGGTGGCGAAAAGGGTTTTTTTTAGTGGAAACATTGCGGGCCGCTCCAAATGAGCGCACCCATCTCAGTTTTGGGTGGGTCGGGGTGTCAGAGTCCAACGTGCCGGGGTCCGAACTCCCGTAAAGTCTGTTAAGTTTGCTTCCGATTTACGGAAAAAACGACGCGGATGTGTCGGCAAACAAATACGGGTCTGTGTTGCATGGCTGCAGTGTCCGAACAACTCATTCTGAATGTTTGTGTGTTTTGAGGGTCCGTGTTGAAGTTGTCCTAATGTTTTTCTCGTCTCGAGGGACAAGGGGAATGCGCCTAATGCTTTTTCATTTTATTTTTGTTACCTGTGCCATGCAGGTGTGACGGTGTGCGTATATATTAGTGAACAATATATAAGTGCATTTTTTGGACAATAAAAAAGGTGATCTCTCACGATCAGCTGGGAGCAGTCGACGTCACCGGAATTAAATGCGGCACCAACAAGCAAGAATCGGTTAAGACATGGCTGTTTCCCGGTTCAATCTGCTCGCGTTTTGTCCATCCTTTTTTCCAGATTGGTCTCAACGCATCTCACCAAGTGCATACACATATCCAGATGATCTCGCTGTATCCGATTTGATACTATATCCTGTAGCTTAGTCCTGCATACTACGTATAATTAATGGTAGCTCTTCAATCTTGGCCCGGCAGTAAGCCAGCAGCAGTGCAGGCAATGAATGGTCTCCGAATCTTGTTCAAACATCCAGATTAGCGCCACTATTTGATTAGCGGTGCCATTACATGTCCAGACATGATGATTAACCAGCGACAATGCAATGCATTAACTCTTCAAACTATTTTCTCCCTTACTGTATACACTACAGTGCAATGTAGCTCAGACGAACGTCTGCACGCACGCACGTAAGAAGACGTGTAAACGGTCGAACAGTGTGAGGTGGACGGTGCGGGTCCGTGTAAGAATGTCAGACACGTACGCTGATTTATCACCAGCTGCTAATTAACATCATCGCTTAGCTGAACACAGCTAGCCGAGCTAGCAAACTCTCGAACAGTGGCAGAGCTAGTACTATCATCCAGTACTTCCATAACCATCTACAGCGCCGTTGAACTGAGATACGCAGATGCATCTTTCCCTGTCAAATCCATCACCCTCAGATAAACTACTCAGTCTCTGAAAAAATCTCGAAGTTGCCGCGTGCCATAACTTCTTGCTTGCTTGCTTGCGTGGCGTTACCACGGATGGGTTTTTGATGCGCGATCGATGGATCGAGAAAGCTTGACGGCGGCGTCGGTCCACCTCCGCCCCATGCCGGCGTCCATCAGCTGTCCGCCTCCGGCGCCGCCCCTACAGTCACCCGGCCGGTGCGCCGTAGGAGCACACGCACGCGTCGTAGCTTTCATCTGACCGCGTCTACGTGGTACGTGGCTCTTCCATTTCTCTCCTACCGGTCGATGTAGATTAGATTCCTGATTACCCCGATCCCGGCTCGGCCTGTACACGGCATAGTTTAAAAACCGGACCAGACCAGCGGTCGAACCGAAAAAAACCGGAACCGGCGGCCTCAACGGTTTTTCAAGCTAATAAGACCATTCTGCAATCAGAACAAAGAAAACCGGTCAACCCGGCCGGTTTTCTGAAAAATCGATGAAAAAATCAAACAATTAAACCAGGAAAATATTTTAATAGAAATTGGGAGAAATGAGATTTGTTCCCAGGTCATTCCAGAAGTACTAGGGACTTGCCCATGGCCCAATAACCAACTCAGCTATGCTACTTTGTTGTCAACTACATGAAAATAATTTTATTTAACCATTATTTCACACTATATTAGCACAGATGTTACTCAACATATATTATTTTATTGCTTTAAAAAACCGACAATCGAACCGGCGGTCCGACTGGTAAAAACCTGAACCGACAACTTTTCCGGTTCGATTTCTGGTTCGGTTTTTTAAACTATGGTACACGGACGTGTCCCTTTTTTTTTTGAGGGTGACGTGTCCCTTGTTGATGGGTACGCATGAGAGCTAGGAAGGTGTACACATCGAAATTTTTGTTGGAGGCCGGCGGTGCCATGCTCTCCGTACGACGTTGATCCACCGTAGCTTTCGGATCACCGCGTCTACATTAGCGGCTTCTTTTGCTTTCTTGTAGCTTACCGGTTCATTTGCATGCGATTACAAGGATGGCACCGGCACCACCGTATGAACAAGCTCACGGAACGCAACCCCCAACAAGACGCTATAATTGAAAAGAAACTATGGTGTCTAAACATAGTAAAACTACATCAGTTTTTATTAGTATTTTTTGCTCTTGCTGAACTACCGTAGGTAGGAAGATTAATATATGTTGAGGGTTGCTGATTCCTGAAAGTTTGGACGGCTCCAACAATGTTGGGGACGAATAACGCACATCCCATCGTGCCAGCCTGCTATATTGTCTCTATCCAAATTAACCCCACCAATTTGTCCACTGAAAACAGGAGGCGCGTACCACGTACGGTGTGGTGGCACATGCCCTCGGTCACATCAGTCCGGCCAAGCTAACAAGCTAGCTGCATTCTCGGTTGAACCAACCACGTGTCCTCGAGCAGCACGCATTGATGCAAATGCAATGCCAACTTTTATCAGCGCAAACCTTCGTTTACAAATAAGAAATTTAGGACAGTAAAACGCCCCGGACACGCACGCATGGATGGATGGAGCAACACGCGCACCTGGCCGGGTGCCGTACTCCCGGATCATACGTATGCGTGCGCGCGCGGTGCAGTCTACAGTGGACTGGCGGTAGATAGGCGATTAACTCCGGTGGACAAGGAGGCGGAGTGCCCTGATCACTCGCCGGGGAGGAGGAGGAGGCGGAGTGCCCTGACTCGTCGTCGGAGGAGGAGGAGGCGGAGCGCCCTGACTCGCCGGAGGAGGAGGAGGAGGCGGAGGCGTCCAGTTTGGAAGCTTGATGTACTCCTTCCGCCATAGACATGTACTCCTTAGAGCATAAACCAGTTGATTCTCCCCTTCACCTGTAGGGTGGTCAAGCTCGAGCTCCTCAAATCTCTCCATTATTTCATCCACCGTCACAACAACATAGCCATGTGGAATCGGACAGAAGTGAAAAGTTCCGTCAGGTTGAGGAGGTGCAATAGAGCCGACAGCTGCCTTCAAAGTGAGGTTCTGCCATTTCGTCATAAGCTGGCAGTGTTGAGTCTCCGTGATAGTATCCACGGGGTAGCGAGGAGCCGTGAAGTCAGGCTGAACGGGCTCCGTGGAAGCACGTTGCTTCTCCGCTGAGATGGCGGGGTAGCTTCTGGGGTAGCTTCGTGCCGCTGAGATGGTTGGCCGGCAGCTCGCTGGCTCTCAAGTTCCTCTAGCTTTACTAGTCCTGCATTGAGCTTCTGCATTTCGCTCAGCTCCGCTTTCCTCTTTCTCTCCCGGCTTCTGTAACCGCCTGCACCGGGAAACCCAACCACCCACGGAACGGAGCCTGGTGTGCCTCGTGTTCGTTCAGGATGCTCAGGATTCCCGAGGGCCTCAGTCGGCTCGTCCTTCTCTCTGTCGGAAATGAACGTCCCTTCATGCGCTGCGGTGATATACTCCTGTAAGAGGGGAATAGAGGGAATTGGTGGAATCGATTGTTTATTGATTGAGCCTCGTGGGCATATATATAGGAGTACATGATCATCTTGGAGTACAAGGCAAGGTGGAATAAATCTTACGCTGTCCTATATTTCCTAGATAAACATTATACTCAACATCCCCCCGCAGTCACAACGGTAGCGACACAGACGGTGGGATTGGAGAAGAATCCGAAGGCAAGCCGACAGACCCCCCTCCCCCCAGTCGTAACGGTCGATGGATTGCAGAAGTCGTGGCTGGAGTGGAATAAATCCTACGCTATCCTATGTTTCCTAAACAAACATTATACTCATCATCTCCATCATCTTGGCCACCATCCCTCGCTTCTCCTTTTCCTCCTCCAACTTTTTTCGCTGGAACGCCGTTCTAACCTTCTTGGGCAGCACTTTTGTTGGGTCGGTTGGATCACTAGATGATGGCGAGGGAATAAAAAAACACAGGAATTGGGGTTAAGGGTGGCGAAAAAGGGGTTTTTGAGCGAAAACATTGCAGGCCGCTCCAAATGAGCGGGCTCATCTCAGTTTTGGCTGGGTCGGGGTGTCAGAATTCAACGTGGCGGAGGTTCGGACTCCTGTAAAGTCTGTCAAGTTTGCTTCCGATTTACAGGAAAAACGACGCGGACGTGTCCGCAAACAAATACAGGTCCGTGTTGCATGGCTGCAGTGTCTGAACAACTCATTCTAAATGTTTCTGGGTGTTTTGAGAGTACATATTGAAGATGACCTAATGTTTTTCTCGTCTCGAGGGACGAGGGGAATGCACCTAATGCTTTTCCATTTTAGTTTTGTTACCTCTGCCATGCCAGGTGTGACGGTGTGCTTATATATTAGTGGACAATATGTAAGTGTATTCTTTAGGACAATAAAAAAGGTGATCTCTCTCGATCAGCAGGGAGCATTCGACGTCAGCGGAATTAAATGCTGCACCAACAAGCAAGAATCGGTTAAGACATGCCTGTTTCCCGATTCAATCTGCTCGCGTTATTATCGAAACCGTCGAGAAGCTGCTAAGTGCTCAAGGTTAATTATATCTTACGCGTGTAGCAACTTGTCCGTGTCCTCCCACTCCGGCGGGTGTGGCTGGAACAAACCAAACTGGCGAAACACCCGATGGCAGGTGAAGCTCAACCGCCCAGTTGCATATCAGTAGGCACCGCATATGCCAGAGATCCCTATCCCTAGTGCACATCGGATTCAGCTTGAACTCTACAGGGTTACCAAAACTCTCTCCTTTTCCATACGGCTCCCATTCCACCTGCAAAATGGGATTGAATGCAAAATTGATATCGAGTTACGATACAAGCATGATAATCACTTATGCAATGTCGGTTCACCTGCTCAGGCGTGATCGCGTCCAGCTCGCTCTTGTACAACTTGTACATTACCGAGGGATCATCCGTTGTCTCATTTAACACATCCCACTTGTAAGCCCAAGTGGGGAGCCGTAGTGGGTCGTCTTTGTCGTCCCAATCCTCGTACTTCACGGTCTTCGGTCGTCCAACCGGCAAACGCTCCCAGCTCCATATGGAAAGTGCGAGCAGACAACCACCAATACCTCCAGTGTGCCTACAACAGGCTTCGTCCAATTGCACATAAAAGAGAACATGGTCAAATTTGCCGCAAGAGCGCATTGATAATGTATCAATGAAGTGAAAAGGAAACAACTTCATACCCGTCGATACAAGTAAGCCAGTGTCGCCGAACCCCAACTCCATTTGCTATCGAAGACGGTCAACGCCTTCAGCCACATCCATGGAGCATTCTTGCATGTGCCATCAGCAAACATAGTCCTGGATATCACGTACCACATGTAGACACGAGCATATGTCTTCACCATGTCCTCATTAGCATCCTTAGGGCAAGTACTGAAGTTCGATGATATCCACGTGAAAGTAGCGCCCGCTGCGACTCTTTCCTTCTTCTTATCTTCTGCTTCTGGTTCCCGAGGCTCCGGAGGAACCATACCGATAAGGGCATGCATCTGCGCGCGCCACCCATCAGAATCGGTGTTCATACATAAAGGATTGCCATCGATAGGAAGACCGGTGATCATAGCAATATCCTGCAGCGTCACGGTCATCTCCCCGGTCCGAAGATGGAAAGTGTGTGTCTCCGGCCTCCAATGATCAATAAGCGCGGTGAGTGCTGCAGCATTATTGGGTGGCGTCGACCGGCGGACCAACTGAATGAAAGGGAGAAGTCCTGCCTCCCTTACATACGGTGTGTACCGCTCATCATAGCGCATCCATCCAAGGCTGATCCCGTGAGACCGAAGCTTCAGAGGTGCAAGCTCCTACAAACAAACAAATCATAACATTACATATGGAGCATTTGTGTTTAAAAAAATACGAAATTCATAACACCGGCCACTTTCAGTATTAACCGCTGCTCCACCGACATAGCGTGCGACCGGTGTTGTTTGTCCCAATGATCATCGAGAAGCCAAACCATCCTAACAATTTCAACAAAGCATTCTTGTCAACACGATTATCTTTTCAATTAAAAAACTAAAGTAGGCCTACTACATGCAAGATTCAAAGCATATGTATCCAAAGCTTTTTTCTCAATACGAGTATAATTCAAAGCATATGTATCCAAAACTAAACTAGGCCTACTTCATACAAATAACTTTTCCATAGAAATAACATGTCAATCTATATATCCAACCATATCTTTTCAATAAAATAAAATACACTAGGGTTCCACAAATCAAACAAACAAGGGTTGTAATACATGCAAATTTCTAATACATGCAAGATTCATATCTAATCAAATCAAACAAGGATTCCCCAAATCTTCGAAATACCATATTTTGTATGGATAGAAAGAAGGGGATCGGAGGAGAGTACCTTCTAGGATGGATTAGTGAAGAAATGCACGGATCAAATCGTCCGATCTGAAGGATTTGGGAGAGGGGATTGAGAGGGGGAGAGGAGGAAGCCGCCCGCGCTGTTCTGTAACTCCTGGAACGAATGGGTGGGGTGGGGGAGGGGGAGCGGGCGGCTGCCATCTAAGTCACAGTGCAGCGCCTACGGGCTAGGCGCTGCACATTACATGTATGGCGCCTACCTCGTAGGCGCTGCACTGCTGGGTCCGGGGCCCAGGGATGCCACGGTGGACTGGAGTGCAACGCCCCCGAGCTAGGCGCTGCACCGTTGGGTGTGGCGCCGGCGTGGCGGGCGCTGCACAAAAAGGTCAGGGGAGTGAAATAGTTTCACGGGCAGTTCATTCTGTGAATTGATTTCGTTCCGAGGTTAAAATTGTCAAATTTGCCCTGTTTCCCGGTTCAATCTGCTCGCGTTTTGTCCATCCTTTTTTCCAGATTGGTCTGAACGCATCTCACCAAGTGCATACCCATATCCAGTATCCGATCTCTCTGTATCGGATCGATGTATCATGTAGCCTTAAGTGTCAGCACCAGTTCTATCGATCGATCGAGGACCCGGCCGCAAGCTAGCAACAGTTCTACTAGCAATGAATCGTCTTGAATAATCTTGATCAAACATCCAGATTAACAACAGTATTGGATTAGCGGTGCCATTACATCCCTAGACAAAATGATTAGCAACACAGTGCAATGAACCAATTCTTCGTATTTTCTCTCTTACTGTGCATAGTACCACAAGCACTAATTGTATTTGCTCAGCAGTGCCACTCGTCCAATGTAGACGGACGTTAGATTGTTTCTAAGTACAATGACGACGTGGACGGTGGACGTTGCCATTGATACGCTAATTTATCACCACCTGCTGATTAACATCATCGAGCCGAGCTAGTAAACTCTCGAACAGTGGCAAAGCTCGCATCATCCAAGTCCAGTCCATAATTATGTACAGCGCCGTTCAACTGAAAATACGCACATCTTTCCCTGTCAATGTACCATTCCGTCGAAAAATCCCGAAGTTGCTGCGTGCCATAAGATGTTGCTCGCTTACGTGGTGTAATCAGGGACGATGCGCGATCGATCGATTGATCGAGAAAGCGTGACGGCGGCGTCGGTCCACCTCCGCCCATGCCGGCGTCCATCAGCTGTCCGCCTCCGGCGCTGTTAGATTAAGTATATATTAGATATACGTGTTCTAACATAATTGTATTTGTACGGTTCCCTCTTATAAATATATGACAGCCGTACCCATCAAGGGTATCGAGCATTGTTCCAAACCCTAGTTTGTTTAACATGGTATCAGACGACGCGTTCGATCCGCGCCGTGCTTCCGCCTCCTCTGCCGCCGTCGCGTCGGCCTCCGCCGCCGTGCCGCCTCCGTCAACCCTGGCGATGGACTCGCCGTTCATGGCGTCTGCACCACTCGCCTGGGCCCGTCCGGGATCGCACCCGCCTGCGTCCCGATCGCCCGCACCTGCCTGCGATGCGTCCCTAGCGCGCGCCTCCTTCGACCCTGCGCAGCTCCCTCGGGATGCATCTGGCGCTGCTCCGGGGCTGCCCTACGCCGGGACTCAGCCCCATGCTGTGTCGCCCTACGCCGCCGGGTCTCATGCGCATGCTGCGGCGCCGGCCTCAGGCCCCCACAGTGTCCCCGCCCAGGTGCCCTACGGCGGGCCTGTTGGGAATCGTAGCATAATTTTAAAATTTTCCTACGCTCACCAAGATGCATCTATGGAGTATACTAGCAACGAGGGGAAAGGAGTGCATCTACATACCCTTGTAGATCGCGAGCGGAAGCGTTCCAATGAACGTGGATGACGGAGTCGTACTCGCCGTGATCCAAATCACCGATGACCGAGTGCCGAACGGACGGCACCTCCGCGTTCAACACACGTACGGTGCAGCGACGTCTCCTCCTTCTTGATCCAGCAAGGGGAAGGAGAGGTTGATGGAGATCCAGCAGCACGGCGGCGTGGTGATGGATGTAGCGGGTCTCGGCAGGGCTTCGCCGAGCTTCTGCGAGAGGGAGAGGTGTTGCAGGGGAGGAGGGAGGCGCCCAAGGCTGTGATGTTGCTGCCCTCCCCCCCTTTATATAGGCCCCCTTGGGAGGGGGGGCGCCGGCCAAACCCATCTAGGGTGGGGGCGCCGGCCAAGGGGGGTGCCTTGCCCCCCAAGGCAAGTGGGAAGCCCCCCCACCCTAGGGTTCTCAACCCTAGGCGCATGGAGGGAGGCCCATGGGGGGGCGCCCAGCCCACTAGGGGCTGGTTCCCTTCCCACTTCAGCCCACGGGGCCCTCCGGGATAGGTGGCCCCACCCGGTGGACCCCCGGGACCCTTCTGGTGGTCCCGGTACAATACCGGTAACCCCCGAAACTTTCCCGGTGGCCGAAACTTGACTTCCTATATATAATTCTTCACATCCGGACCATTCCGGAACCTCTCGTGACGTCCGGGATCTCATCCGGGACTCCGAACAACTTTCGGGTTTCCGCATACACATATCTCTACAACCCTAGCGTCACCGAACCTTAAGTGTGTAGACCCTACGGGTTCGGGAGACATGTAGACATGACCGAGACGCCTCTCCGGTCAATAACCAACAGCGGGATCTGGATACCCATGTTGGCTCCCACATGTTCCACAATGATCTCATCGGATGAACCACGATGTCGAGGATTCAATCAATCCCGTACACAATTCCCTTTGTCAATCGGTATGTTACTTGCCCGAGATTCGATCGTCGGTATCCCAATACCTTGTTCAATCTCGTTACCGGCAAGTCTCTTTACTCGTACCGCAATGCATGATCCCGTGACTAACGCCTTAGTCACATTGAGCTCATTATGATGATGCATTACCGAGTGGGCCCAGAGATACCTCTCCGTCACACGGAGTGACAAATCCCATTCTCGATCCGTGCCAACCCAACAGACACTTTCGGAGATACCCGTAGTGCACCTTTATAGTCACCCAGTTACGTTGTGACGTTTGGCACACCCAAAGCACCCCTATGGTATCCGGGAGTTGCACGATCTCATGGTCTAAGAAAAAGATACTTGACATTGGAAAAGTTCTAGCAAACGAAACTACACGATCTTTTATGCTATGCTTAGGATTGGGTCTTGTCCATCACATCATTCTCCTAATGATGTGATCCCGTTATCAACGACATCCAATGTCCATAGTCAGGAAACCATGACTATCTGTTGATCAACGAGCTAGTCAACTAGAGACTTACTAGGGACATGTTGTGGTCTATGTATTCACACATGTATTACGATTTCCGGACAATACAATTATAGCATGAACAATAGACAATTACCATGAACAAAGAAATATAATAATAACCATTTATTATTGCCTCTAGGGCATATTTCCAACAGTCTCCCACTTGCACTAGAGTCAATAATCTAGTTACATTGTGATGAATCGAACACCCATTGCGTCCTGGTGTTGATCATGTTTTGCTCTAGGGAGAGGTTTAGTCAGCGGATCTGCTACATTCAGGTCCGTATGTACTTTACAAATATCTATGTCTCCATTTTGAACACTTTCACGAATGGAGTTGAAGCGACGCTTGATATGCCTGGTCTTCCTGTGAAACCTGGGCTCCTTCGCAAGGGCAATGGTTCCAGTGTTGTCACAGAAGAGAGTCATCGGGCCCGACGCATTGGGAATCACCCCTAGGTCGGTAATGAACTCCTTCATCCAGACTGCTTCCTGTGCTGCCTCCGAGGCTGCCATGTACTCCGCTTCCCATGTAGATCCCGCCACGACGCTTTGCTTGCAACTGCACCAGCTAACTGCTCCTCCATTCAAAATATACACGTATCCGGTCTGTGACTTCGAGTCATCCAGATCTGTGTCGAAGCTAGCGTCGACGTAACCCTTTACGACGAGCTCTTCGTCACCTCCATAAACGAGAAACATGTCCTTAGTCCTCTTCAGGTACTTCAGGATATTCTTGACCGCTGTCCAGTGTTCCATGCTGGGATTACTTTGGTACCTTCCTACCAAACTTACGGCAAGGTTTACATCAGGTCTGGTACACAGCATGGCATACATAATAGACCCTATGGCCGAGGCATAGGGGATGACACTCATCTTTTCTCTATCTTCTGCCGTGGTCGGGCATTGAGCCGTGCTCAATTGCACACCTTGCAATACAGGCAAGAACCCCTTCTTGGACTGATCCATATTGAACTTCTTCAATATCTTGTCAAGGTATGTACTCTGTGAAAGACCAATGAGGCGTCTTGATCTATCTCTATAGATCTTGATGCCTAATATATAAGCAGCTTCTCCAAGGTCCTTCATTGAAAAACACTTATTCAAATAGGCCTTTATACTTTCCAAGAATTCTATATCATTTTCCATCAATAGTATGTCATCCACATATAATATGAGAAATGCTACAGAGCTCCCACTCACTTTCTTGTAAACACAGGCTTCTCCATAAGTCTGTGTAAACCCAAACGCTTTGATCATCTCATCAAAGCGAATGTTCCAACTCCGAGATGCTTGCACCAGCCCATATATTGAGCGCTGGAGCTTGCATACTTTGTTAGCATTCTTAGGATCGACAAAACCTTCCGGCTGCATCATATACAACTCTTCCTTAAGGAAGCCGTTAAGGAATGCCGTTTTGACGTCCATCTGCCATATCTCATAATCATAGTATGCGGCAATTGCTAACATGATTCGGACGGACTTCAGCTTCGCTACGGGTGAGAAAGTCTCATCGTAGTCAACCCCTTGAACTTGTCGATAACCCTTAGCGACAAGTCGAGCTTTGTAGATGGTCACATTACCATCCGCGCCCGTCTTCTTCTTAAAGATCCATTTGTTTTCTATGGCTCGCCGCTCATCGGGCAAGTCAGTCAAAGTCCATACTTTGTTTTCATACATGGATTCTATCTCGGATTTCATGGCTTCTAGCCATTTATCGGAATCCGGGCCCGCCATCGCTTCTTCATAGTTCGAAGGTTCACCGTTGTCTAACAACATGATTTCCAGGACAGGGTTGCCGTACCACTCTGGTGCGGAACGTGTCCTTTTGGACCTACGAAGTTCAGTAGTAACTTGATCTGAAGCTTCATGATCATCATCATTAACTTCCTCCACAGTCGGTGTAGGTACCACAGGAACATTTTCCCGCGCTGCGCTACTTTCCGGTTCGGAAGGGGTGACTATCACCTCATCAAGTTCCACTTTCCTCCCACTCAATTCTTTCGAGAGAAACTCCTTCTCCAGAAAGGACCCGTTCTTGGCAACGAAGATCTTGCCTTCGGATCTGACGTAGAAGGTATACCCAATAGTTTCCTTAGGGTATCCTATGAAGACGCATTTTTCCGACTTGGGTTCGAGCTTTTCAGGTTGAAGTTTCTTGACATAAGCATCGCATCCCCAAACTTTTAGAAACGACAGCTTAGGTTTCTTCCCAAACCATAATTCATACGGTGTCGTCTCAACGGATTTAGATGGAGCCCTATTTAAAGTGAATGCGGCAGTCTCTAAAGCATAGCCCCAAAATGAGAGCGGTAAATCGGTAAGAGACATCATAGATCGCACCATATCCAATAGAGTGCGATTACGACGTTCGGACACACCATTTCTCTGAGGTGTTCCAGGCGGCATGAGTTGTGAAACTATTCCACATTTCCTTAAGTGTGTACCAAATTCGTGACTTAAATATTCTCCATCACGATCTGATCGTAAGAATTTTATTTTCCTGTCACGTTGATTCTCAACTTCACTATGAAATTCCTTGAACTTTTCAAAGGTTTCAGACTTGTGTTTCATTAGGTAGACATACCCATATCTACTTAAATCATCAGTGAGAGTGAGAACATAATGATATCCTCCGCGAGCCTCAACACTCATTGGACCGCACACATCGGTATGTATGATTTCCAATAAGTTGGTTGCTCGCTCCATTGTTCCGGAGAACGGAGTCTTGGTCATCTTACCCATGAGGCATGGTTCGCACGTGTCAAATGATTCATAATCAAGAGACTCCAAAAGTCCATCTGCATGGAGCTTCTTCATGCGCTTGACACCAATGTGACCAAGGCGGCAGTGCCACAGATATGTGGGACTATCGTTATCAACTTTACATCTTTTGGTATTCACACTATGAACATGTGTAACATCACGTTCGAGATTCATCAAGAATAGACCATTGACCAGCGGGGCATGACCATAAAACATATCTCTCAAATAAATAGAACAACCATTATTCTCGGATTTAAATGAGTAGCCATCTCGAATTAAACGAGATCCAGATACAATGTTCATGCTCAAAGCTGGCACTAAATAACAATTATTGAGGTTTAAAACTAATCCTGTAGGGAGATGCAGAGGTAGCGTGCCGACGGCGATCACATCGACCTTGGAACCATTCCCGACGCGCATCGTCACCTCGTCCTTCGCCAGTCTCCGTTTATTCCGTAGTTCCTGTTTTGAGTTACAAATATGAGCAACCGCACCGGTATCAAATACCCAGGAGCTACTACGAGTACTGGTAAGGTACACATCAATTACATGTATATCACATATACCTTTGGTGTTGCCGGCCTTCTTCTTGTCCGCTAAGTATTTGGGGCAGTTCCGCTTCCAGTGACCACTTCCCTTGCAATAAAAGCACTCAGTCTCGGGCTTGGGTCCATTCTTTGACTTCTTCCCAGTAACTGGTTTACCGGGCGCGGCAACTCCCTTGCCGTCCTTCTTGAAGTTCTTCTTACCCTTGCCCTTTTTGAACTTAGTGGTTTTATTCACCATCAACACTTGATGTTCTTTTCTGATTTCCACCTCCGCTGATTTCAGCATCGAATATACCTCAGGAATGGTCTTTTCCATCCCCTGCATATTGTAGTTCATCACAAAGCTCTTGAAGCTTGGTGGAAGCGACTGAAGGATTCTGTCAATGACCGCGTCATCCGGGAGATTAACTCCCAGCTGAGTCAAGCGGTTGTGCAACCCAGACATTCTGAGTATGTGCTCACTAACAGAATTATTCTCCTCCATTTTACAGCTGAAGAACTTGTCGGAGACTTCATATCTCTCGACCCGGGCATGAGCTTGGAAAACCAATTTCAGCTCCTCGAACATCTCATATGCTCCATGTTTCTCAAAACGCTTTTGGAGACCCGGTTCTAGGCTGTAAAGCATGCCGCACTGAACGAGGGAGTAATCATCAGCACGCTGCTGCCAAGCGTTCATAACGTCTTGGTTCTGTGGGATTGGTGCATCACCTAGCGGTGCTTCTAAGACATAATCTTTCTTGGCTACTATGAGGATGATCCTTAGGTTCCGGACCCAGTCCGTATAGTTGCTGCCATCATCTTTCAGCTTGGTTTTCTCTAGGATCGCGTTGAAATTGAGGACAACGTTGGCCATTTGATCTACAAGACATAGTGTAAAGATTTTAGATTAAGTTCATGATAATTAAGTTCATCTAATCAAATTATTTAATGAACTCCCACTCAGATAGACATCCCTCTAGTCATCTAAGTGAAAACATGATCCGAGTTTAACTAGGCCGTGTCCGATCATCACGTGAGACGGACTAGTCAAGATCGGTGAACATCTCCATGTTGATCGTATCTTCTATACGACTCATGCTCGACCTTTAGGTCCTCCGTGTTCCGAGGCCATGTCTGTACATGCTAGGCTCGTCAAGTCAACCTAAGTGTATTGCGTGTGTTCCGAGGCCATGTCTGTACATGCTAGGCTCGTCAACACCCGTTGTATTCGAACGTTAGAATCTATCACACCCGATCATCACGTGGTGCTTCGAAACAACGAACCTTCGCAACGGTGCACAGTTAGGGGGAACACTTTTCTTGAAATTATCATAAGGGATCATCTTACTTACTACCGTCGTTCTAAGCAAATAAGATGCAAAAAACATGATAAACATCACATGCAATTAAATAGTGACATGATATGGCCAATATCATTATGCTCCTTTGATCTCCATCTTCGGGGCACCATGATCATCTTCGTCACCGGCATGACACCATGATCTCCATCATCATGATCTCCATCATCATGATCTCCATTATTGTGTCTTCATGAAGTCGTCACGCCAACGATTACTTCTACTTCTATGGCTAACACGTTTAGCAACAAAGTAAAGTAATTTACATGGCGTTATTCAATGACACGCAGGTCATGCAAAATAATAAAGACAACTCCTATGGCTCCTGCCGGTTGTCATACTCATCGACATGCAAGTCGTGATTCCTATTACAAGAATATGATCAATCTCATACATCACATATATCATTCATCACATCTTCTGGCCATATCACATCACATAACACATGCTGCAAAAACAAGTTAGACGTCCTCTAATTGTTGTTGCAAGTTTTTACGTGGTTTGTAGGTTTCTAGCAAGAACGTTTCTTACCTACGTATGACCACAACGTGATTTGCCAATTTCTATTTACCCTTCATAAGGACCCTTTTCATCGAATCCGTTCCGACTAAAGTAGGAGAGACAGACACCCGCTAGCCACCTTATGCAACTAGTGCATGTCAATCGGTGGAACCTGTCTCACGTAAGCGTACGTGTAAAGTCGGTCCGGGCCGCTTCATCCTACAATGCCGCCGAAACAGGAAAAGACTAGTAGCGGCAAGAAGAATTGGCAAACTCAACGCCCACAACTGATTTGTGTTCTACTCGTGCATAGTAACTACGCATAGGCCTGGCTCTGATACCACTGTTGGGAATCGTAGCATAATTTTAAAATTTTCCTACGCTCACCAAGATGCATCTATGGAGTATACTAGCAACGAGGGGAAAGGAGTGCATCTACATACCCTTGTATATCGCGAGCGGAAGCGTTCCAATGAACGTGGATGACGGAGTCGTACTCGCCGTGATCCAAATCACCGATGACCGAGTGCCGAACGGACGGCACCTCCGCGTTCAACACACGTACGGTGCAGCGACGTCTCCTCCTTCTTGATCCAGCAAGGGGAAGGAGAGGTTGATGGAGATCCAGCAGCACGACGGCATCGTGGTGGATGTAGCGGGTCTCGGCAGGGCTTCGCCGAGCTTCTGCGAGAGGGAGAGGTGTTGCAGGGGAGGAGGGAGGCGCCCAAGGCTGTGATGTTGCTGCCCTCCCTCCCCCCCTTTATATAGGCCCCCTTGGGAGGGGGGCGCCGGCCAAACCCATCTAGGGTGGGGGCGCCGGCCAAGGGGGGTGCCTTGCCCCCCAAGGCAAGTGGGAAGCCCCCCCACCCTAGGGTTCTCAACCCTAGGCGCATGGGGGGAGGCCCATGGGGGGGCGCCCAGCCCACTAGGGGCTGGTTCCCTTCCCACTTCAGCCCACGGGGCCCTCCGGGATAGGTGGCCCCACCCGGTGGACCCCCGGGACCCTTCTGGTGGTCCCGGTACAATACCGGTAACCCCCGAAACTTTCCCGGTGGCCGAAACTTGACTTCCTATATATAATTCTTCACCTCCGGACCATTCTGGAACCTCTCGCGACGTCCGGGATCTCATCCGGGACTCCGAACAACTTTCGGGTTTCCGCATACACATATCTCTACAACCCTAGCGTCACCGAACCTTAAGTGTGTAGACCCTACGGGTTCGGGAGACATGTAGACATGACCGAGACGCCTCTCCGGTCAATAACCAACAGCGGGATCTGGATACCCATGTTGGCTCCCACATGTTCCACGATGATCTCATCGGATGAACCACGATGTCGAGGATTCAATCAATCCCGTACACAATTCCCTTTGTCAATCGGTATGTTACTTGCCCGAGATTCGATCGTCGGTATCCCAATACCTTGTTCAATCTCGTTACCGGCAAGTCTCTTTACTCGTACCGCAATGCATGATCCCGTGACTAACGCCTTAGTCACATTGAGCTCATTATGATGATGCATTACCGAGTGGGCCCAGAGATACCTCTCCGTCACACGGAGTGACAAATCCCATTCTCGATCCGTGCCAACCCAACAGACACTTTCGGAGATACCCGTAGTGCACCTTTATAGTCACCCAGTTACGTTGTGACGTTTGGCACACCCAAAGCACCCCTATGGTATCCGGGAGTTGCACGATCTCATGGTCTAAGAAAAAGATACTTGACATTGGAAAAGTTCTAGCAAACGAAACTACACGATCTTTTATGCTATGCTTAGGATTGGGTCTTGTCCATCACATCATTCTCCTAATGATGTGATCCCGTTATCAACGACATCCAATGTCCATAGTCAGGAAACCATGACTATCTGTTGATCAACGAGCTAGTCAACTAGAGGCTTACTAGGGACACGTTGTGGTCTATGTATTCACACATGTATTACGATTTCTGGACAATACAATTATAGCATGAACAATAGACAATTACCATGAACAAAGAAATATAATAATAACCATTTATTATTGCCTCTAGGGCATATTTCCAACAGGGCCGTATCCAGCGCCGTACGTCACGCCGTCGTCGTCGCCGTATGTCGCGCCGGCACCGTATGCTTCGTCCTCCGCGGTGCCCTACGATGCGCCGTATGGCGCGCCCTACGCTGTCTCTGTGCCGCACGTCGCGTCGCTGCAGCCCTACGGCGTACCTCCTACGGCGCCCTACGGTAATCACCAACACTACCGTCCGTCTCCGTCGGCCGATGCGCTGATTCCGTACAGTGCTCCTCCGACGTACGACTCGCAGCTCTCCGCATCGGTGGCTGACCCAGGACCTTTCCACTTCGCTCACCTGGTGACGGTGAGGCTCTCTGCTGACAACTACCTCCTGTGGCGCGCTCAGGTGTTACCGCTGATGCGTAGTCACTACCTTGAGGGGTATGTCGATGGTACGCTGCCGTGTCCCCCGGCCATGGTTCCGGTGCCCTCGGCCGCTGGTGGCTCTGTCATGGTGTCCAACCCTGCTCATCGTCGGTGGATCGCTCAGGATCAAGCTATTCTGGGTGCCATTCAGTCCTCGCTCACACCCTCCGTGGCCGGCATGGTGATTTTTGCCGCGACGTCGAGGGATGCATGGGCCACGCTCGACTCCAGCTTTTCCTCGCAGTCGCTGGCCCGTTCCTCTGCCATTCGTAACCAGCTGGGTGAGGTCAAGAAAAATGACCTCTCCGTCACGGCCTTCTTCAACAAGGTCAAAAGTTTGGCTGATACACTGTCGTCTATTAGGAAGCCTCTTCGTGATGAGGAGTTTACTTCGTTCATTCTCAATGGGCTTGATGAGGACTATGATTCTCTCGTTGAAAACATTAATGGACGTGACACACCGATGCCGCCTCGCGATCTCTATGCACGCCTTCTCAACACCGAACAGAGGCTCGCTGCTCGCCGCTCCGTTGGCGTCTACACGGAGGGCCCTTCTGCGAATGCTGCTCTCCGCGGGGGCGCCCGCGGTGCCAAGCAGAAGGCGCCGCCGACCTCAGGCAACCAGCCCCGTCCGCCCACTCCACCTCCGACGGCTGGCCGCAAGCGGCTCCACTGCGAGGCATGTGGTGGTGGGGTTGAGTGTCAACTCTGCGGCATCGAGGGGCACTTGGCATCTCACTGCCATCGTCGCTTTAAACGAGATTTTCTTGGCATTGGGAACAATGGGAAGGGCAATGAGAAGCAAGCTACTCTCGCTACACCGGATCCCGGGTTCACTCCTTCATACTCGGTGGATCCTGCCTGGTACATGGATACGGGCGCTACGGACCATTTGACGAGTCAGCTTGACAAGCTGGCCACTCGCCAGCCCTACACCGGTCACGATCAGGTCCGCACGGCCAATGGATCAGGTATGCCCATCTCACATGTTGGTCAGGCATCTCTTCTTTCACGTACCACTAAAACCTTGCATCTGCTTGATGTCCTTCGTGTTCCCTCAGTCACACGTAGTTTACTCTCGGTTCCTAAATTAACTCGTGACAACAATGTGTTTGTTGAGTTTCACCCTTTCCATTTTTTTGTTAAGGACCGGGACACGAGGGACGTTCTTCTTAGTGGTCAAGCTCGCGACGGTTTATACGCACTTGATGTGCCACGAGTCTCTCAAGTTTTCAGTGGTGTTCGGGTGTCGTCGTCGCAGTGGCACTCTCGCCTTGGCCACCCCGCTACTCCCATTGTGCGCCATGTGCTTCATCGCCATCATCTTCCTGTTGAGTCGAGTAGGAGTTTCTAGTGTCTGATGCTTGTCAACAAGGCAAGAGTCATCAGTTGCCTTTTTCTGTATCAAGTCGTGTTGTCACGGCTCCTCTTGAACTTGTGTTTTCAGACGTGTGGGGCTATGCCCAAACTTCTGTTAGTGGTCACAACTATTATGTCAGTTTAATCGATGCTTTCAGTCGCTTTACTTGGATTTATATTATTAAGCGCAAATCTGATGTGTTTCATGTCTTTATGCAATTTCAAGCACATGTTGAACGATTGCTTAAGCACAAAATTATCCATGTTCAATCAGACTGGGGGGGGTTGAGTATCGTAACCTTAACACCTTCTTTCAGAAGCTTGGCATCTCACACCATGTGTCTTGTCCTCATACACATCAGCAGAACGGTGCAGCTGAGCGCAAACACCGTCACATAGTTGAAACTGGCCTGACACTTCTTGCACATGCCTCTGTCCCGTTTCGGTTCTGGAGCGATGCTTTTGTTACTGCCTATTTTTTGATAAACAGGATTCCCACACGACGCCTTCACATGAAGTCTCTACTCGAAGTGTTGCTTAATGAAACTCCAGATTACTCCCTCCTCAAAGTGTTTGGCTATGCGTGTTGGCCGCATCTTCGTCCGTACAATAAGCATAAACTTGAGTATCGATCTAAACAATATGTGTTTCTTGGGTACAGTCCTCTCCACAAAGGTTACAAGTGTCTTCACATCCCGTCAAATCGTGTTTACATTTCTCGTGATGTTGTGTTCGATGAGACTGTCTTCCCGTTTTCCACGCTCACATCACCCACCGATACTCCCGTCACTGAGTTGCACTCTTTTCCAGTTTTGCCTGATCAATTTGTGGATGCTGCATATTCTCCTCTGTTGTTGCCTAACCATGGTGCAGGGACTGGACGAGGCGCTCGACTTGAGCTTCTGGATGATGATATGGCCACAACTGCGCCAGTTGCTGCTACGCCGGATGAGGCGCCGACGAGGCTGCCTCCGCCACTACCCCGCTTGACCCCGACGTCGATCACGCGTGCATGCCCCATGCACGAGGATCCGACGGGGCGACCAGGTCGCCGGGGCCAGTGGTCTCGCTGTCGCCTGGGCCGGCCGAACCTGCGGAGCTGTCGGCCGGGTCGGCTGGACCCGCGGCACTCTCCCCTGAGCCGGAGGCCTCGCAGGTCACCGAGTCTTCGTCGCCTGGTCCGTCGACGCCGATCACGCCCGGTCTGTCTTCGCCGACCCTGACCATGCCACCGGATGCGCCTGTTGACTCGCCCGCCGGTGCGTCCTCCTCGCCGCTGATGGATAGTGGCTCCTCTGGTATGGCAGCTCCATCGCCACCTCCGCCTGTCGTCCTGCGTCCCCATACTCGCAGCAAAAGTGGCATCTTCCAACCGAAGAAGCGCACTGACGGCACTGTCGCGTGGCTTGCGGCCTGTGTGGCACATGCTGAGGCTGACCCTACGACTGAACCACGACATTTTTGAGCGGCACTTGGCATCCCGCATTGGCGTGCTGCGATGGAGCAGGAGATTCATGCCCTTCAAAGAAACAACACTTGGCGTCTTGTTCCACCTCCATCTGGTGTTAATATCATTGACTCTAAATGGGTATTCAAGGTGAAGAAACATGCTGATGGCTCCATTGAGAGGTACAAGGCACGCCTGGTTGCCAAGGGGTTCAAACAACGGTATGACATTGATTATGAAGACACGTTCAGTCCCGTTATTAAACCAACTACTATTCGTGTTCTTCTCTCTTTGGCTGTTACTCGCGGATGGTCGCTTCGACAGCTTGATGTTCAGAATGCCTTTCTCCATGGAGTTCTGGAAGAAGAGGTTTATATGCGTCAGCCGCCAGGTTTTGTTGACCCTGCTCAGCCACATCATTTATGTCGCCTTGTCAAAGCTCTCTACGGTTTGAAGCAGGCCCCGCGTGCATGGCATGCCCGTCTTGGCGCTGCTCTTCGTGCGCATGGGTTTGTTCCTTCTACAGCAGACACGTCTCTGTTTATTCTACAGCGACCTGAGGTGACTATGTACATTCTGGTATATGTTGATGACATCATCCTTGTCAGTCCGTCTACTTCTGCTACAGATCGGCTTGTGTCCTCTCTTGGTGCTGAGTTTGCTATTAAGGATCTTGGGAGACTGCATTATTTTCTGGGCATAGAGGTTCTTCATTCTGATGGTGGCTTGACTCTTACTCAGAAGAAGTACTCTCAGGATCTTCTGCGTCGTGCCGGTATGTTGCAGTGCAAGTCTGCTACGACTCCCATGTCTGCTACAGACAAACTGACAGCTCTTGCTGGTAACTTGCTTGCTCCTGAGGATGCCACAGAGTACCGCAGCATTGGGGGTGGACTGCAGTACTTGCTCATTACTCGACCAGACATATCATTTGCAGTCAACAGTGTGTGCCAGTATCTTCATACACCACGTGATTCTCACTGGTCAGCTGTTAAGCGCATCTTGCGCTATGTTCGTCACACTGATTCATATGGTCTCCATCTTCAGCCTGCGCGTTCTGGACTGATCTCAGCATTTTCTGATGCCGACTGGGCTGGTTGTCCTGATGATCGGCGATCCACGGGGGGACATGCTGTGTTCTTTGGGCCTAACTTGATCGCCTGGCAAGCTCGCAAGCAAGCTACGGTGTCTCGGAGTAGTACCGAAGCTGAGTACAAAGCTGTTGTTAATGCCACAGCTGAGATCATGTGGGTGCAGTCATTGCTTCGAGAGTTGAAGGTCTCCCCAACTCAGCCGCCTGTTCTTTGGTGTGATAACATCGGTGCAACATACCTTTCATCCAATCCAGTATTTCATGTCTGAACGAAGCACATCGAAGTTGACTATCATTTTGTGAGGGAACGTGTTGCTCAGAAGCTCCTTCAGATTAAATTTGTTTCTTCGAAGGATCAGCTTGCTGATATTTTCACTAAACCCTTGCCCTTGCCTTATTTTGAAGGATGTCGTCGCAATCTTAACCTTCTGAGTGTTTCAGGACATAGTTAAGATTGAGGGAGGGTGTTAGACTAAGTATATATTAGATATACGTGTTGTAACATAACTGTATTTGTACGGTTCCCTCTTATAAATATATGACAGCCGTACTCACCAAGGATATCGAGCATTGTTTCAAACCCTAGTTTGTTTAACAGGCGCCGCCCCTACAGTCACCCGGCCGGCGCGCCGTAGGAGCACATGCATCGCGCCGTAGCTTTTGCCTGACCGCGTCTCCGTGGTCCGTGGCTCTTCGATTTCTCTCCTAGATTCCTGATTATCCCGGCTCGGCCTGTACACGGACGCGTCCCTTGTTGATTGGCAATTTTGAGAGCTACTCCATCCGTTCCAAATTACTCGTCGTGAGTAATTTGGGACTGAGGGAGTACTAGGAAGGTGTACACATCAGATTTTTTGTTCGAGGCCGGCGGCGCCATGCTCTCCGTACGACGTTGATCCACCGTAGCTTTCGGATCACCGCGTCTATGTTAGCGGCTTCTTTAGCTTTCTTGAAGTTTACCTGTTCATTTACTTGCGATTACAAGGATGGCACCGTCGCACCCGCACCACCGCATGAACAAGCTCAGAGCATCTGCAGCCACGATTATCGAATCAGGCCCTTTATACGTCGGCGGACGCGTCCTATCAATTCTCAAATTCTGGCCCGCACAGCCGTGTAGCGTGTACGTCATATCCGGCATCCTATATCCATATTACACATGCAATGTAATGAACTACCCTACGTGATCAAACAACGGACAACGAAATCAGTATCAAATGGATAACGAAATGCACATAAATCCACTTTACATCATCCAAAAGATCACCACAGTTCATCGCCGGACAAGTTCTAAACTTAAACAACTAAAAAAAGATAACATAAATGGAGGAGGAGCGGGATCACCACTTCCTCACCGGGTCTTTGCCGTTCCGGTCGCCGGCGCAACTATAGGCGTCCACAGCAGGTGATGGATCGTTTGAGTCGTCGAAGGTGGAGCTGTGGTTGTCGCTGTCATCGTCGAAGGTGGAGTTGTGGTTGTCACCGTCCTCGTCAGAGAGGACGATGAGCCCCTTCATCAGACGGACGGCCCTATCCTGCTGCCGCTTGAGCTTAGCAACCCGAGCTGCCTCTGTCGCCTCACGCTCCGACTGCTCAGTGGCAAGCCGGAGCGCCTTCGCGTTCTTCCTACGTAGCCGACGAGCGTCTGTCTCCGTCATCGTTAGTGACCGATGGCAGACCCAAGCGAGGAGCCGCTAGTCCTTGTCGTGCACCGCCGGCAGCCCGCGACGGCGGCTCATGGATTGCTCGTCCACGTCCCTCTCCCTTGCCGGCTGCCTGTCGAGCGGGCGACGCGCGCTTCCGATTCCGGTGTATGCGTCCAGGCTAGCGGTTCGGGGACTAGCACCCACCGCTGCCCTTGCGGAGCAGCAGCGGGCGGGGGAAGGGGACGGTGCGCGGGGGGGGGGGGGGGGGGGGGGGTAGCGGACTGCGCAGTCCTCGCGGAGCTACGTGCGAACTAGGAGGGGCTAGCTCTGGCATCTTCGATGCGCCATCGCAGGAGCTGCGACACGACAATTTCGGAGCTGCCCCTGTGTCCCCCTTGGACCACTCCAGCGCAATGCAGAGGGCCAGCTCCTCATCGACGTCGAGGTCGGAGCTCGACATCTCGCCGCAGTCGTTGGATTCGATCGAAATCAGATGGGGAGAGGAAGGGACAGAGCAAGAAAGTAGAGTGGAGTGAGCCAGGGTTCGGATAGGGTACAGATTCGATGGTGGGTCGGGCTGACGTGGCCGACGCACCCGTGCCGCCCCATATCCGACCTACATTTGGATTGGATACGAGGGGCACGGGACAGCCCGTGCGTTTGAAGCCGGTTTAAGATGTCCGGCTCGGTCGATTTTTACGACCGGTCAGTGACTGAGGCATCCGCCCTGACGTTTAAGGACGGTTTGGATGCCCGGTCGTGGATCGCAACCACAACGGCATGCTAAAATTGAGAGAGAGAAAAAAACTATGTTAATAGTATTATCGAGCTAGGCATAAAAAAGAATTCTCCGTCTACGTATAGTGGGACTCGAGAAACATGGTAAACTACATCAAGTTTTTTTTTTTACTCTTGCTGAATAACACTAACTATGAAGATTAATACTATATTTTCAGGGTTGCTGATGGATTCTTTCTGAAAGTTTGGACAGCTCCAACAATGTTGGGGACGAATAACACACACCCCATCGTGCTATTTTGTCTGTATCCAAATTAACCCAACTAATTCGTCCACTGAAAATAGGAGGCACGTACTATGTACGGTGTGATGGCACATGCTATAGGTCAAAATCAATCCGGGCTTCCCCGATAATCAATCGGGCTTAATTAGCTCGGTGTTTTTTTAGAACGAAGGCTCCAGAAAAGCCCGCCTTTGAATTAACAAAGCCATCAACCGGCCAGGATTACAAACTCGAAACCAACACAAGAAAGCGAAAAAACGACAAGATACAGAGGCGCTGGACAACAGCACACAAGCCTCACACACACCCAGCTAAAGGATCGGAAGGAGACACGCAGCTCGGGGATATGTAGGTCCTCAATCGCATACAAAACACCAGGGAGAAGGAGAATGTCAGCACAGGAGCAGCATTACGGACGGCGAGGAAGGGCACGCCGTCGCCCAATCACCAGCGGCCCCGGATTGCCATGTCCTCCCAGCTCCACTGTCAAAGAAGACCCCTGTCTCCTCGCCTGGCTCGAAGGCGCCGAACCGTTGACAGTGTAGCAGTTCACCCTAGAACCTGGGAGGAAAGACACCGGCAGGCTGCATTTGGAAAGGAACCTAGCTCACCCGACTAGCCACGAAATGATCTCAAGGAGCAGAGCACCACCCAACACCCACGGACTGGACACGGAAGAGGAAGAACTGCCGGAACGGACGGAGGCGCAGTAGCATAGTGTCCCTGTAGGCGTTGAGCCGCTGACGAACTCGCCGCCGACAAAGAAGACCAGCTACTGCCGCCGCTGCACACCCACCACTTCGCCGAGGAGCCCACTGCCCACCTAGCTCCCAAAAACGGCGCCTTCAGGAAGGACGCGACGCCGAGGGCGCCGCCGCCGCCCAACAGAGTTGAGGTTTTCACCCGGGGGACTAGAGGGATGGGGGGCGACGGATCTGACCTGAACGGCGCCTCCAGGGAGGGGAACGGCGCCACGAGCGTCGCCGCCGCCAAGACCGACGAGGCCGGCCTGGAATTTCTCCCGGTCTGCGAATCCTCGCCGCCACCATCCCCACGACGCAAGATCCGGCGGCCCGCAAAGAAGCCGGGCAGATCTGACCGGGGCGGAGCACTCGAAACAGGGGGGGGGGGGAGGGGCGGCCAGATCTGGCGCCACCGCGAGCCACCAGGGCTCCCGTCCACCGGGGCACCCGCCATCCACACGGCCAGGAACGCCGGCCCACGCCCGCGCCACCGCCTGCCGCCGGGCCGGTGACGCCTCTCCGACCAGGGCCGCCGCCCTAGGGAACACGGCCCCCGCAGCAGAGGCAGGGGCGCCAGGGCACCGCCGCCACCTTCCTCGGCGACACCCCGGGCTTGCCCGGCGGCGGCCTCAGGCGGCGGCGAGGAGGAGGGGAGAAGAAAGGGGGGGCGGCGGAGCTAGGGTTTGGGGCCCCCGAGTCGCCCGAGCATTGGCACATGCTATCGGTCAAATCAGTCCGGCCAAGCTGTTAATAAGCTAGCTGCATTCTCGGTTGAACCTACCACGTGTCCTTGGGCAGCACATATTGATGCAAATGCAATGCCAACTTTTATCAGTGCAAACCTTCGTTTACAGATATACAGGAATCACGTTTCACCGATAAAAACACTCTCGTCGCGCTAAATAAGCGACACTTATTTTGTGACGGAGGGAGTACTTATAAAAGAAGAAATTATCGCGACAAGACGGAGTATCGTATCATACGCACAAAAGGGAACGGTATCTTTTATCGGACGTTAAAAGCCGCGGGTACGCACGCGCGCACGGATGGATGAAGGCGTGAAGCATGAGCAGCAACACGCCAACCTGGCCGGGTGCCGTGCTCCCTCCCGGATGGACTCGCAACACGATGCGTGCACTGGCAGCTCGACATGGGTATGATGTGATCCAGTGGGACGCACTCGCCCTCCGCTCTACGCGCGCGCGGTACAGCCTACAGTCGACTGGCGGTAGATAGGCGATTAACTCCGGTCGTCGGTCGTCGTCTCCATAGATTCGTTTCATTCAGATTCAGACACGGGCACGGAGGACGGCACATTTATGCATGTCCCGGCGACCCAAAGCCGAGCCCGTCTCCTTCCTTTGGCAGCGGCACCGGTTTTTAACCTCACGTGCACAGTTGCATCTTTCCGGGACGACCCGAGGAGAGACGCCTAGTGGTTGGACCAGACCGGGTGGTTCGGAGGCTCGCCAACGAACAAACTAAGGTGGTGTTTGGTTTCAGGGACTTTCTTATGTTGGGACTAAAAAAAGTCCCTAGCAAACTAAACAGGGTGGGATTTTTAGGACTTTTTGTTAAAAGTCCTTAGAAGCACCTTCTTGAGAGTCTTTTTCAAAAAGTCCTATAAACTAGAAAAAGTCCTAGAGACTAGAAAAAGTCCTAGAACCAAAGAACCAAACACCACCTAAACTAAATTGAACGGTTCCAACAACGAGCAGTGTAGTTATTGTGAGGTGTTACGGTGGCCGGGGGCAGCACGTACGTAGGACCTCTGGCCACAATGCATGTCAGCGAGATTCCTCGGCGGCCGGCTCCATCGGTTCTGGTTCGTTCGGTATACATGCGCGGCAGCTGTAGCGGCGACTCATCGGTGCAAGCGGTGCTTCGGCGCCGGCATGGGCGAGCTGCAGACGCGACGATGTTGAGACATTCATGGCCGCCCGGATATATACAACGCTCATTAACTGCCGTGGCTGTCGACGCGGTGTTGGTTCGGGATGATTGTTATCTGGCATGTCACGACGCGTGTAGGTGTAGCCAGGTCAACGCGCTGGAAAGGGGGTCAGCTGGGTCACTAGTCCTGACCTGCCTGCATAGGCACCTTGGCAACTGCCACCCACCCCGTCCCTCGATCCTGTCCTGTGTACGTAGAGTGCCCGTGGAAATTGGAATTTGAGGTAGAGCAAGGCAAATGTACTGATCATCTGCATGTTGCCAAAAGCCTAGAACATAAGTCATGCATCGTAGTTTCAGAGGGTGCTTGATATGTTTTAGTCTCATAACTAAAAATAGTGGGACTAAAACTTGCTAGCCTCACCCATGCTTGGATCCAAGTACTAAAGAGACTAAAATCAAGTTAATGAGCATTTATTATCCTCCAAACCCTCCAATCCAGAACTCGCCCGTGTTAAAGGAGAGGAGTTAAATGAGGAGAGAGAGGACTAATCCACATTTCAGTAGGGGTACCCCTGACTAAAAAAAATTTAGTCTCAAGACTAGTTTTAGCCCCTCTTTAGTCAGGGGTGCTTGGAACTTTAGCCCCTTAAAGAGACTATTTTTAGTCAGACTAAAATAAGTCCCTTGGATCCACACTAGTAGAAAACAGGGCTTTGGTTCGGCCAGAAAAGAGCATTAATCCCGGTTGCATTACGAACCGGGACTAATGTGAGCATTAGTCTCGGTTCGAGCGGCTAGGGCACCGTACAGGCATTAGTCCCGGTTCAAATGGGACCTTTAGTCCCGGTTGGTGCCACGAACCGGGACTAAAGGGTGCGATGCCCATTAGTACCGGTTCGTGGCACCAACCGATACTAAAGGTTAGACCTTTAGTCCCGGTTCGAGCCACCAACCGGTACTAATGGGGTTTGAGGCATTAGTACCGGTTCATGGCACGAACCGGTACTAAAGGTCCCATTTTAAAACTCTACACCCCCCTCCGTGGATCACCTTTTCAGTTTTGTAAAAAGCAAAAGAAAATGATAAAAACTTCAAAAATTAAAATCCTTCCAGATGTAGTTATGTTACTACATCTACTAGTTAGGAAAATAAAAAAACTTAAATTTGGACATGTTTTGCAAAAAGTGTAGGGAAAATGTAAAACGGCTATAACTTTTGCATACGATGTCAGAAAAAAAGTATAATATATCAAAATGTTCAGCACGAAAATCCGCATTTGATTTTGACTGCCTACGGTCTGTTTGCAAATTTTTAGAATCCTCAAATTCTAAAAGGAAAAAAAGTTATGCTCAAATTTCATTTTTTTTAAATTTTTGTTAAATCTGGTCAAACTATGGTCAAACTACTTATTCAAGAAGTATTAGTGTTACTAAATAATTATTCAAGAATATTAGTGTTACTAAATAATTATTTCAGTTTTGAATTTTGGTCAAATCTGGTCAAACTGTGGTCAAACAATGGTCAAACTAATTATTCAAGAAATATTAGTGTTACTAAATAATTATTTCAGTTTTTTTGAATTTTGGTCAAATCTGGTCAAACTGTGGTCAAACTATGGTCAAACTGCTTATTCAAGAAATATTAGTGTTACTAAATAATTATTGTTTTTTAAAACAATAGTTTCAAACTCAAACAGTAAAATGTGTGACTTCAGGCTCAAGCTAAATTCCTGAGGGTTAATAGGATTGACATCTTACTATTGTCAAGAAAACAACAAGTGTAGACTTGAAAACGAGGGAGAATACAACCCGGAAGTTAAGCATGCTCAGGCTGGAGTAGTGCGAGGATGGGTGACCGTCCGGGAAGTTAGATGATTTTGAATGATGAGGGGTGATTAGAGATTAGAGGTTAAAATAATTCAGAAATTTGAAAATCAAAAAAAAATTCAAAAAAATTTCAATTTTTTTTTCAGAAAAAGAATCATAAAATTTCCTTTAGTACCGGTTGGTGTTACCAACCGGGACTAAAGGTGGACCTCCAGGCAGCGGCCACGTGGAGGGCCTTTAGTCCCGGTTCGTGTAAGAACCGGGACTAAAGGGGGAGGCTTTAGTAACGACCCTTTAGTCCCGGTTCCAGAACCGGGACTAAAGGCCCTTTTTCTACTAGTGCCAAGCACCCTCTCAGTTCTTGGGCGCGCCATGGGAAAAGAGACGGAGGCCAGTAGAATGCATGCCCTCAAATTAGGTGATGAGACAGTTAGGGTGAATTCCAATTCTTACACTCTTAAGGGTATTTCTAACCGATCCTAATAACCGGTATAGTTAGAGGAGTTAAAATTCGATTTTACTCCTCTAGCCGTCACCTAGCCGATCCCCAATCGACGCTAGCGGAGCATAAATTATCCCCAGCCACGCCGCGCCTTCCTATATTTACTCCATCTTTACTCGGCCGCAGATGGAAGGTTATCTCCTCTCCTCCTCTGCCTCCCGCGTCGCTTCTACGCTGGTGCCGCCCCTCCCACCCCCGCCGGCCACCGCTCGCCACCGCGGACGCTCCGTAGGCTCGCCCGGACCTTGACCAATCAGATTTGTGCCTCCTCGTCCCGTTGCCGGCGCACAATCAGTGGATCTGCGGCCGTCGTCGCCACTGGATTTGGCGCTTCCGACTGTCGGCGACTGCGCCTTGCCATGGATTGGTCGGGTACCGGACAACACTGCCCTGACAACGCTTCCGCACCGCATGCAGGCATTTAATACGCCTCTAGCCGCTCAGATCTCTCCCAACGGCGGTTCGCCGACAAAGACACGCCCAGCTGTCGCCCGGGCTCGGCGCTGGCCTAGCGTCCCGTCGGCTCGCCGTTGCCGGTTATAAAGTGCGACGACTGCATGCCCGCGGCAGGTGGTGCCCCAGTTTCTACCGCGCCGGAACATCCCGGATCGGTGTTCTTCGAGTGCAAAAAAGATGGAGTATGTGCTTCTTTTGATTCAGTTGTTCATCGGGTTCGGTGCAATTTTGGTAGCTCATTGTTTGCTAAAATTTATTTGTGGGATGGATGCAAGTTTGGTATTGGGAAGAGGATTACATCGATCTATTGATAGCACGAAATTTGATAATGCTCATGCACTCGTTGCTACAATAGAGGCTAGAGGTCAGACTAGATGTGAAGCAACGTCGAATTCTTCGGAATCGAAAAAGAAAGAAGTGTGCAAGCTTGAGAAGCCAATAGAGAGAGTCGACAATGAAGACATAAAGAAGATATGAATCCAACTAGTGCGAGCGGTTATGAAAGTTGAATATCTTTTAAAGTGTTTAATTGTGGTTCTTGTTTTTTTGTCGTACTCTCGTAGCAAAGAATTGGTGAATTGTGTACTCCATATAAAAATGTCATTGAATGAAATAAATAAGCAAAAAAAATGTGTTTTGGTGGACAAAAATGAAATGCAAATGAAAAATTATTACTCCGTTAGATAAAAGGTATCTGTTTGGTCCGACGAAAACTTATTGTAGTAAAAATACTCAACTAAGAGCATAACCCATTAAACGTCCGTGGACGCGCCCAGTCAGTGACCGGGCGTGTCCATTTTGAGCCCCTATTTTGTCCGTCCGTGCAACCACACTCCTTATTTGTTTTCCTCATAATGTCCGGTCACTTGCATGTCATTGGTGGAGACGAAGAGACAGCAAGGAAAGAATGACTAAAGAAAGAAAGAGAAAATGTGGTCCGGATGGGGCCGCATCCTACATGGCGGACTGCCCGGGCGCGTTCGTGAGCCCTTATATTCTCCCTACATTTGAGATGGATATATGCATTCGTGGACAGCCGGAACGTATAGGGATGATATGAGGGGTCTAGTTGCGTCACATTTTTCCTTCCTCTCCTATCTGGTCACTGACCAGACGCGTCTGTGGGTGTATTGAGAGATGGTTTGAGGCGCCTCGCTGTAGATTCTCTAAGGGTTTACTCCGTTGGATACTCCGCTATTTTTAGGAATCGGTTAGAAATGCCCTAAGGTTGTGTCTGCGATGTGCTTAACTTATTTGGTAGAAAATTCTCGGAATACAATATATTAACAAGCTTGTTCCCGTTTTACCCTTTTAAATGTTACTCCCCATCCCATCAGGTGGGCCCCACTATCTTCTCAATGGGGTAAAGTGTGACAAACTCTGTCTTTAGGAGTGAAAAGTGAGTATATGGGTACCGTGTACTACCAGGTTCACTAGTAAATAGCACTAAAAAGACAACTACTACAGAATACGCTTTACAAAGTTATTCACGGTCTCTTGATAACACTCACAAGTACTCGGCTGAGGAGATACTAAAGGGAAAAATGACATTCATCTGTATTGCTAGTGTACCCATTGCGTCGATCCCAAAACCAGCCTTGTGTTGGATGCCTCCACCTCAGGAAAAAAAAGGCATTATCGGTTGATGGTTCCTTCTCGGCTCCCGATGGTACGGCGGTGGCGGGTATGATCTTACGGAGGTTTGATGGGAGTGTTATCTTGCGGCATACAAATTCTTATTCCATTGTAATGGTGCACTTGAGGCGAAAATGCATGCG
Organism: Aegilops tauschii subsp. strangulata; assembly: GCF_002575655.3. NCBI lineage: Eukaryota > Viridiplantae > Streptophyta > Magnoliopsida > Poales > Poaceae > Aegilops > Aegilops tauschii. The sequence goes on along the minus strand of NC_053041.3, from coordinate 37,585,200 downwards.
CTAATACAAGGTATGGTCTTTTTTTCGCGAATACGCAAAGCTTGCAATTCAACATACAGAACTGTCGGTTATTGTTCAGTTTGATTTCAGCCTGACTCGTCGATGCCTCTATCAACACTTGCAACACTTGTTGATGATTACCTAGACTGTTCTGGTTACGGTCATTTAGCTTCGGAGATTAAAGCTCTTATGGTTGATAGGGAGATTGTTCCACAAAAATTACATCGTGATCAAAATAGTGGCTGATTGTTTGGCAAGGTATAGACGCTCTGAACGTACCACAGTTGTCTGATTACACAGAGGGTCCCATGTATGGAGGAACTCTTGCCTTTTGACCAGTGGCGGAGCCAGAAATTAAGTATCAAGGGGGCCAAATGACTCAAAACTTTTGATAACAGGGGCCAAACAATACTAATAAATGTATTTTTGTCTAAATTATATATTGTTCATCTACTAACTAGCACTCATTGCGTGGACGGCCCGACTCGCTGTTTTCCTCTCGTCCCTGCGACTGGAACCCTAACTTCCGCTAGGGGAGGCCGATCTTCCAACGCCGTTCCCCGGCGGCTCCCCTCCTCCGGCGACCGCAGTCGTCGGTGGTGAGGAGGGGTCGCCGGATCCACGCGTGTGGATTGTTTTTTACTCCCTCGTAGTCTAGGTTTTTAGGTTGTTCATCGTCTTTGCTTTGGCGGCAACGATGACATCGCTGAATGGATATTCTTCGGATCCTTCCCTGACGAGGCCATCGGTCTTATGGTTGGGGATGGATTTGAAAACTAGTTTGTTCAAGCAAGGATGGTGTGGTGGCATCCTCGTGGTGGACCTGTGTCCTCGGGCTCCGCCGTTGCGACGGCGTTTACTCCAGCGTGGGCGCGGAGCTTGGTAGGTAGTCCTGGAGAGGATGCAGATTGTGGTCTGCATTGATGACATCTGGAAGAGAGAGCATGTGCTGGGCTCGTGGTTCGTGGATTACAGGTATGGTTTCCTCCTTCGGCGTTTTAGTCGTGGTGGGGTGCCAGACCTGGAGTTCGATGGCGTGTCTGAGGTGTTGCCCCCGTCTGATTCGTTCAACGGCAAGGGCTTCACTTTCGGTGAGCCACCTTGGAGGTCCGCAAAGCTGCATATCAGCGATGGAGCCGCGTCGAGCTCGGGTGAGGAGGTGATTCATCATTATTTTATTCGGTGGCTGCTGTTTTAGTGCCGGAGGCAGGTGATGGGTAAGGGAGTCTTGGATTATGGGGTCCTCAAGGAGCCGGCCTATGTGATATGGGCCGGGCTGATGGGCCGTGAAGATACAAGACAGAAGGCCTTCCCCCGTGTCCGGATGGGACTGTCCTTTGCGTGGATGACAAGCTTGGCGTCCGGATGTGTAGTTTCCTTCATCTATAAACTGACTTTGTACGACCCTAGTCCCCTCCGGTGTCTATATAAGCCGGAGGGTCTAGTCTATAGAGGCAATCACAATCATACAGGCTAGACATCTAGGGTTTAGCCATCACGATCTCGAGGTAGATCAACTCTTGTAACCCCTATACTCATCAAAGTCAATCAAGCAGGAAGTAGGGTATTACCTCCATTAAGAGGCACTAGTAGAAAAAGGGCCTATTGTCCCGGTTCGTGAGGGCCTTCTGTCCCGGTTTGTGAACCGGGACTAAAAGGTCGTTACTAATGCCCTTGGCCTTTAGTCCCGGTTCTTACACGAACCGGGACAGAAGGTCCTCCACGTGGCCGCTGCGGCCAGCCCAGGACGGAGGGCCTTTGGTCCCGGTTGGTGACACCAACCGGGACCAATAGGCATCCACGCGTCAGCATTTCAGGGGCTGGGGTTTTTGTTTTTTTTGAAAGGGGGGTGGGGGTTTGGGGGTTTTGGCGGGTTAATTTAGGTTGTTATTAGGTAGCTATTAGAGAGAAGTGTCCTCTCTTATATCTCCGTGCTTGGTTTACCAACGCTACGTACTGCTATGCCTAAACATGGCTTAGATTGAAGTGAAGGCAACATGTGGTGCATGTCGAAAGTAATACTAATCCTAACTTGATCAAGTTTGGATTGTACTACTTTCGACACGCACCACATGCATGTTGCCTTCACTTCAATCCAATCCATGTTCATTTCACCCGCTGATATATAATAACTCTTCATGCGCGCGTCATGCATCATCATATATAATAACAAGTCCTACTAATCATCATCATACAACTTCTACTCGCTATTAATAACAAGTCATACGATCATCATCCTCACAGTCATCGAACCAACCCTACTTAATTGTTCTTAGCACATGATCATCAGTATTAGGTAGGACCGAAATACCCTCTTTAAGGTAAAATAGCATAAAACAATATAGAACCTGACTCTCCATTATGGAGAATGGAGATCATCCTGTCTCCAATTCTTGCGCCTCGCTTCCTTTTGCTTCCAAGAACCTCCTTGCGACTGTCCATACATTTTTTCCATTCTTTGATTTGCATGTCTCCACTTCTTTTAGAAATCCGGTATGGACAGTTGAGATTCGTAGGATGACCTGGTTGTATATTCAAAACATCAAGCCTACCATTCTGATACATCAAATGAGGCACACAATCCTCTGGGATTATCTGTTGAAAAACATAGTAATAACTTCATAGTTAGCAATGATAATGTACTAGTTTTAGAACTATGCAAAATATGCACGGATGTCGTAATAGTAAGAAATCTTACCAGGGTATCTCCATAGTAGTTACCGTAGTTCAACACGTGCACTAGTGGCACGTATTGACCATAATGTTGAGGAGTTTGATTGTAGATATTGTAATTCTCAATATCAGTACAAAATCCGACTAGATGAGTTTTCTCCTTATAAGTTAACTCAGAGCCATCGGTGTAGTAGGTTCTGTCTACCATGTTCTGCACATTGTTTGAACAATCAAAATAAGCTGTCAATGAAAATAAGCTGTCAATGAAAATAAGCTGTCAACTATTTTGAAATGAACAATATAAATTAGCTAATAACTATGTTTGAGAAACTCACATAGTGGTAGAATTGGAGGCGTATCAACAAGGACCCAAATGTCCATATTGTCTTGCTCGATGTCAGGATCACCAAGATCCATGGTGACAAGCATACCCTCATCAAAACCATACATCTTGCAAAATGCTTCCCAATTTTTGCAACCAAAATGGGTTACGCTCTCATAATTATACAGCTTTACTTCAAAATCTATATCATGATGGGTCCTTAGGTGAATTTTCTTTGTTTCCATACTTTCATGGTCTTCAAAACCCATCCTCTCCAAGACGTAGCGTCTTGCATGGCATGGGATAAGCTAGCCGAATTGTAAAAGATGAAAAGTACACGTTGAAATAGTTGAAGTCGTGCTTAATTACGAAAAAATAACACTTGTCGTCGTTGCGTACCGTTTCAACATCGAACGTCTCCTCCAGCTTAATACTGAAGCGTCGATCTTCGTCTAGGTGAGGCCTGTCGCACTGACCTCGGTCATCGTGGCACCAGTCGCACTCCCCCGGGAGACTTTCGTCCTCCGAGTACGACATTTCCTATGTTCATAATTCAAATATTAAACATCTACAATTAAATATATGTACTAAAAAACCTAAGTTAGATCATTATTATTCATCACGGGTTGACTATCGGTTTGTCGAGTCTTTTCTTGAAAACTCTCAGCTCATGTGGTGTATACATTCGGCCGTTGGTGATGGTCGCTCCTCCCTTTGTCCCCGTGTGCATTACACCAAAATGTCTAGCTAGCACACGGGAACAAAGGAGAAGCGACCCCCACGACAACAGTCGGGATTCTTCGTCCTCTCATATATATATGGTGGAACTCTCCCTCACTGATTCCTCTCTGACATTTGCGACCGTCGGTGATGGTAGCTCCTCCTTTCGTTCTCGAGTGCATTACACCAAATTATCTAGCACACGGGAACAAAGGAGAAGCTACCCCCACGACAATAGTCGGGATTCTTCGTCCTCTCATATATGGTGGAGACTCGACAGACTTACAGTCAACCCGAAATATCGTTTAATTATCTTTCTAAAAGAGGATTTGGCTGGTCTCACCTCGATGTCGGAGGGGGCGGTGACGGGGACGATGGCGGGGATGATGGAGGGGCCGGGGGCTCCTAGATTTCTGCGAAAACAAAAACCCTATAAGCTATCAACTAATCATAGTGCTCTCCAATTTTAGCATTCAAAGTAGGATCGGAGTAGTTTTCCACTTTGAGCATTCAATAAGCAAAATCAAATCACAAAATAAAGTAGTATTCAAATTAGGATGCATTCAATTATAAGCAAAACTACATCATCTCCATGCGTCCGTATATCATCGAATATTATCACTAATACACCTCGAATACTATCATACATATAGCATCGCTAGTACAGCTAGAACAATAGCGCCCGACGGGTATCGGTGCGGGCGGTGGACACCCAAAGGGACGGAACCATCACATGATCATAGCTCCAGTGAGATCCCTGAAGAACCTGCCAGGTATTGTCGAACCTGCCCTCCAACGCAACCATGTAGCGACGGACGTGCTGGTCCTCCTCGCTGACACGATGACGTACCACCTCCGCGGTGTCCGGAAGCCTCGGCACCGTCACTGGCCCACGCGAGCGCCACCAAACAAGGATCGGGTCAACGACGGGCTGGTTCCTCACCAACCTACGCCCACCGGAAGGTAGCACCTCCCAAAACCAGCCTGGCGGAGCCCAGTCCCGGACATGGCCCCTCTGATCAAGCCGGCCTCCTCCGCCGAGTTGGCGACGAAGATGCGGGATAGGCATCGTCGACGTCGATGCGGGAATAATTGCTTTAACTAAAAAAACAAACTAGTTCTATTAATTTCCTTGCTAAAAATAAACTACTTCTATAGTAAAATAAACTAGTTTTGTTAAATCAACTAGTTCAACTACTAATTAAGCACTTACTATAAATAAAATAAAGTAGTTTTATTAATTAATCAACTAGTTCAACTACTAAGCACTTACTATAAATAAATAAAATAAAGTAGTTCTTACTAAAAATAAACTACTTCTATATATAGTAAAATTTAATAAAATAGTTCTATTAATTAATCAACTAGTTCAACTACTAAGCACTTACTATAAATATATAAAATAAAGTAGTTCTTACTAAAAATAAACTACTTCTATATATAGTAAAATTTAATAAAATAGTTTTATTAAATCAACTAGCTAGTTCAACTACTAAGCACTTATAACCTAAAATCATATAGCTACATTATATTCATACATACATAGTTCTATAAAATTGTATGAACATTATATTCATACATATATAGCCACATCCATTCATCATATAGCTACCACATACATATATATATATATATACATTATATATATGAAAAAATGCAATGAACAAAAAAATAATACAAATTATATGAAAAAAAATAAACAGAGCCGTGGCGTGGGGGCGGCTCACATCGGGCGACGGAGGGCGACGGCGTGGGTGGCGGAGGGCGACGGCGACTGCGGCGGGCCGGGGCCGGAGGGCGACGGTGACGTACGGGCGATGGCTCGGGGGCACGCGGCGGAGGCCGACAGCGACGGCGGCGGGGGGCGGAGGACGACGGCGACGGGCGATGGCGTGGGCTCGGGGGCACGGGCGACGGCGACGGCGGCGGGGCAGCCTGGCGGCGTAGATCGAGCTCGCGGCGTCGTCGGGCGGGGGGAAACTGGCGATGTGAAATCTGAAAATTTCCTAAGTGCTGCTTATATAGCAAAGGCTTTGGTCCCGGTTCAACGCACAAACCGGAACCAATGCCCACCCTTTAGTCCCGGTTGGTGGCACCAACCGGGACCAAAGGCCTCTTTTCACCAGCGCAAAGGGCGGGAAGCAGAGGGCTTTGGTCCCGGTTGGTGGCACCATGTGACACCCACAAAATTTTTATTTGGCTTTATCAAAATATTTATTTGAGTTGAAGGAGGTTATTCAAAATTTTCTTCTAAAGGACTCTCCTTCTCAAAAAATTTTCTTTTATGGCAAGTATTTTGTTTGGTTTCATCCAAGACTTGATCTTTGGTCTTGGAGGTTTTTCATCTTGTGTTGACTCAACACAAATGTTTTTCATTGGGAAAGTTTTTGAAAATCTTTTCTTTTAAAATAGCCCTATGGCATATGGAGTGATCCTTTCCCTTCCAAAACACATCTCTTGCCATAACCTAAGTTGAAAACTCCTCCCAAAAACCATCTCCCCACTTTGTGTCAAGATAAACTTCAAATCCAGCAAGTTGAACTCCCCCATGATTTTATCTCCATTTATTTCTAATCAAAAACCTTTTCTGCCCTCTATTTTGACCCTTGGAGATTTACAAAGGAACCACTAGTTCTCCTTTGAGTTTTGCCTCCAAACAAATTTCCCTGGCTAGTCCTTAGAACCCTCAACCAAGATCCAGGAAGATCCACTGGTCTCCAGTTCAAAATTTTCAAAATGTGCTTGCTGCAAGTTTGGGCCATATTTGCAAAATTTGGTGAAATTCATTTGTTTCCTCCTCCTAAAAATCTGAGAAAATTCAGGCAGCCTCTGGATGCATCAAGAGGTCACCCCACCAAGCCCCAGCTCTAGAAATATCTTCCTCGTGCCCAAATCATACCGTCGAACACCTGGAGGGCACTGTTACTGTCGAAGTTCAGAGATTCAGAAAACAGTTTCAGAAAGCCGGTGTCGTTTTCTTCAGAAACTTACCTCGATCTCGCCAGTAGCCGCAGTGGCACCTTGCGCCCTGTTCCTCCTTCTTATCCCTGCGCCGCACAATCGCCTGGACACTTGCGGGCGTCGGCGGCGAGTTGGCCGAGGTGCAGCGCCCCATGCGCGGCGGCAGCAGCGCCCGCAGCGGCTGCCAGAGAGGCGCAGCGTGGGACGGCGCCGTCCAGCACCGCCCAAGCCACCAGAGGCCACCGCGTGGCCGTCCTCTCCTCTGTGCACGCTGCAGAGCCATCGTCGTGAACTAGGAGGCACGGAGCGCGCTCCCTGCCGCCGTCGTGCCCGTACGGCCGTTCCGTCGAGGACTGGTGCATTACCCCAATCCGGCCGAGGTATTAGCGGAGAAACGGTGCCAGTGGACCACCACGATGAAGCCAAACCACCTAAACCCCCTGCCCAACCTCTGCCTCGCCGTAATTGCTCGCCGGCGTTATCCCGTTCACGGCCACCCCCTCGGATCGCCTATCAAAGGAGGTCCCGAGCTCGAACTCGAACTCGCACCATCCCTACACCTCACAAGTACCACGCCAAGCCAGTGGGAAGGCCTCGAGGAAGTCTTCTTCCTCAACTCCGGCCGCCTCGACCCGCTTCGGGATCCAGCACGATTCACTCCAGTGCGTGCACCCCTGCCTCTCAACTCATGCCAGTATTCTCCTAGTGCATCCACATCTCTGCCCCGCGCACCAATTTGGAGTTTGCAGCACCCACCAGAGAGTTCCACCCTCGCCCGAACCACCGCCTGCCGGAGATAAGGTCGCCGCCGACGTGGTGCTCACCGACGGCCAAGTCCACCACCCACCGACGCGGAAGGACACCCTGAACCCATAGGTACTCTCCGATCACCCTGCCTCGCCGTGGATCAACGCCGGCGACCACCGCAGCCTTCGGGCGCCGGCGAGCTCTGTTGGAATTTGAACCTGACGGGTGGGACCCCCCCGCCAGCCTCTCTTTCTTTCCCCTTCGAACCGTTTTCTGAAGGCGCCTTCGGGCAAAGTGCGTTTTCTCTCTGGGCTGGCGTATTTCGTACCAAAGCGTTTTCTGATTTTTCAACCAAGCCCCTGGATCTTTTCTGTTTCATCACAGATTAGTCCTTGGACTAAAACCCTTATATCTTTTAAACAAAAGATGCTTTTTGATTGATTCTTTTTCTGTCAGTCTTATATTTTTGTCCAGTTTTTTATAGTATTTATTTGGAATGGAACAATTTTTATACACGCAACGGTATTCACGTTAGCATACGGTTTTTTTATACCGTAGATTCCGGAGGAGGTGACGGAGCCGCGAACTTCGCCGAGCTAGACTCCGACTTCTCCGAACCAGGCAAGCATGTTTGAACCTTTGATATGATGGGTGTTTTGCATGTTTGCTTGAATAGTTTGTGCACGACATATGGGCATCATTGAGTGTTACGTTGCATGCAAGGCAACTAACCGTGTGCTTCGAAGTTTACTGTGATCTTTTGATGAGAGATGACCTGATCATGTGGTGACATGAGAGGTAGTAAGATGGTATTGTTGTAGCATGCCAGTCTTATGTCATCCGATAAACTCCAATGTTAACGTGGACCGAGCCACGTTACCGTTCGTCCCCTTCCGTGCTGCCACATGTTTTCTGCAAAGAATACGGTTTAGCAAGTTGCAAACCTCTTTCCTTGTACACACCAAATAGAGGGGCCGGGATGAGGGTTCCATGGCCCTGGATTAAAGCCAGTCATCCGGCCAGGGGGCATGGGTGTTTCCGGTTGGGACCGAGAGGGGGGCACCCCTTAGAGCGCGCGATATAAATTTGATCCCATGCTACGCGAGGTTGTAGCCTCCCCGTCTCAAAGTTTTTCTTGAACGTTGCTTGGGGTGATTCCTGGCAACGGAATGTGGAATGGGTGTGTACTGGTTAGATGTGTTTCTCCTGAAATACCGTAAAGGAAACTAGTCCCTTGTGACTACTGAAATCCGTTGGTTGTGGTTAAGAGTACAAACTCTGCAGAGTCAAAACCTTCCGAGTCATCGCGTCCATGGTCAAGGACCTGGGTCAATGTATCCAAACAGTATCCATATCAGTCTCAGTGTCAGCCCCTGTGTCAGTCTCCGTGGAAACCCCCGGTGATCAAGCTTGAGTGGTAAACCCGGTTGAACGTTATTCCTGTGGATGGACTAACCATTTTATTATTTCGTACCTGAGTATTTCCTTGAAATGATTTAACTTCATGAGCTACTGTAATATCAAGTTATGAACTACAAGCCCTTTATGTGATGTCGCTCAGACGTCCGACTATGGCACTCTCGTTATTTATTTTTGATATAAGCCCTTTACGTGACGTCGCTCAAACGTCCGACTGTGGCACCCTTGTTATTTACTTTTGATATAAGCCCTTTATGTGATGTCGCTCAGACGTCCGACTGTGGCACTCTTGTTATTTACTTTCGATATAAGCCCTGTACGTGATGTCGCTCAGACGTCCGACTGTGGCACGCACTGTCGTTTATATTCCATTATAAGCCCTTTATGTGGTGTCGCCCTGACGCCCGACTGCGACATTGTTAATTTATTCGTATCCTTTCGAGGAGTCATTTCAGACACTCGATTGGCCTTCAGTATTACATTGGGATTTCGGGAGGACTACCGCCCGACTTTCTTTTTATTCCCCATGCCTTGCTATTTTATCATCTGAGTGCACTGTATTAATCTGTTCATATGCATCATGTTTGCATTTGTTATATCTTATGTCCAAACTGTCTTGCGGGTAATTTCATAGTACTCACCTGGCTTGTTGATTTGGCCAGATGTTGACGAAGGCAATCTCATGGATGATGAGTTTGATAGCGAGTCCGACGCCTAGAGGAGTCCCAGTCAGTCCCGTGCGATTCTGGATTTGGTCACTTGTATTTTATACGCTTCCGCCACCCAAATAAAAGTCCTCGAGCCTCACTTCGACGCTCGATGAGCTGTAAGATTTAGGAGTCATGTCACCCACTTCACTGTGACATATCCACCACCACTTTTATTACGAGTCAGTAGTTATGCCACCATACCCCTTGTGTCATATCTGCCTTTATGTATAATATCGGCGTGCTTGTAATAAATTGTTGAGCAGCCTCCGCTCAACCTTGTATTATATTTAGTACTCCTGGATTTTTCTGTAATCAAGAATTTGTCTACCAGTAAGAAGGATTCTTCTCTACTGGTCCGTTAAAGGGATCGGTTTCTCAATAAATGTTTTATTGGAAAACCGGTCGTGACAAACTTGGTATCAGAGCCAGGCTGACTGTAGGAAGCCACTAGGTGCGATCGCTAATCGGTTATTAGCGTTTTTAGTGCTTTTCAGCATTTTTGCAAATGTAGCTATTTTCTGTTGGTCATCATAAATTTATGATTTGACTACTCAGAATTTTTGCCTACTTTTGCAGATGGCTGGCAACGACTGCGAGACACGGGTGTTCACCAATGTGCCTGAGGGGTTTGTCAAACTTCTCGTCTCCATCACCAAGTTCGCGATCGGGCCGTCGACTCGTCCAGAGTTCACACTTTACCAGCACAAGCTCAGCGACGACGTGTCTATGCACCAGGCCGTGGTGCAATTCAAGGGAGGACGTTCTGCGTCTCGCCACTTCCGTTTTGTGGGGAGGGCCATGCCTACGGAGAGGCATGCCATGCAGATGGCCGCCCGTGAGGCGATAGCTCGTCTTCGGGATGTTCTTCCTACGATGAAGACTCGTCGCTACCGCTACCTCCCATGCCATGTGCCATATACTTGTCACTATGCATTCGCCTGCCATAGGGGAGAGAGAGATGAAGCTATCGAGATGCTAGTTGAATATCTCAAGGCTCTTGAGGCAGCTTTCGACAACCTCATGGACGACCTCGTGGCTGCCCGTATGGACTCAGTTCAGGGCTGTTCCGCCAACAGGAGGGAGCTTCTCCACATGGCACCGCCACTGACCTTCGTCTCGTCCTCAGCATCCTATACACCTGCCATTTTAGCCACCGCTCACCGTCTGCCTACCACTGAGGAGTTTGACCAAGTCATTGCTCCTACTCCAAGTAGAGCTGCACCGCCTGTCGCACCCGCTCCTACTCCTCAGCGCAGTGCTACGCGCCTGGAGCCTATTAGGGAGGAGGAGGAGGTGGAGTCTCCTGCACCTCTGGGTCTTACACTCGGCAGGCAGAAGGAAGTTTTCACCATCTCCGACTGAGTGCGCCTAGCAGCCGTGTGATGTACCCGCTTGTATGATATGTTTATATGTACATAGGTTTGGTGAGAAGTACTTTGTGTGCGCATCATGTAGGAACTCGGAGAAGTGCACTAGCCTAAATTATATGTCAGGAATGTGTACGCGCATCCTGAGTGATGTATGGTATATCACGACTCGCGTGTAAATTATGTACTGAGCAGTCCTTCTCCGTGCGCAATCAAGTATTTCTCTTGAAAAATCTTGAGGTCTTTTGAATTTTTTCCTTTGCAAAATTTTCCTTGTGCCACACAGTTCTTCTCATGAGTTTTGCAAAATAACACCCCAGAGTGGAAAATGCATCGTCCCTGGACCTGTTCCATGCCAAATCCACCGGAAGAAGTTTATGGAACCCAGACAAGCAACAACTTCACACAGGGGCAGTCTAGTCAGCAAGACAGCGAGGCAGCATTGTCGCAAGTATGCCGCCTTTTCGAACAAAGCTAGCAGCAGCACCAAGAAATGATGAATCACGTTATCAATATGGGAAATCACCATGAGCCATACCAACCGCATTCCAAGTTGTCTGAACTACAAAAGACACGTCCTCCTACGTTCGCTCACACTGATAGGCCGCTTGAGGCCGATGATTGGCTTCGAGACATCGAAAGGAAGTTGATTATTGCACAATGTTCAGATCGTGAGAAGGTGCTTTATGCACCTCACTACCTCACTGGAGCAGCTGCAGCATGGTGGGAAAATTTTCTACACATGCACCCAAATGAACATAGCATCACCTGGGAAGAGTTTAAGGAGGGTTTTCGTGGAGCGCACATCCCCAGGAGCATTATAAAGATTAAGAAAAGGGAGTTTGATGACCTCAAGCAGAGAGGCATGACAGTGACTGAGTACAACAGTCAATTTACTCAACTATCTCGTTATGCCTACGATGAGCATATGACTGAGAATAAAAAGATGGAAAAAAATTTGGACGGCCTAGCGCTAGCACTAAAATGCCAACTGGTCGTACACACTTTTCCAGATTTCAAAACACTGGTTGACAAGGCCATTACATTGGAGAATGAGCGCCGTAGCCTGGAGGATATTCGCAAGCGAAAAAGGGACAAGACGGCTCATGCTCGCAACAACCGGAGCAAGACTGATATTCAGAGGAATGAAGCGAGAAAATCCACGACCACTGCTCTAAGGCCAACCAAACATTTCCATTCAAGGGACAAGGACTTTACCTACCGCCCAGGTGTTACTTGTTATGCTTGTGGAGAGGAAGGGCACTATGCCAAACAATGCCCAAAGCCGAGGAACTCGGCCCCCAAGCCGAACAATGGTGGGAATAATCCAGCCCCAAAGCGTAACAACTTCAACCCAAACAACAATCACAAGAAGGGTCACCTGAACCATGTGACCAAGGAGGAAGCACAGAATGCCCCAGACATCATACTCGGTACGTTCCCTGTCAACACAATACCTGCCACGGTTTTGTTTGATTCTGGAGCTTCTCACTCGTTCATTTCGAAGAGTTTTGTTTTGCAACATGGTTTTCCGACACTTTCTTTGGAAAAGTCTATGATCATCACGTCCCCCGGGAATAAGCAGATCACTCAGAGTTACTGCCAAGGTGTGATTATTGAGTTTGAAAGACTAAAGTTTCAGGCGAATCTCATCGTGTTGGAAAATAAAGGACTGGATGTTATCCTAGGAATGGACTGGTTAACCACCAACAAGGGATTTATCGACTGCTTCAATCGGACTGTAATCCTCACTCACCATCACGGTAAGACAATAAAGGTTGCAGCTCAAGAGAGACCACGGTCACAACAACCAAAGTTGAACAAGGTGGACATTTCAGAATTGAGAAAAGTTCCAGTGGTGTGTGAGTTTCCTGACGTATTTCCCGAAGAACTACCAGGCATGCCACCAGACCGAGAGATAGAGTTCAGCATTGAACTAGCACCTGGCACCACCCCCATTTACAAGAAACCTTATAGAATGGCACCCTCCGAGTTGGTAGAATTAAAGAAGCAAATAAAAGAATTACTGGACAAAGGATTTATACGAGCCAGCTCCTCACCTTGGGGTTCACCAGTATTATTTGCCAAGAAAAAGGATGGGACACTGAGATTGTGTATAGACTATCGAGCACTCAACATGGTCACCATCAAAAACAAATATCCGATGCCACGGATAAATGATTTATTTGACCAGCTCGCACAAGCCAAGGTGTTCTCAAAAATTGATTTAAGATCAGGATATCATCAATTAAAGGTACGGACAGAAGATATCCCTAAGACAGCATTCACCTCCAGATACGGATTATACGAGTTCACAGTAATGCCGTTTGGACTGACGAACGCCCCTGCATATTTCGTCCACCTCATGAACAAAGTGTTTATGAAATTTATGGACAAATTTGTTGTGGTGTTCATTGATGATATTCTGGTATACTCAAAAACACCGGAAGAACATGCTGAACATCTCAGAATTGTACTGGGAGAATTAAGGAAACATCAATTGTACGCCAAATTCAGCAAATGTGAATTTTGGTTAAGACAGGTTGGTTTTCTAGGCCATGTACTGACCCAAGAGGGCGTGGCCGTAGACCCAGAAAAAGTCAAGGCCGTTCTTGGCTGGAAAACACCAGCCAACGTAACGGATGTACGAAGTTTCCTAGGAATGGCTGGATATTACCGAAGGTTTATTGAAGGATTCTCCAACGTGGCAAAACCAATGACACAGTTACTCAAGAAAGATAAGTAATTTGTATGGACTGAAGCGTGCGAGAAAAGCTTCCAAGAACTCAAGAGGAAATTAACAACAGCACCGGTTTTGGTTGTGCCGGACATACACAAGAGTTTTGAAGTGTATTGTGACGCATCCCGGAAGGGCCTCGGGTGCGTATTGATGCAGGACGGCAAAGTGGTCGCATATGCTTCCAGGCAACTATGGAAGCATGAGGAAAATTATCCTACTCATGACTTGGAGCTAGCAGCAGTCATCCATGCACTCAAAGAGTGGAGGCACTTTTTGCTGGGAAATCGTTGTGAAATATATACGGATCATAAGAGCCTTAAATATATTTTCACGCAACCAGAGCTAAATTTACGACAACGACGCTGGTTGGAATTAGTCAAGGACTATGATGTCGGCATTCACTACCACCAAGGAAAAGCGAATGTAGTGGCAGACGCTCTTAGTCGGAACCCCAGCTCGGGCAACGACAGTCTACAGAATTTGAGGCCTGAAATTCAGCAGGAGTTCGCCAAACTCAACATGATGATAGTCGCGGAGGGCAACGTATCAAATCTGGAGATACAGCCCACCCTAATGGAACAAATTAAGAAGGCTCAGCAGGGACATCCCAGCATCGAAGGTATAAAGAGAAAAGTGAGCCTAGGCAAGGCTTCAGAATTCGTCGTAGACAATGAGGGAGTATTATGGTACGGGGACAGACTTTGCGTACCAAATATTGAGGACCTCAAACAGCAAATCCTAACCGAAAGCCACACCGCCCCATATTCAATCCACCCTGGAGGAACCAAAATGTACAAAGACATTCAGGAAAGGTTTTGGTGGCACGGCATGAAGAGGGATATAGCCACATTCATTGCATGTTGTGATTCATGCCAGCGCATTAAAGCCGAGCACCAAAAACCAGCAGGGCTACTACAGCCAAACAGGATACCTGAGTGGAAATGGGACGAAATTGGAATGGATTTTATCGTCGGACTACCTCGATCACAATGCGGAAATGATGCCATATGGGTCATCACAGATAGGCTAACCAAGGTAGCACATTTCATTCCCGTGAAGACGACCTACTCCACTCAGTAGCTTGCTAAGCTTTATCTCTCCCGCATAGTTTGTCTGCATGGAGTCCCAAAGACTATAATATCCGACCGGGGCACTCAATTTGTCTCTAAATTTTGGGATCACTTACAACAAGCTCTGGGCACTCAACTAGCATTCAGTACAGCGTACCACCCCCAGACTGATGGACAAACTGAACGCGTGAACCAAATCCTAGAGGACATGCTGAGAGCCTGTGTTCTCACCTATGGAGCCAGTTGGGAGGAAAGCTTGCCATATGCCGAGTTCGCATACAAAAACAGTTACCAAACCAGCCTACAAATGGCACCTTTTGAAGCATTGTACGGACGGAGATGTCGTACCCCATTAAACTGGTCAGAAACAGGCGACAGTCGTATCTTCGGCCCAGGCATGCTCAAGGAAGCTGAGGAGAAAGTTAAACAAATCAGGGACCGACTCAAGACAGCTCAAAGCCGACAAAAGAGCTATTACGATCGAAAACATCGTGTTGTCATCTTTGAACCCGGTGAATATGTATGCCTACGAGTGTCTCCTATGAGGGGCCTGCAACGGTTCAAAATTAAAGGGAAGCTAGCCCCAAGATTTATTGGACCCTTCTGTGTAGTTGCACGAAGAGGCACAGTAGCCTACTAGCTAGACCTACCCAAAGAGTTGTCAGACGTTCACGACGTGTTCCACGTCTCACAGTTGAGGAAATGTGTGAGCAACCCGGAAAAGCACGTATCTCATGAGAGCATTGACGTGCAACCAGACCTCACCTACAAAGAGCGACCAATAAAAATATTGGAAGAGTCTGAAAGGAGGACCCGTCAGAAAACCATTAAAATTTTCAAGGTTCAGTGGAGCAATCACACCGAGGATGAAGCAACATGGGAAAGAGAGGATTTTGTTCAGGCAGAGCACCCACATCTATTCGAGGATTAGCTGAAATCTCGGGGACGAGATTTTTCCTAAGGGGATAGGTGTTGTGACACCCAAATTTTTTTATTTGGCTTTATCAAAATCTTTATTTGAGTTGAAGGAGGTTATTCAAAATTTTCTTCTAAGGGACTCTCCTTCTCAAAATTTTTTCTTTTATGGCAAGTATTTTGTTTGGTTTCATCCAAGACTTGATCTTTGGTCTTGGAGGTTTTTCATCTTGTGTTGACTCAACACAAATGTTTTTCATTGGGAAAGTTTTTGAAAATCTTTTCTTTTAAAATAGCCCTATGGCATATGGAGTGATCCTTTCCCTTCCAAAACACATCTCTTGCCATAACCTAAGTTGAACTCCTCCCAAAAACCATCTCCCCACTTTGTGTCAAGATAAACTTCAAATCCAGCAAGTTGAACTCCCCCATGATTTTATCTCCATTTATTTCTAATCAAAAACCTTTTCTGCCCTCTATTTTGACCCTTGGAGATTTACAAAGGAACCACTAGTTCTCCTTTGAGTTTTGCCTCCAAACAAATTTCCCTGGCTAGTCCTTAGAACCCTCAACCAAGATCCAGGAAGATCCACTGGTCTCCAGTTCAAAATTTTCAAAATGTGCTTGCTGCAAGTTTGGGCCATATTTGCAAAATTTGGTGAAATTCATTTGTTTCCTCCTCCTAAAAATCTGAGAAAATTCAGGCAGCCTCTGGATGCATCAAGAGGTCACCCCACCAAGCCCCAGCTCTAGAAATATCTTCCTCGTGCCCAAATCATACCGTCGAACACCTGGAGGGCACTGTTACTGTCGAAGTTCAGAGATTCAGAAAACAGTTTCAGAAAGCCGGTGTCGTTTTCTTCAGAAACTTACCTCGATCTCGCCAGTAGCCGCAGTGGCACCTTGCGCCCTGTTCCTCCTTCTTATCCCTGCGCCGCACGATCGCCTGGACACTTGCGGGCGTCGGCGGCGAGCTGGCCGAGGTGCAGCGCCCCATGCGCGGCGGCAGCAGCGCCCGCAGCGGCTGCCAGAGAGGCGCAGCATGGGACGGCGCCGTCCAGCACCGCCCAAGCCACCAGAGGCCACCGCGTGGCCGTCCTCTCCTCTGTGCACGCTGCAGAGCCGTCGTCGTGAACTGGGAGGCACGGAGCGCGCTCCCTGCCGCCGTCGTGCCCGTACGGCCGTTCCGTCGAGGACCGGTGCATTACCCCAATCCGGCCGAGGTATTAGCGGAGAAACGGTGCCAGTGGACCACCACGATGAAGCCAAACCACCTAAACCCCCTGCCCAACCTCTGCCTCGCCGTAATTGCTCGCCGGCGTTATCCCGTTCACGGCCACCCCCTCGGATCGCCTATCAAAGGAGGTCCCGAGCTCGAACTCGAACTCGCACCATCCCTACACCTCACAAGTACCACGCCAAGCCAGTGGGAAGGCCTCGAGGAAGTCTTCTTCCTCAACTCCGTCCGCCTCGACCCGCTTCGGGATCCAGCACGATTCACTCCAGTGCGTGCACCCCTGCCTCTCAACTCATGCCAGTATTCTCCTAGTGCATCCACATCTCTGCCCCGCGCACCAATTTGGAGTTTGCAGCACCCACCAGAGAGTTCCACCCTCGCCCGAACCACCGCCCGCCGGAGATAAGGTCGCCGCCGACGTGGTGCTCACCGACGGCCAAGTCCACCACCCACCGACGCGGAAGGACACCCTGAACCCATAGGTACTCTCCGATCACCCTGCCTCGCCGTGGATCAACGCCGGCGACCACCGCAGCCTTCGGGCGCCGGCGAGCTCTGTTGGAATTTGAACCTGACGGGTGGGACCCCCCCCGCCAGCCTCTCTTTCTTTCCCCTTCGAACCGTTTTCTGAAGGCGCCTTCGGGCAAAGTGTGTTTTCTCTCTGGGCTGGCGTATTTCGTACCGAAGCGTTTTTTGATTTTTCAACCAAGCCCCTGGATCTTTTCTGTTTCATCACAGATTAGTCCTTGGACTAAAACCCTTATATCTTTTAAACAAAAGATGCTTTTTGATTGATTCTTTTTCTGTCAGTCTTATATTTTTGTCTAGTTTTTTATAGTATTTATTTGGAAAAATTTTGGAACAATTTTTATACACGCAACGGTATTCACGTTAGTATACGGTTTCTTTATACCGTAGATTCCGGAGGAGGTGACGGAGCCGCGAACTTCGCCGAGCTAGACTCCGACTTCTCTGAACCAGGCAAGCATGTTTGAACCTTTGATATGATGGGTGTTTTGCATGTTTGCTTGAATAGTTTGTGCATGGCATATGGGCATCGGTGAGTGTTATGTTGCATGCAAGGCAACTAACCGTGTGCTTCAAAGTTTACTGTGATCTTTTGTTGAGAGATGACCTGATCATGTGGTGACATGAGAGGTAGTAAGATGGTATTGTTGTAGCATGCCAGTCTTATGTCATCCGATAAACTCCGACGTTAACGTGGACCGAGCCACGTTACCGTCCGTCCCCTTCCGTGCTGCCACATGTTTTCTGCAAAGAATACGGTTTAGTGAGTTGCAAACCTCTTTCCTTGTACACACCAAATAGAGGGGCCGGGATGAGGGTTCCATGGCCCTGGATTAAAGCCAGTCATTCGGTCAGGGGGCATGGGTGTTTCTGGTTGGGACCGAGAGAGGGGCACCCCTTAGAGCGCGCGATATAAATTTGATCCCATGCTATGCGAGGTTGTAGCCTCCCCGTCTCAAAGTTTTTCTTGAACGTTGCTTGGGGTGATTCTTGGCAACGGAATGTGGAATGGGTGTGTACTGGTTAGATGTGTTTCTCCTGAAATACCGTAAACGGAACTAGTCCCTTGTGACTACTGAAATCCGTTGGCTGTGGTTAAGAGTACAAACTCTGCAGAGTCAAAACCTTCCGAGTCATCGCGTCCATGGTCAAGGACCTGGGTCAATGTATCCAAACAGTATCCATATCAGTCTCAGTGTCAGCCCCTGTGTCAGTCTCCGTGGAAACCCCCGGTGATCAAGCTTGAGTGGTAAACCCGGTTGAACGTTATTCCTGTGGATGGACTAACCATTTTATTATTTCATACCTGAGTATTTCCTTGAAATGATTTAACTTCATGAGCTACTGTAATATCAAGTTATGAAATACAAGCCCTTTATGTGATGTCGCTCAGACGTCCGACTGTGGCACTCTCGTTATTTATTTTTGATATAAGCCCTTTACGTGACGTCGCTCAGACGTCCGACTGTGGCACCCTTGTTATTTACTTTTGATATAAGCCCTTTATGTGATGTCGCTCAGACGTCCGACTATGGCACTCTTGTTATTTACTTTCGATATAAGCCCTGTACGTGATGTCGCTCAGACGTCGGACTGTGGCACGCACTGTCGTTTATATTCCATTATAAGCCCTTTATGTGGTGTCGCCCTGACGCCCGACTGCGGCATTGTTAATTTATTCGTATCCTTTTGAGGAGTCATTTCAGACACTCGATTGGCCTTCAGTATTACATTGGGATTTCGGGAGGACTACCGCCCGACTTTCTTTTTATTCCCCATGCCTTGCTATTTTATCATCTGAGTGCGCTGTATTAATCTGTTCATATGCATCATGTTTGCATTTGTTATATCTTATGTCCAAACTGTCTTGCGAGTACTTTCATAGTACTCACCCGGCTTGTTGATTTGGCCAGATGTTGACGAAGGCGATCTAATGGATGATGAGTTTGATAGCGAGTCCGACGCCTAGAGGAGTCCCAGTCAGTCCCGTGCGATTCTGGATTTGGTCACTTGTATTTTATACGCTTCCGCCACCCAAATAAAAGTCCTCGAGCCTCACTTCGACGCTCGATGAGCTGTAAGATTTAGGAGTCATGTCACCCACTTCACTGTGACATATCCACCACCACTTTTATTACGAGTCAGTAGTTATGCCACCATACCCCTTGTGTCATATCTGCCTTTATGTATAATATCGGCGTGCTTGTAATAAATTGTTGAGCAGCCTCCGCTCAACCTTGTATTATATTTAGTACTCCTGGATTTTTCTGTAATCAAGAATTTGTCTACCAGTAAGAAGGATTCTTCTCTACTGGTCCGTTAAAGGGATCGGTTTCTCAATAAATGTTTTATTGGAAAACCGGTCGTGACACACCAACCGGGCCAAAGGGGAGCATTGGTTCCGGTTGGAGCCACCAACCGGGACTAATGTGCTAGCGCGGTGCGGTGGGAAGTTTAGTCCCACCTCGCTAGCTGAGAGAGCTCAGCACCTGTTTATAAGCTGCGTTGCAGCTCAGGTGCTGAGCTCCTCTCTAATATGCAGGCATTACATGCCTACCTTTGTCACTGCCATGTTGGGCCTATTGGGCCTGCGGGCCTGCATCCTGGCCCATGTGCAGATGGGTTTCTAGTCGTATGCAGGCCGTGTGGCCCATTAGGCGGCATTTTTTTATTTTTTCCAGTATTTTTTTGTTTTTTGAATTATTTATTTTCTTTTGATTTTTGCTTTATTTTTTTATTCTTTTTGCTTTTAGCTCAGAATAATTATAAAATTTCTGTTACTCCATTAGTTTCCAAATTTGAATAGTTTAAATTTTATACGAAAACTCGTCTGTTACAAAAGGATTTCATTTTTTAAAACTTATTTGAACTCCTGACTTTTTGTGTGTTCAAAATGCACCATTCAAAGCCACATCATCATTTTTCAATCCTTTCTGACTTCATTTGTTATTTTTCATGCATTTACTAATTATTTTGAGCTATAAGACCCAAAAATTGAAAAGCATTTCAAATGAACTCTGAAAAGGTTGAAAGTTGGCATGATATCATCATTTCATCCACATAGCATGTGCAAGAAAGTTGAGAGGGTTACGGCAAAAACTGGATGCACTTCGTGTACAAAACGGACAATCTCTTTCAAAGTATCAGGATTTTATACGGAAACTTGTCTGTTACAAAGGGATTTCATTTTTTAAAACTTATTTGAACTCCTGACTTTTTGTGTGATCAAAATGCACCATTCAAAGCCACATCATCATTTTTCAATCCTTTCTGACTTCATTTGTTATTTTTCATGCATTTACTAATTATTTTGAGCTATAGGACCCTAAAATTGAAAAGCATTTCAAATGAACTCTGAAAAGGTTTTGTTTCTACTTACAACAAAAAACTTATTTATTTTATTTCTAATTACTTATGTATTTTACTTTAATTATTTTATTTTTATTTATTTTACTGCTGCTATTTTTATTTATTTTACTGCTGCTATTTTTACTTAATTTATTAAGGTTTATTTATTGTAGTTACTATATTTTATTTTATTTTATTAAGGTTTATTTAGTTTTATTTATTTTATTAAGGTTTATTTATTTTATAAATATAAAAAATGAACATAGATGCGCTTATAGAGAAAATTCAACCTAAATTCATAATAAATTTCTATGAAATTTACTATGAATTTAGGTCAAATTTCCTGTATAAGGGCATCTATTTTCACTTTAAGAGAAGCTCAACAAGGCATAGAGGGACGGGCTTATAAACTGGTGTGAGCGCCCTTCGGTTGGCGAGGTGGGACTAAACACTGGCCGCAACTAGGACCAGCCCTTTAGTCCCGGTTTGTGGTATGAACCGGGACTAAAGGATGGTGGGCCAGGAGCGTGGCCCATTGGTCCAGGTTTGTACCACCAACCGGGACCAAAGGGTCCGGACGAACCGGGACCAATGCCCCCACGAGGCCCGGTAGGCCCCTGGCCGCACGAACCGGGACCAATGCTCACATTAGTCCCGGTTCGTGACTGAACCGGGGCTAATGTGAAAACTGCCCTGTGACCTAAGCCTGTTTTCTACTAGTGAGGGCCCGAACCTGGGTAAACATTGTGTCCCCTGCCTCCTGTTACCTTTGTTCCTTAGACGCACAGTTCGGGACCCCCTACCCGAGATCTGCCGGTTTTGACACCGACATTGGTGCTTTCATTGAGAGTTCCTCTGTGTCGTCGACAAAAGAGTTAATGGCTCGCCTTGTCATCAAGGACAGTATCACTTCCGAAGGAGCCCTAGATTTAGGGCAAACCCTCCGGCTTGGCAGCTTCACCATGGGCGCTCGTTCGGCCATTAAGCCAAAGGCAGCCCAGCCTGTCACCAAAAATCGTCTCCGCATCGGCCCTGAATACTCTGACAAGATGGATCCGGCAGATGTATCAGCCTTAAATGAACTGCTAGATCGCATCGCCGCCCTGGGGGTCGCAACCGACTATGATCGGATTGGGCTTAAACCCGATCAGAGAGAAATCAGATCTCCGCCGATCACCCATCACGTGGCAATTGTGGAGGAACAAGCTGACAATAACTCTTCTCCTACGTTGAGAATAAAGTATGTTCGGATTTTCGAGCTTGGAGAGCCGGACACCAATCTTCGGGAGGACACTTCTTGTCCCCCGAACATAGAATCGGGCGTTGAGCCTAAAAACTCACCGGACGCTCCGAGGCCCGGGCTTGTAACCTCAGAAATTTTTCAGAATCCGGACTTCACAGTGGGTCAGGGTTCGGATTTAAGCCCACCCACCCACCACAAGCAATATTCCCCAAGAAATTCCGGTCCTCCGGACATATGTGACTTAATGTACGTGCGGCAGGAGCCTCAGGAAACAGTCCACCACTTTTGGGCCAGATTCCTCCTTGTTAAAAACAAGATCAAAGATTGCTGCGACGACGATGCGATTTCGGTATTTTGCAACAATTGTATGGATGAGGGAATCCTTAACACCCTCAACCGCCATCGCGTACTGCACTTTGTAGATTTGGTGCACATAGTACAGAAGTACTGCGCAATGGAAAGCGCCTGGAAAACCCAGACAGCCCGCTGGGAACCACAGGCCTTTAGGCCACCTCCCGGACGGGCAAAAAGGATGCACCCTCACGGAGCACCTAATCATCATCCCGTGGACAAGAAAATCAAGCCCTTTACGGGGCATAGAACGGTCCTCGAGGAATGGCTCGACAAGCCCTGCCAAATCACATGACGCCGAACACCGAACCAACGCATTGCCTCCGAGCATGTTGGATACTCCGGCAAGTGGCAAAGAGCGGCTAGGGTATCCTCACCAACAACACCCCAGAGAACTACTCTTTGGAGGACAATGATCTCAAAGTATTCACGGTCTTCGAGACCTTTTCATCAAATAATCGGCGCAAAAGGGCGCTCCGCGACCCCGCCGAAGTCTGCCAGGTGGCAGCAGTGAATACATGGAACGATACGGTGATCACTTTCAATGCCGATGACAAACCAAGATCCCGCTCAGTCCGGGCACCAGCCACTTTGGTACTAAACCCAATCGTAGACGGCTTTCGGCTCACTAAAATGCTAATGGACGGCGGCAGCGGACTGAACCTCATCTACGAAGACATGCTGAATAAAATGCAAATGGATAGGAGTCGCATTGAGCAAAGTAACACAATCTTTCGAGGTATTATCCCCAGTCGGGAAGCAAGATGCTCGCGAAAAATCAAACTCGACGTGGTATTCAGCACGCCGGAAAACTATAGGTCCGAAGAGTTACTCTTCCATGTGGCACCTTTCAACAGCGGGTATCACGCCCTGCTGGGGCGAGACGCATTCACACACTTCCAAGCCGTACCCCATTACGGTTATATGAAGCTCAAAATGCCCGAACCCAATGGAGTATCACTATCACCAGTGATCCAGACATAGCACTCCGCGCCGAAAACAAAAGTGCCTCTTTGGCCCTCGAGGCTTTATCCGAGGCCCTCGCGTCCGAAGACCTAACCACCCTACGTTCCACAGTGGATAGGGACGATGTAATCCTCGATAAGAGACCCACATCCACTTACTTCAAGCCAGCAGACAAAATAGTCAAATTTCAAGTCCAGTCGACAGACCCCAAGAAGACAGCTTCCATTGGGGCACAACTGGATCCGACGGTCGACACCGCATTACACGCATTCCTGTGTGAGAACTGGGACATTTTTGCCTGGCACCCTTCGGATATGCCAGGTATCCCACGAAGACTGGCCGAGCATAGTCTTAATATACTGAAAGGATACAAACCAGTCAAGCAAACTCTGCGCCGATTTTCTGAACCCAAGCGACACGCTACGCGGGAGGAGCTAGCCAAGCTACTCGAAGCCGGGTTTATCAAAGAGATCAAACATCCGGACTGGCTAGCAAACCTGGTCATGGTACCGAAGAAGGATAAATCCTGGCGCCTGTGTGTCGATTTCAAAGACCTTGATAAGGCTTGCCCTAAGGACCTGAAAGTGCAACTATCCCTGGGTGGTTTTGGTAATTCCTAACAACATATATCTCATTGAGCTAATGCTATTTCAAGATAAATATTTCAGGAAAGCTCAATGATTGGCATGGCATGGATGAGAGAAGTGGATCCCTCAAAATGCTAAGGACAAAAGGATTGGCTCAAGCTCAAAGCACAAGACTCTACATTTTCTATTTTAGTGATCCAAGATCACATTGAGTCTATAGGAAAAGCCAATACTATCAAGGAGGGATGAGGTGTTGCTTAATGGCATTCTTGCTCAAAGTGCTTAGTGATATGCTCCAAAGCCCTCAACTACTTTCTCACATCCACATATGATCCAAACCAAAAGTCCAACTCGGCCCCACCGATTCTTTCTATCTCGCGCCACCGAGTTCAGATGTCATAGCCACTGCCACAAACCCTAGTCAAATCGGTCTCACCGATAGGGATCTCAGTCTCACCGAGATGGGATTGTAATCTCTTTGTTTCCATTCGTAACATTTCGGTCAAACTGAGATGAGCGATCGGTCCCTCCAAGATTGCAATGCAAACTCTCTGTTTCCCTTTCGTAACGTTTCGTTCTCACCGAGATGAGCGAATCGGTCCCATCGACTTTGCCTGACCAACTCTCTGGTTAGCTTATTACCAAAATCGGTCCCACCGAGTTTGTGTAATCGGTCTCACCGAGATTACGTTATGCCCTAACCGTAACCATATCGGTCCTACCGAGTTGACATGTCGGTCCCAGCGAATATCCTAACGGTCACATTATTTGCTAAACCGGTCCGACAGAGTTTCACGATTCGTCCCACCGAGATTGGTAAGTTGTGTGTAACGGTTATATTTTGTGTGGAGGCTATATATACTCCTCCACCCACTCTTCATTCATGGAGAGAGCCACCAGAACGTGCCTACACTTCCAACATACATTTTCTGAGAGAGAACCAGCTACACTTGTGTTGAGGTCAAGATATTCCATTCCTACCATATGAATCTTGATCTCTAGCCTTCCCCAAGTTGCTTTCCACTCAAATCTTCTTTCCACAAAATCCAAATCCTGTGAGAGAGAGTTGAGTGTTGGGGAGACTATCATTTGAAGCACAAGAGCAAGGAGTTCATCATCAACACACCATTTGTTACTTCTTGGAGAGTGGTGTCTCCTAGATTGGCTAGGTGTCACTTGGGTGCCTCCGACAAGATTGCGGAGTTGAACCAAGGAGTTTGTAAGGGCAAGGAGATCGCCTACTTCGTGAAGATCTACCCTAGTGAGGCAAGTCCTTCGTGGGCGACGGCCATGGTGGGATAGACAAGGTTGCTTCTTCGTGGACCCTTCGTGGGTGGAGCCCCCCGTGGACTCGTGCAGCCGTTACCCTTTGTGGGTTGAAGTCTCCATCAACGTGGATGTACGATAGCACCACCTATCGGAACCACGACAAAAACATCCGTGTCTCCAATTGCGTTTGCCTCCTCAAACTCCTCCCCTTTACCTTCATATGAAATTGTTTTACTTTCTGCTGCTATACTCTTAGAATTGCATGTGTAGGTTGATTGCTTGACTTGTGCTAAGTTACCCTTTATTTGGCTTCACTCTTGAACCCAAAGAAACTGGAGATGGCAAGAAAAGGAAGGAAAGGGTCAGGAAGACCATTGCCAGAGTCATTAGCAAGCCCTCCATCCATCTGATGATGAAGAAGAAGAGGAAGAGGATGCTGCACCAGCTCCTAAAGCTCAGAAGCTGATGGGAGATGCTATAAGGTCAAGGGCTGCTCCATCTAAGCCCAAAGATGCTCCCAAGGCTGCTGCTCCTAAACCCAAGTCTGCACCTAAGAGGAACACCAGGAATATTTCAGCTATAGAGAAGAACAAGGCCCCAGTGCCTGAAGCTGATGAAGAAGATGAAGATTCACTTGTCTTGAGAAAGTTAAAGCCAAAGATTCCTGATCATAATGATGCTCATCCAGTTGCAGAAGATATGAAGCTCAGGAAGGATGCAGGTCTGAGACTGTGGAGACAGACTGATCCCTATGCTGTCAGAAGAACAACTGCAGTGGACTACATGTTCCACACTAAGGAACAACAAGATTTCTATGAGACAGGGTTGCTTGAGAAGAAGCCCATAGTATGTGACATGAGATGGGTTGACTGGGAGTACATCAGGAAGAATGAAGAGCACTATCCAGGAGTGTATGACAGCTTCCATGCTTGTGGAGTAGATGACTTTGTTGGCGAGAAGCTCACCAAGTGGAATGATGAGCTCATTATGCAGTTTTACTCCATAGCTCACTTCTACCCAGATGGGCAGATAGTCTGGATGTCAGAGGGTACAAGGTACCAATCAACTGTTGAAGAATGGTCTGAGTTGATTAATGCTCCAATAGAGAATGAGGATGACTTGGATGTCTATGCCAAGAAGAAGAAAGACCACAACTCTATGGCTCACATGTACAGAGAGATCCCAGATGCTGCACTAGAGACACATAAGTTTGGATCTGTACATTACTTGTTGTCAGGATTGCCTACTATCAACTGGATCTTAAGGCACACTTTGCTGCCCAAGTCAGGTGATCACAAGATGATTAGAGGCCATGCAATCAACTTGCTGCATATATTTGATGTGCCTCAGAAATTCAAAGTCATGAGCCTGATTGTGGAAACAATCAAAAGGACTGCTCTTGATCAGAAGAGGAGTTGTGGGTATGCCCCACACATTCAGGAGCTCATAAACTCCAAGATGGGCACAAGCACATATCATTTGGACAAGGAGCACCTGCCCATCTACCCTGATTTTGAAGACAACACCATTGTGATGGATGAAAATGAACCATCATCTGTGCAAGCACAAGAGAAGAAAGAGAAAGCTGCTAAGATGCCAACTGCTGAAGAGGCATCTCAAGTGCTTCTGAAGAGCAAACAAGACCAGCTTAGCTACTTGATTGCCTCCACCTTGAGGATTGAGAAGGGCTTGGCCACCCTGACTCAAAACCAGGAGAGCTTGGAGAGAATCATAGAGCAGAAGTTTTATGCTCTTGATGTCAAAGTTACTGAGATCCAAACTACAGTTGAGCAACTTCAGGAGGAAGTGGAGGAGAAGAAGGGCAAGTCTACCACAGATGCTTTTGGTAGTGTGCCCACAGGTCAGAGATCTGCTGCAGTTCCTGTTCCAGACACGAGAGCTACAACATCAGCACCAGCAGCAACAGCTCTAGTTCCACCTCCAGCACCTACTCCACCAGCTCCAGCTACTTCATCTAAAGCCTTCCTCCTTGGAGTCATCTCTACACCATCACATGAAGACCAAGCCTGAGAGTCGTTTAGTACTATGCATTTTTGTGAACTTTGTGGTAACTTGTTGCGAAAGGGGGAGAAAAATGTATAGATCATAGGCTTCGAGAGAGAGAGTGTTGCTTTTGATCTTTTTGGTGGTTGAACTTTGTTATTTGTGTGTTTGCTTAATACTTTATGCCTTTTGTGAGATACTTGGATGATCATGTGTTTGATCATATGCTTTGCTACATTAATGCTTATCCTCATATGGTCATTCGCTTTTCTTGGTGATGAGTGCATGTGTTTAATTATTATCATTTTGAGCGCTCCACCAAGATGTATGTGACATGGAAGAGTAACCCATGATTCTAACTCATTGTGCATTTGGAGTCCAAAGCAAATTTTAAATAATGCACAAATTTAGGGGGAGCTCTTACTTTGCACATACTTCTCAAAGCGACGATGTTTTTCAATCTTATTATCATTTGTCGAAGCTTTGATCTATATGTTGTCATCAATTACCAAAAAGGGGGAGATTGAAAGTGCAACTATCCCTGGGTGGTTTTGGTAATTCCTAACAATATATATCTCATTGAGCTAATGCTATTTCAAGATAAATATTTCAGGAAAGCTCAATGATTGGCATGGCATGGATGAGAAAAGTGGATCCCTCAAAATGCTAAGGACAAAAGGATTGGCTCAAGCTCAAAGCACAAGACTCTACATTTTCTATTTTAGTGATCCAAGATCACATTGAGTCTATAGGAAAAGCCAATACTATCAAGGAGGGATGAGGTGTTGCTTAATGGCTTTCTTGCTCAAAGTGCTTAGTGATATGCTCCAAAGCCCTCAACTACTTTCTCACATCCACATATGACCCAAACCAAAAGTCCAACTCGGCCCCACCGATTCTTTCTATCCGGCGCCACCGAGTTCAGATGTCATAGCCACTGCCACAAACCCTAGTCAAATCGGTCTCACCGATAGGGATCTCGTGTTGGGGAACGTAGTAATTTCAAAAAATTTCCTACGCACACGCAAGATCATGGTGATGCATAGCAACGAGAGGGGAGAGTGTTGTCCATGTACCCTCGTAGACCGACAGCGGAAACGTTATCACAACGCGGTTGATGTAGTCGTACGTCTTCACGATCCGACCGATCAAGTACCGAACGTACGGCACCTCCGAGTTCTACACACGTTCAGCTCGATGACGTCCCTCGAACTCCGATCCAGCCGAGTGTTGAGGGAGAGTTTCGTCAGCACGACGGCGTGGTGACGATGATGATGTTCCACCGACGCAGGGCTTCGCCTAAGCTCCGCAACGGTATTATCGAGGTGTAATATGGTGGAGGGGGGCACCGCACACGGCTAAGAGATCTCAAGGATCAATTGTTGTGTCTCTGGGGTGCCCCCTGCCCCCGTATATAAAGGAGCAAGGGGGAGGCAGCCGGCTCAAGGGGAGAGGCGCGCCATAGGGGGGAGTCCTACTCCCACCGGGAGTAGGACTCCTCCTTTCCTTGTGGGAGTAGGAGAAGGGAAGGGGGAAGGAGAAAGAAGGAAGGGTGCGCCCCTCTTCCCTAGTCCAATTCGGACCAGACCATGGGGAGGGGTGCGGCCACCTTTCGAGGCCTTTCTCTCCTTTCCCCTATGGCCCATTAAGGCCCAATACGAATTACCGTAACTCTCCGGTACTCCGAAAAATACCCGAATCACTCGGAACCTTTCCGAAGTCCGAATATAGTCGTCCAATATATCGATCTTTACGTCTCGACCATTTCGAGACTCCTCGTCATATCCCCGATCTCATCCAGGACTCCGAACTCCTTCGGTACATCAAAACTCAATAAAACTGTCATCGTAACGTTAAGCGTGCGGACCCTACGGGTTCGAGAACTATGTAGACATGACCGAGACACCTCTCCGGTCAATAACCAATAGCGGGACCTCGATGCCCATATTGGCTCCCACATATTCTACGAAGATCTTTATCGGTCAGACCGCATAACAACATACGTTGTTCCCTTTGTCATCGGTATGTTACTTGCCCGAGATTCGATCGTCGGTATCTCGATACCTAGTTCAATCTCGTTACCGGCAAGTCTCTTTACTCGTTCCGTAATACATCATCCCGTAACTAACTCATTAGTCACCATGCTTGCAAGGCTTATAGTGATGTGCATTACCGAGTGGGCCCAGAGATACCTCTCCGACAATCGGAGTGCCAAATCCTAATCTCGAAATACGCCAACCCAACAAGTACCTTTGGAGACACCTGTAGAGCACCTTTATAGTCACCCAGTTACGTTGTGACGTTTGGTAGCACACAAAGTGTTCCTCCGGTAAACAGGAGTTGCATAATCTCATAGTCATAGGAACATGTATAAGTCATGAGGAAAGCAATAGCAACATACTAAACGATTGGGTGCTAAGCTAACGGAATGGGTCAAGTCAATCACGTCATTCGCCTAATGAGGTGATCCCGTTAATCAAATGACAACTCATGTCTATGGCTAGGAAACATAACCATCTTTGATTAACGAGCTAGTCAAGTAGAGGCATACTAGTGACACTCTGTTTGTCTATGTATTCACACATGTAATATGTTTCCGGTTAATACAATTCTAGCATGAATAATAAACATTTATCATGGTATAAGGAAATATATAATACTTTATTATTGCCTCTAGGGCATATTTCCTTCAGTCTCCCACTTGCACTAGAGTCGATAATCTAGTTCACATCGCCATGTGATTTAACATCAATAATTCACATCACCATGTGATTAACACCCATAGTTCACATCTCTATGTGACCAACACTCAAAGGGTTTACTAGAGTCAATAATCTAGTTCACATCGCTATGTGATTAACACCCAAAGAGTACTAAGGTGTGATCATGTTTTGATTGTGAGATAATTTTAGTCAACGGGTCTGTCACATTCAGATCCGTAAGTATTTTGCAAATTTCTATGTCTACAATGCTCTGCACGGAGCTACTCTAGCTAATTGCTCCCACTTTCAATATGTATCTAGACCGAGACTTAGAGTCATCTAGATTTAGTGTCAAAACTTGCATCGACGTAACCCTTTACGACGAACCTTTTGTCACTTCCATAATCGAGAAACATTTCCTTATTCCACTAAGGATAATTTTGACCGCTGTCCAGTGATCTACTCCTAGATCACTATTGTACTCCCTTGCCAAAATCAGTGTAGGGTATACAATAGATTTGGTACACAGCATGGCATACTTTATAGAACCTATGGCCAAGGCATAGGGAATGACTTTCATTCTCTTTCTATCTTCTGCCGTGGTCGGGCTTTGAGTCTTACTCAATTTCACACCTTGTAACACAGGCAAGAACTCTTTATTTGACTGTTCTATTTTGAACTACTTCAAAATCTTGTTAAGGTATGTACTCATTGAAAAAACTTATCAAGCGTCTTGATCTATCTCTATAGATCTTGATGCTCAATATGTAAGTAGCTTCACCGAGGTCTTTCTTTGAAAAACTCCTTTCAAACACTACTTTATGCTTTGCAGAATAATTCTACATTATTTCCGATCAACAATATGTCATTCACATATACTTATCAGAAATGCTGTAGTGCTCCCACTCACTTTCTTGTAAATACAGGCTTCACCGCAAGTCTGTATAAAACTATATCCTTTGATCAACTTATCAAAGCATATATTCCTACTCCGAGATGCTTGCACCAGTCCATAGATGGATCGCTGGAGCTTGCATATTTTGTTAGCACCTTTAGGATTGACAAAACCTTCTGGTTGCATCATATACAACTCTTCTTTAATAAATCCATTAAGGAATGTAGTTTTGTTTATCCATTTGCCAGATTTCATAAAATGCGGCAATTGCTAACATGATTCAGACAGACTTTAAGCATAGATACGAGTGAGAAACTCTCTCATCGTAGTCAACACCTTGAACTTGTCGAAAACCTTTTGCGACAATTCTAGCTTTGTAGATAGTAACACTACTATCAGCGTCTGTCTTCCTCTTGAAGATCCATTTAATCTCAATGGCTCGCCGATCATCGGGCAAGTCAACCAAAGTCCATACTTTGTTCTTCATACATGGATCTCATCTCAGATTTCATGGCCTCAAGCCATTTCCCGGAATCTGGGCTCATCATCGCTTCCTCATAGTTCGTAGGTTCGTCATGGTCAAATAGCATGACCTCCAGACAGGATTACCGTACCACTCTGGTGTGGATCTCACTCTGGTTTACCTACGAGGTTTGGTAGTAACTTGATCTGAAGTTACATGATCATCATCATTAACTTCCTCACTAATTGGTGTAGGAGTCACAGGAACAGATTTCTGTGATGAACTACTTTCAATAAGGGAGCAGGTACAGTTACCTCTTCAAGTTCTACTTTCCTCCCACTCACTTCTTTCGAGAGAAACTCCTTCTCTAGAAAGGATCCATTTTTAGCAACGAATGTCTTGCCTTCGGATCTGTGATAGAAGGTGTACCCAACTGTCTCCTTTGGGTATCCTATGAAGACACATTTCTCCGATTTGGGTTTGAGCTTATCAGGATGAAACTTTTTCACATAAGCATCGCAACCCCAAACTTTAAGAAACAACAACTTTGGTTTCTTGCCAAACCACAGTTCATAAAATGTCGTCTCAACGGATTTGGATGGTACCCTATTTTAACGTGAATGCAGCTGTCTCTAATGCATAACCCTAAAACGATAGTGGTAGATCGGTAAGAAACATCATAGATTGTACTATATCCAATAAAGTACGGTTATGACATTCGGACACACCATTACACCGTGGTGTTCCAGGTGGCGTGAGTAGTGAAACTATTTCACATTGTTTTAACTGAAGGCCAAACTCGTGACTCAAACACTCTTCTCCACGATCAGATCGTAGAAACTTTATTTTCTTGTTACGATGATTTTCCGCTTCACTCTGAAATTATATGAACTTTTCAAATGTTTCAGACTTCTGTTTCATTAAGTAGATATACCCATATCTGCTTAAATCATCTGTGAAGGTCAGAAAATAATGATACCTGCTACGAGCCTCAATATTCATCGGACCACATACATCTGTATGTACGATTTCCAACAAATCTGTTGCTCTCTCCATAGTTCCGGAGAACAGCGTTTTAGTCATCTTGCCCATGCGGCACGGTTCGCAAGCATGAAGTGATTCATAATCAAGTGATTCCAAAATCCCATCAGTATGGAGTTTCTTCATGCGCTTTACACCAATATGACCTAAACGGCAGTGCCACAAATAAGTTGCACTATCATTATTAACTTTGCATCTTTTGGCTTCATTATTATGAATATGTGTATCACTACGATCGAGATCCAACAAACCATTTTCGTTGGTGTGTATGACCATAGAAGGTTTTTATTCATGTAAACAGAACAACAATTGTTCTCTAACTTAAATGAATAACCGTATTGCAATAAACATGATCAAATCATATTCATGCTCAACGCAAACACCAAATAACACTTATTTAGTTTCAACACTAATCCCGAAAGTACAGGGAGTGTGCGATGATGATCATATCAATCTTGGAACTACTTCCAACACACATCGTCACCTCGCCTTTTTACTAGTCTCTGTTTATTCTGCAACTCCCGTTTCGAGTACTACTCTTTAGCAACTGAACCAGTATCAAATACCGAGGGGTTGCTATAAACACTAGTAAGTACACATCAATAACATGTATATCCAATATACCTTTGTTCACTTTGCCATCCTTCTTATCCACCAAATACTTGGCACAGTTCCGCTTCCAGTGACCAGTCCCTTTGCAGTAGAAGCACTTAGTCTCAGGCTTAGGTACAGACTTGGGCTTCTTCACTTGAGTAGCAACTTGCTTGCCGTTCTTTTGAAGTTCCCCTTCTATCCCTTTGCCCTTTTCTTGAAACTAGTGGTCTTGTTAACCATCAACACTTGATGCTCTTTCTTGATTTCTACCTTCGTCGATTTCAGCATCACGAAGAGCTCAGGAATTACTTTCGTCATCCCTTGCATACTATAGTTCATCACGAAGTTCTACTAACTTGGTGATGGTGACTAGAGAATTCTGTCAATCACTATTTTATCTGGAAGATTAACTCCCACTTGATTCAAGCGATTGTAGTACCCAGACAATCTGAGCACATGCTCACTAGTTGAGCGATTCTCCTCCATCTTTTAGCTATATAACTTGTTGGAGACTTCATATCTCTCAACTCGGGTATTTGCTTGAAATATTAACTTCAACTACTGGAACATCTCATATGGTCCAGGACGTTCAAAACGTCTTTGAAGTCCCGATTTGGGTTTGAGCTTATCAGGATGAAACTTTTTCACATAAGCATCGCAACCCCAAACTTTAAGAAACGACAACTTTGGTTTCTTGCCAAACCACAGTTCATAAGATGTCGTCTCAACGGATTTAGATGGTACCCTATTTAACGTGAATGCAGCTGTCTCTAATGCATAACCCCAAAACAATAGTGGTAAATTGGTAAGAGACATCATAGATTGCACTATATCCAATAAAGTACGGTTATGACGTTTGGACACACCATTATGCTGTGTTGTTCCAGGTGGCGTGAGTAGTGAAACTATTTCACATTGTTTTAAATATAGACCAAACTCGTAACTCAAATATTCTCCTCCAGGATCAGATCGTAGGAATTTAATTTTCTTGTTACGATGATTTTCAACTTCACTCTGAAATTCTTTGAACTTTTCAAATGTTTCAGACTTATGTTTCATTAAGTAGATATACCCATATCTGCTAAAATCATCTGTGAAGGTGAGAAAATAACGATATCCGCCACGAGCGTCAATATTCATCGGACCACATACATCTGTATGTATGATTTCCAAAAAATCTGTTGCTCTCTCCATAGTTCCCGAGAACGGCGTTTCAGTCATCTTGCCCATGAGGCACGGTTCGCAAGCATCAAGTGATTCATAATCAAGTGATTCCAAAATCCCATCAGTATGGAGTTTCTTCATGCGCTTTACACCGATATGACCCAAATGGCAGTGCCACAAATAAGTTGCACTATCATTATTAACTTTGCATCTTTTGGTTTCAATATTATGAATATGTGTATCACTACGATCGAGATCCAACAAACCATTTTTCGTTGGTGTGTATGACCATAAAGGTTTTATTCATGTAAACAGAACAACAATTGTTCTCTAACTTAAATGAATAACCGTATTGCAATAAACATGATCAAATCATATTCATGCTCAACGCAAACACCAAATAACACTTATTTAGTTTCAACACTAATCCCGAAAGTACAGGGAGTGTGCGATGATGATCATATCAATCTTGGAACTACTTCCAACACCCATCGTCACCTCGCCTTTTTACTAGTGTCTGTTTATTCTGCAACTCCCGTTTCGAGTTACTACTCTTAACAACTGAACCAGTATCAAATACCGAGGGGTTTCTATAAACACTAGTAAAGTACACATCAATAACATGTATATCCAATATACCTTTGTTCACTTTGCCATCCTTCTTATCCACCAAATAGTTGGGGTAGTTCCGCTTCCAGTGACCAGTCCCTTTGCAGTAGAAGCACTTAGTCTCAGGCTTAGGACCAGATTTAGGCTTCTTCACTTGAGCAGCAACTTGCTTGCCGTTCTTCTTGAAGTTCCCCTTCTTCCCTTTGCCCTTTTCTTGAAACTAGTGGTCTCATCAACCATCAACACTTGAAGTGGTCTCGTCAACCATCAACACTTGATGTTTTTCTTGATTTCTACCTTCGTCGATTTCAGCATCACGAAGAGCTCGGGAATTACTTTCGTCATCCCTTGCATACTATAGTTCATCACGAAGTTCTACTAACTTGGTGATGGTGACTAGAGAATTCTGTCAATCACTATTTTATCTGGAAGATTAACTCCCACTTGATTCAAGCGATTGTAGTACCCAGACAATCTGAGCATATGCTCACTAGTTGAGCGATTCTCTTCCATCTTTTAGCTATAGAACTTGTTGGATACTTCATATCTCTCAACTCGGGTATTTGCTTGAAATATTAACTTCAACTCCTGGAACATCTTATATGGTCCATGACGTTCAAAACGTCTTTGAAGTCCCGATCCTAAGCCGTTAAGCATGGTGCACTAAACTATCAAGTAGTCATCATAATTAGCTAGCCAAACGTTCATAACGTCTGCATCTGCTCCTGCAATAGGTCTGTCACCTAGCGGTGCATCAAGGACATAATTTTTCTGTGCAGCAATGAGGATAATCCTCAGATCACGGATCCAATGCGCATCTTTGCTAGTAACATCTTTCAACATAATTTTTCTCTAGGAACATATCAAAAATAAACACAGGGAAGCAACAACGCGAGCTATTGATCTATAACATAATTTGCAAAATAATATCAGGACTAAGTTCATGATAAATTTAAGTTCAATTAATCATATTACTTAAGAACTCCCACTTAGATAGACATCCCTCTAATCCTCTAAGTGATCACGTGATCCATATCAACTAAACCATGTCCGATCATCACGTGAGATGGAGTAGTTTCAATGGTGAACATCACTATGTTGATCATATCTACTATATGATTCACGCTCGACCTTTCAGTCTCCGTGTTCCGAGGCCATATCTGTTATATGCTAGGCTCGTCAAGTTTAACCTGAGTATTCCGCGTGTGCAACTGTTTTGCACCCGTTGTATTTGAACGTAGAGCCTATCACACCCGATCATCACGTGGTGTCTCAGCACGAAGAACTTTCACAACGGTGCATACTCAGGGAGAACACTTATACTTTGATAATTTAGTGAAGGATCATCTTATAATGCTACCGTCAAACAAAGCAAGATAAGATGCATAAAGGATTAACATCACATGCAATCAATATAAGTGATATGATATGGCCATCATCATCTTGTGCTTGTGATCTCCATCTCCGAAGCACTGTGCTTGTGATCTCCATCTCCGAAGCACCGTCATGATCACCATCGTCACCGGCGCGACACCTTGATCTCCATCGTAGCATCGTTGTCGTCTCGCCAACTTATTGCTTTTACGACTATCGCTACCGCTTAGTGATAAAGTAAAACTATTACATGGCGATTGCATCTCATACAATAAAGCGACAACCATATGGCTCCTGCCAGTTGCCGATAACTCGGTTACAAAACATGATCATCTCATACAACACATTATATCACATCATGTCTTGACCATATCACATCACAACATGCCCTGCAAAAACAAGTTGGACGTCCTCTACTTTGTTGTTGCATATTTTACGTGGCTGCTACGGGCTTAGCAAGAACCGTTCTTACCTACGCATCAAAACCACAACGATAGTTTGTCAAGTTGGTGTTGTTTTAACCTTCGCAAGGACCGGGCGTAGCCACACTCGGTTCAACTAAAGTGAGAGAGACAGACACCCGCCGGTCACCTTTAAGCAACGAGTGCTCGCAACGGTGAAACCAGTCTCGCGTCAGCGTACGCGTAATGTCGGTCCGGGCCGCTTCATCTCACAATACCGCTGAACCAAAGTATGACATGCTGGTAAGCAGTATGACTTATATCGCCCACAACTCACTTGTGTTCTACTCGTGCATAGCATCAACGCATAAAACCAGGCTCGGATGCCACTGTTGGGGAACGTAGTAATTTCAAAAAATTTCCTACGCACACGCAAGATCATGGTGATGCATAGCAACGAGAGGGGAGAGTGTTGTTCACGTACCCTCGTAGACCGACAGCGGAAACGTTATCACAACGCGGTTGATGTAGTCGTACGTCTTCACGATCCGACCGATCAAGTACGGAACGTACGACACCTCCGAGTTCTACACACGTTCAGCTCGATGACGTCCCTCGAACTCCGATCCAGCCGAGTGTTGAGGGAGAGTTTCGTCAGCACGACGGCGTGGTGACGATGATGATGTTCCACCGACGCAGGGCTTCGCCTAAAGTCCGCAACGGTATTATCGAGGTGTAATATGGTGGAGGGGGGCACCGCACACGGCTAAGAGATCTCAAGGATCAATTGTTGTGTCTCTGGGGTGCGCCCCTGCCCCCGTATATAAAGGAGCAAGGGGGAGGCAGCCGGCCAAGGGGAGAGGCGCGCCATAGGGGGGAGTCCTACTCCCACCGGGAGTAGGACTCCTCCTTTCCTTGTGGGAGTAGGAGAAGGGAAGGGGGAAGGAGAAAGAAGGAAGGGTGCGCCCCCCTTCCCTAGTACAATTCGGACCAGACCATGGGGAGGGGTGCGGCCACCTTTTGAGGCCTTTCTCTCCTTTCCCGTATGGCCCATTAAGGCCCAATACGAATTCCCGTAACTCTCCGGTACTCCGAAAAATACCCGAATCACTCGGAACCTTTCCGAAGTCCGAATATAGTCGTCCAATATATCGATCTTTACGTCTCAACCATTTCGAGACTCCTCGTTATATCCCCGATCTCATCTGGGACTCCGAACTCCTTCGGTACATCAAAACTCAATAAAACTGTCATCGTAACGTTAAGCGTGCGGACCCTACGGGTTCGAGAACTATATAGACATGACCGAGACACCTCTCCGGTCAATAACCAATAGCGGGACCTGGATGCCCATATTGGCTCCCACATATTCTACGAAGATCTTTATCGGTCAGACCGCATAACAACATACGTTGTTCCCTTTGTCATCGGTATGTTACTTGCCCGAGATTCGATCGTCGGTATCTCGATACCTAGTTCAATCTCGTTACCGGCAAGTCTCTTTACTCGTTCCGTAATACATCATCCCGCAACTAACTCATTAGTCACAATGCTTGCAAGGCTTATAGTGATGTGCATTACCGAGTGGGCCCAGAGATACCTCTCCGACAATCGGAGTGACAAATCCTAATCTCGAAATACGCCAACCCAACAAGTACCTTTGGAGACACCTGTAGAGCACCTTTATAATCACCCAGTTACGTTGTGACGTTTGGTAGCACACAAAGTGTTC
The DNA here is from genome assembly GCF_002575655.3 of Aegilops tauschii subsp. strangulata. NCBI lineage: Eukaryota > Viridiplantae > Streptophyta > Magnoliopsida > Poales > Poaceae > Aegilops > Aegilops tauschii. The sequence goes on along the minus strand of NC_053041.3, from coordinate 37,547,048 downwards.
CTCCGGTAAACGGGAGTTGCATAATCTCATAGTCATAGGAACATGTATAAGTCATGAGGAAAGCAATAGCAACATACTAAACGATCGGGTGCTAAGCTAACGGAATGGTTCAAGTCAATCACGTCATTCTCCTAATGAGGTGATCCCGTTAATCAAATGACAACTCATGTCTATGGCTAGGAAACATAACCATCTTTGATTAACGAGCTAGTCAAGTAGAGGCATACTAGTGACACTCTGTTTGTCTATGTATTCACACATGTAATATGTTTCCGGTTAATACAATTCTAGCATGAATAATAAACATTTATCATGATATAAGGAAATATATAATACTTTATTATTGCCTCTAGGGCATATTTCCTTCATCTCGGTCTCACCAAGATGGGATTGTAATCTCTCTGTTTCCCTTCGTAACATTTCGGTCAAACCGAGATGAGCGATCGGTCCCACCGAGATTGCAATGCAAACTCTCTGTATCCCTTTCGTAACGTTTCGGTCTCACCGAGATGAGCGAATCGGTCCCACCGAGTTTGCCTGACCAACTCTCTGGTTAGCTTATTACCAAAATTGGTCCCACCAAGTTTGTGTAATCGGTCTCACCGAGATTACGTTATGCCCTAACCCTAACCGTATCGGTCCAACCAAGATGACATGTCGGCCCCACCGAATATCCTAACGGTCACATTATTTGCTAAATCGGTCCGACCAAGTTTCACGATTCGGTCCCACCGAGATTGCTAAGTTGTGTGTAACGGTTAGATTTTGTGTGGAGGCTATATATACCCCTCCACCCACTCTTCATTCATGGAGAGAGCCACCAGAACGTGCCTACACTTCCAACATACATTTTCTGAGAGAGAGCCACCTACACTTGGAGGTCAAGATATTCCATTCCTACCATATGAATCTTGATCTCTAGCCTTCCCCAAGTTGCTTTCCACTCAAATCTTCTTTCCACAAAATCCAAATCCTGTGAGAGAGAGTTGAGTGTTGGGGAGACTATCATTTGAAGCACAAGAGCAAGGAGTTCATCATCAATACACCATTTGTTACTTCTTGGAGAGTGGTGTCTCCTAGATTGGCTAGGTGTCACTTGGGAGCCTCCGACAAGATTGTGGAGTTGAACCAAGGAGTTTGTATGGGCAAGGAGATCGCCTACTTCGTGAAGATCTACCCTAGTGAGGCAAGTCCTTCGTGGGCGACGGCCATGGTGGGATAGACAAGGTTGCTTCTTCGTGGACCCTTCGTGAGTGGAGCCCTCCGTGGACTCGTGCAGGCGTTACCCTTCGTGGGTTGAAGTCTCCATCAACGTGGATGTACGATAGCACCACCTATCGGAACCACGACAAAAACATCCGTGTCTCCAATTGTGTTTGCCTCCTCAAACTCCTCCCCTTTACCTTCATACGCAATTGTTTTACTTTCTGCTGCTATACTCTTAGAATTGCATGTGTAGGTTGATTGCTTGACTTGTGCTAAGTTGCTAAAATCTGCCAAGAACTAAAATTGGGAAAAGGCTAGATTTTTATTTGGTCAAGTAGTCTAATCACCCCCCCTCTAGACATACTTTCGATCCTACAGGACCCCTTCCCACTACCTCGCATTGACCAGATTATTGACGCGACCGCATGACACGATTCCATGTGCTTCCTCGACGCATACTTCGGATACCATCAAATTAAGATGAAAGAATCCAACCAAGCCGCAACGGCATTCATCACTCCGTATGGGCCCTTCTGCTTCAACACTATGCCTTTTGGGCTCAAGAACGCCGACGCAACCTACCAACGCATGATTCAAACATGCCTGGAAAAGCAAATCGGCAAAATGGTGGAGGCATATGTAGATGACGTAGTCATCAAAACCAAGCATGTCGAATCATTGGTGGATGACTTACGCCTTTCATTCGACAACCTCCGAGCATATGACATACGGCTCAATCCAGAAAAATGCATTTTCGGCGTTCCAACCGGAAAACTACTTGGGTTCATTGTCTCCAATAGAGGAATCGAAGCAAACCCAGCCAAAATCTGAGCCCTATCGCAGTTGGCAACACCAACAGACCTCAAGCAGGTCCAAAAACTAGCTGGGTGCGTGGCAGCTTTGAGTTGTTTTATCTCCAGACTAGGGAAAAAGGCATTGCCATTATATCGCCTGCTCCGCCGCACCGACCACTTCGTGTGGACGGACGCTGCCACAGCCGGACTGGAAGAAATAAAAGCTCTGTTAGCGAGTAACCCAATCCTGGCCGCACCAAACGTCGGCGAACCGATGTTGCTCTACATATCTGCAACTCACCAGGTGGTGAGTGCGGTACTCGTCGTCGAACGAGATGAAGAGGGACATAAATTCCCACTTCAAAAACCAGTATATTACGTATCGACGGTCCTTACACCATGCAAATCCCGATACCCGCATTATCAAAAGATAGCATATGCGGCCTTTATGGTATCCCGCAAGCTGCAGCACTACTTTCAAGAGTGCTCGATCACGGTTGCTTCCGAAGTACCTCTTAATGACATCATAAACAACTGGGACGCCACCGGCCGGATTGCCAAATGGGCCATTGAGCTCTTACAATTTGAAATAACTTACAAGCCACGCCGAGCCATTAATTCTCAGGTGTTGGCTGACTTCATCGCCGAATGGACAGAGCCCAAACTCCCTAAAGAGTATGGCACATATTCCAAGTGGGTGATGCACTTCGACGGCTCTAAAATGCTAGCCGGACTAGGGGCTGGTGTCGTCTTGACATCCCCCACAGGAGACAAGTCCGTTATGTGCTCCAAATACTATATACAAACTCTAACAATGCAGCCGACTACGAGGCCCTATTGCACGGTCTCCGGATGGCTGTCTCCATGGGCATACAGCGCCTCGAGGTGCGCGGGTGTCGGTGTCAAAACCGGCAGATCTCGGGTAGTGGGTCCCGAATTGTGCGTCTAAGGCTAATGGTAACAGGAGGCGGGGGACACAATGTTTACCCAGGTTCGGGCCCTCTCGATGGAGATAATACCATACATCCTGCTTGATTGATCTTGATGATATGAGTATTACAAGAGTTGATCTACCACGAGATCGTAGAGGCTAAACCCTAGAAGCTAGCCTATGATTATGATTGTTCCTCTACGGACTAAACCCTCCAGTTTATATAGACACCGGAGGGGGCTAGGGTTACACAGAGTCGATTACAGAGAAAGGAATCTTCATATCCGAATCGCCAAGCTTTCCTTCCACGCAAAGGAGAGTCCCATCCGGACACTGGACGAAGTCTTCTATCTTCTATCTTCATAGGCCAACAGTCCGGCATACGCATATAGTCCAGCTGTCCGAGGACCCCTTAATCCAGGACTCCCTCAGTAGCCCCTAAACCAGGCTTCAATGACGATGAGTTAGGCACGCAGATTGTCTTCGGCATTGCAAGGCGGGTTCCTTCTCCGGATACTACAAAGTAGATCTTGAACATAAGAATCGTGTCCGGCTCTACAAAACAAATTCCACATGCCACTGTAGAGAATATAATATCCTACAAGTCCAATCTGCTGACAACTCATAGCATGACATCACGCCACGGCCCGGTCTTTATTCGAACCGTTTTCATCCCGCCCCTCCATATTTCGGGGCGCGGTTTCATTGGCACGTCTTGTCAAAGCAGAGATCGTGTCCCCTTATCATGGGCTTCTCATCAATGCTGGCACGGGTAACCCAACCGTGCCATCAGCACGGCGCTTGGGAAATAAGCGAGCTTTAGGGCGAGTGGGGAGGCGCATGATTTTTACTGCCTTTATAAAGGGATAAGGATTCCCCTCTTTCACCCACGCCCTCTTCTTCCTCTGCCCATTCACTCTCGAGCTCCAGCACCCAAGCACCCATCTCTTCCGCCCAAAAAGCACTCCAACCATGTCTGGATCCGGAGCACAAGGCAAGTGGATGGCCTCCTCCGTCAAGGAGAAGGATGTCAGGAAACTCCGGGAGGCCGGATACCTGGCCAAGAAGATCGCACACCGTCTCCCGGTGGCGGCACAGATCGTCCCTACTCCGGAACCCCACGAGAGGGTTGTATTCCTCCCTCACTTCGTCCGCGGGCTAGGGTTTCCCCTCCACCCATTTTTTCGCGGCCTTCTGTACTACTACGGGATAGATTTCCATGACCTATCCCCCAATTCCTTCCTCAACATCTCGACATTCGTCGTCGTGTGCGAGGCCTTCCTCCGCATCCCGCCACACTTCAGACTGTGGCTAAAGATTTTCAACGTGAAGCCAAAGGTGGTAGGCGGCGAACACACCGAGTGCGGAGGAGCCATGGTGAGCAAGGTGTCCAACGTCAAGTGGCCGTCAGGTAAATTCATCGAGTCCGTCAAAGGTTGGCAACAGCAGTGGTTCTATGTTACCGAGCCACGCGGCACCAAATGGGCCGCTGCCCCCGAGTTCCGATCCGGGGCCCCACTGTGGCTCATGTCCTGGCCCGAAAAGGGCCTAGACTGGTCTTCGTCAGACGGCTGACGATGCTCCAAGCGCGTATCAAGAGCATGGAGGACAAGAAAATCAAACTTGTCGATGTGGTCAGGGTGATGCTAGTTCACCGGATCCTTCCCTGTCAATGCCGGACTTGCAATCTATGGGAGTTTGATCCGGCCAAGCCCAAACCTTGCTGGAGTTCTTCGGCACGACACACGAAGACATCTGGAAGGTGCTATTCAAGCCCGGCAAGTCGTGGCCGGACACCGTCGAGGATCGCGGGCACAAATTGTCCCGCCCTGCAAGTTCGGTAAGTCTTTATATGTTTTCAAGATGTATCCTTCATTTGTATACCTTGGGGAAAACACCTAATATTTCCCTAACGATTCTCCCAGGGCTGGACGAAGAAGGCAGAGCGGATCTACTGTCCGGCTCTGCTGCCTGAAGAAGAAGCCGGCCCACTTCTGATGAAGATGCTGGTCCCGACGCCATATAAGGCGCCGAAGAAGAAGGCCAAGAAGGAGGCCAAGGAGACCAGGGGCGGGCTTCGTCGCAAGGGTACTTCGGACGTGATGTCCGAAGACACCGAGGCCCACTCCTCTGCCAAAAATACGAGGAAGAAGAGGAAAGCCGGTCCCCCCTGCGAGGGGGAGAAAGAAGAGGACGGCCTCCACACGTTTGGAGGCCGAAACGTCTAAGAAGGGGAAAGCCTCACTTCCAGACGAATCCACCGCAGCTATCGCCAGCAGCCCGGAGTGGGAACCCAGGGTCAAGCCCCTGGCCAAATCATGAGTACCAAGAAACCCGGACACATCCATATATCCAGTCTCACTTTTGCATAGCATTAATGTATTGAGTCACATATTCTGCAGTCCGTCCGGGTCCGACATGGAGCGATCTTTGTCAGAAGATTCGTTGCCCGGATGCGATGGACAGCGAGACCCTCCCGACGGCCTCCTCCCCCAGAGGCGTGGACAATATTGAGGTGTCGTCCCAAAGGGGCCCAGGCCAGGGCGAAGCTCAGGAGACTGTCGAGGCGGCGCCGGAGGGTCAAACCTCGGCAACCGGACACATGGGGGAGCAGACCCCCATGGATGCTGAAGGCGGGGGCCGTCCTGAATTCGGCCCCCAGCCAGAGACAACCCCGGAGACCAATACGGCTCCGAAATCAGGCCAACAACCTTCTTCAACAGAAGGTGGTGCGCCTATTCCACCGGTGACCTCAGTCCACCCGGAGGTGCCGGATACTTTAATGGCGGCGCTGCAAAGCGCTTCCATCGTTGAAGAGCACCGTACCCTTATGGGTGCGGTGATTGAGAAGGTCCACTCCGCCAAAAGCGGGCTGACCGAAGCCTGCACCAGCCTTCTAACAAGCTTTGAGGTAAGTAATGAAGTTAAAAGAATGTCAAAATATAGATAGTAGCCCCTGATACACTGTTCGGTGTTTCAAAAATAAAGCCGGACAGAGGATCAAATATATTTCCCAGGAGACTAATTAGGAAATACCTATGTGAATGATCAGGCAACGTTATTGATTGCAACCGCTCATACTGCGGAGGCCTCCGGACTGAAGCAGAGGCTGGAGCGGGCCGAAAAGGAACTCGGCCAAGTAAAAAGGCAATTGGAAGATAACCAAGGTATGGGATAACTTTGTTTGTATTGAAATACAAGTGAATAGTTATTGTGACTGAAAAGGTCGTGATATGTAGTAGGACCGGCGACCAAAGTCGAGGCTCTTAAGAAGGCGGTAGCCGAGGCTGAGAAGAAGGCGGCCAAGGAGCAGGCCACTCGTGAAAACCACGAGGCCCGGGTCATTGAAGTCCACCAAGAGCTCCAAGAAGCCATAAAGAAGTGCGAGACCTTGGAGCAGAGTATAAAGGATCAAGAGCTGAACTCACCAAGGCTCGCCAATCCACACACGATGCCCGGGCTGAAGCCCAAGGCGCATTCCAGGAAATCCAGGAGGCCCGAAAGATTGCAGCGGGTAAGGCCTTTATTATGCAGAGCAAATACGCGAAGGAAAGATTTCCTTTACTGACCCGGATTCGGAGTTCTCCAGGGGTGTTTGCGGATCTGCCGTGCAGCGTGTGTGACGCCGCACAATTCTACCGAGCCGAAGAGGGGAGATCTACGGAGAAGCTGTTCTGGTCGCAATATCTTGCGCCAGAATACCTAGTACCCTTTAGCTGGTCGAGCTGCATAGGGCGGCCGAACTAGCCCTCAAGGATTTGATTATCCGGCTATGGCCTACTGAAGCGATTCCCAGCAGCTACTTTAGACTCGTGAAGCGGCTGGTTAGTGCCTGCCCTTGGCTTGACGCCATCAAGCGGTCGGTCTAAATCGAAGGTGCGCGAATGGCCTTTGCCCGCGCCAAGGTGCATTGGGCGAAGATGGATGCTGTGAAGCTGATGACCGAAGGACCGCCCGAAGGGGAAGAGCACCACAAGCCCGAGCTGTATTATGACAATGTCCTGGAGGGATCCCGCCTTGTGGCGGAGCAATGTGCCAAGGATATTATATTCCCGTGAATGTATGCATGTTATCCTATGCTGTAATATGAAACAAGGTCGTTATGTAAAATAATGCTTGTTATTTGAATTATTACCTCCTGTGCGGCCGTTTTTAAATTAATTCTGAGAGTTGGCCAGTCGTCGGCTTCTGCCCCCATGTAGGAAGTACGGGGGTGTTCGGGATAAATCTAAACACTCTTTACTCCAGATTTTTGGTCCTTAAAGGAGGTGTTTAGCGCGACGAACCAGGCAATCTGACTATAAGGCTTTATCACCCTCACTTAGCCAGAGGAGTCTGACAAAAGAAAGGTAGGTGCAGCCCTAGTGTTCGGAAGTCCAAACTTGGGGTATTGTAAAACGCCTGATCGGATAAAAACCGATCCGTCGCACGATGCATTGGTTATCGCATAATGCGGAAGAAATCGTTAAAGATTTTGTAACCTCTCCAACAGCTGACCAGCTCTCGCTGCATCATGACAGTCAGTTTTCGGCTTTCTCTACTGAGGTGCTCGTCCGGAAGAACCGGGACACAATCGCAGTAGTTCTCCCTTTACTACCCTAGCCGATATAGCGGAACGTAAGTAGCAAGCATAGGAGCCGGGCAACCCAACTGTTGACCAAAGACATGATTCGGAGCCAATGCATATAATGCTATAAGTTCGGGGTGCCGAACTGCACTGTAAAAGTGTTCGAACTTTCTTGCCGTGTTATGGGGTACAATGAAGCCCCTGGCGAATTAAGGCGTACCAGAATGTACGGGTGCAATTGATAATAAATGAATAGATACGGGAAAAATTAAATAATGAGCTGACGCTGCAAATTATTTTTCGTTGTAATTTAATTAATACGTCAAGGCGTATGCGTACAAGTAGTACAATAAGCAAATAAGGCTATTTAACATGCCACGACCAAGAGCGAGCTGCGTGCGGGTATTTAAAACAGGCATGCCAATTATTAGCAGAGACCACCTGGGTATTCCCTTGTACGTCCGAGCCCCTAGCTTTCTTGGTGTATCCGTCCCGCTATGGGTCCGATGAGCAGGTTTAACAGAAACGGCCTCGGGAAGAGGAAAACCCTGAAAGAAAGAGAAAAAGTGAAGGTATAAAGATCCAGGAGCGTGCGGTTGAGCCGCATTGTGGACCGAGGTCTAGTTGTGCCTCCGTCCATGCCCATGGTATTTTAAGTGCGTAGTTGTGTACGTGCGGCACGAATTTCACTGCTTTTTGGTACTGGGACGAAGGCCGAATTGCTAGCCGAGCTCTGGACGAGCCAGACGGTCCTGTTGCAGAGTAGCTCGGACTCGCTTGATGGTGTCCGGGGGCTTTATTGCCGAATTGAGGTTTTGCCTAAGAAGGCTATTCTGTACTTCTGCTGCAAGGGTTGCGGTGTGCTCCTCCGTACGGAGGGAGCGCTCCGTATTTCCATTGACTGTTATAACACCGCAGGGTCCGGGCATCTTGAGCTTAAGGTAGGCATAGTGCGGCACCGCATTGAAACGAGCAAATGCGGTTCGTCCGAGTAGTGCGTGATAACCACTGCGGAAGGGGACGATATCGAAGAGTAATTCTTCGCTTCGGAAATTATCCGGGGATCCGAAGACCACTTCCAGTGTGATTGAGCCCGTATAGCAGGCCTCTACACCTGGTATGACACCTTTAAAGGTGGTTTTGGTGGGCTTGATCCTTGAGGGATCGATACCCATTTTGCGCACTTTATCTTGATAGAGCAGGTTCAGGCTGCTACCACCGTCCATGCGAACGCGTGTGAGGTGGAATCCGTCAATAATAGGGTCAAGCATCAATGCGACTGAACCGCCGTGACGGATACTGGTCGGATGGTCCCTTTGATCGAAAGTGATCGGACAGGAGGACCACGGGTTGTATTTTGGGGCGACTGGCTTCCGCTCCCTTTTGGGGATATGGGTAGCATATATCATGTTCATCATTTTAACTTGGGGAGGAAACTTCTTCTGTCCCCCTGTGTTCGGTGGCCGGGGTTCCTCGTCGTCGTCGCTTTGCGATCCCTTTTCCTTGTTTTCGGTGTTTAACTTGCCGACCTGTTTAAAGACCCAACATTCTTTGTTGGTATGATTGGCTGGTTTATCGGCAGTGCCATGGATCTGGCATCGACGATCGAGTATGCGGTCCAGACTGGACGGGCCCGGATTGTTTCTATTAAATGTCTTTTTCCGCTGACCGGACTTGGAGCCACTGAATCCGGCATTGACGGCCGTGACTTCAGAGTTATCGCCATTGTTTCGACGCTTGTGTCTACTGTGTCGGGGCTTGCCGTTACTGTCTCTGGCTTCAGATGTGCCAGGCTTACTTGAGTTGCTATTGCTACGAGCTAGCCAGCTATCCCCGCCCGCGCAAAAGCGGGTCATGAGCGTCGTAAGGGCTGCCATGGACTTCGGCTTCTCTTGGCCGAGGTGTCGGGCAAGCCACTCGTCACGGATGTTGTGCTTAAAGGCCGCTAGGGCTTCGGCATCCGGACAGTCGACGATTTGGCTCTTTTTAGTTAAGAACCGAGTCCCGAATTTCCTGGCTGACTCTCCGGGCTGTTGGATTATATGACTTAAGTCATCGGCATCCGGAGGTCGGACATAAGTGCCCTGGAAGTTGTCAAGGAATGCATCTTTCAGGTTCTCCCAACTGCCAATGGCGTTTTCGGGCAGACTGTTCAACCAGTGCCGAGCTGGTCCCTTGAGTTTTAGCGGGAGATACTTGATGGCATGGAGATCATCACCGCGGGCCATATGTATATGGAGAAGGAGGTCCTCGATCCATACCGCGGGATCTATTGTTCCATCATATGATTCAATCTTTACGGGTTTGAACCCTTCCGGGAATTCACGTTCCATTACTTCATCGGTGAAGCATAGGGGGTGTGCAGCGCCTCTGTGTCGGGCTACGTCGCGACGCAGCTCGAATGGAGCCGGTATGCGGTATTCGGCCCGGACAGGTGTATATTTGTTATATCCGGCGTGGTGGCCACCGTTGTGCATTGGGGCGTGCCCCGCCGATCCATAGATCGATCTGGTCTGGCCTGCTCTGTTCTCCAAGTCGTACCACAGGTCATGTGTGTATCCCCGAGCTGTTGTGTTTCTATTTGTTCAGCGACGTGGTGCCGGCTGGTGTTCGGGCTGAATTGCCATTTTGTCTCGGCCACGCGGTGGTCGGTCAGCCTCATTATGCGCTGGTAGTACTGGCTCCAGCGCCTCGTCATCGAAATGAGGTAGCAATTTGCGCTTCGGGTAACTTTTGGTTGGGCGTTCGAGTCCGTATTCCTCGGCTGCCAGGACCTCAGTCCATCTATCAGTGAGCAGATCTTGATCAGCTTGAAGCTGCTGCTGCTTCTTCATCAGGCTCTTTGCCATGGCTATAAGCCGGCGCTTCAAACGCTCCTGCTCGACGGGATCCTCTGGCACGATAAATTCTTCGTCACCGAGGCTTACCTCATCCTCGGAGAGGGGCATGCAATTGATGTCCTCCGAGTCGTCGTTCATGGCCTGTTCATCGGGGCTGGCTCGCCCGTCTTCCCGTTCAGCCTGTTCGAAACTTGGCTTTGTGGGGTCTTCGTTGTCTTCGGCATCGTCCGGAGTGCTATTCTCTCTTGTGCCGGTATCGCTATTTTTACCATGGCGTGATTTAGAGCGGCACCGCTGACGTCGGCGCTTAGGCTGCTTCTCAGGAAGTTGATCCTCAACTGGATCCTTTTTGTCATCGCCATTGCCTTCTTTGGGTGTATCCACCATGTATATGTCGTATGAGGAGGTGGCTGTCCAGCGCCCTGTGGGCGGTGGTTCCTGTTCTTCTCTGGCATCATCGTCCATACCGTCGATGTCTTCGGAGTTGAAATCAAGCATGTCGGTCAAATCGTCGACAGTGGCTATCAAGTGGGTGGTGGGTGGGTAACGAAGTTCTTCGTCGTCCGCTTCCCACTCAAGCCGGACATAGTTCGGCCAAGAATCTCCTAACAAGGAGAGAGACTTTAATGAGTTTAACACATCGCCTAGAGGTGAGTGTTGGAAGATGTCCGCGGAGCTAAACTCTAAAATCGGCGCCTGGTCAGATTCGATGGGTGCGGATTCACGCGGTTCGGAGCCGATGGCCGGAGACGAGTCCGAGGCTCCGATGACACAGACCTCGTTAGAGGTCAGATCTGTGTTTGGCTCTAGTGCCGCTGATTCTGTGGCCTCTGTGGCGAGATTGAGCTTCCCGTCTTTGGATGGCATGCTCTGCTCTGGATCTAGGGCCAGATCGATCACAGGCGCTATCTCCTGCACACAGTCTGATGACAGATTTAGGTCATATTCATCGTGGCGGCAGGGCGCGGCTGTCATGGGCTCGAATCCGTCGAAGATCAAGTCTCCGCGGATGTCGGCAGTGTAGTTCAAGCTTCCAAACCTGACCTGATGGCCAGGGGCGTAGCTGTCGATCTGCTCCAGATGGCCAAGCGAGTTGGCCCGCAGTGCGAAGCCGCCGAATACGAAAATCTGTCCGGGGAGAAAAACTTCACCCTGGACTGTGTTGTTGATGATGATTGAAGGAGCCATCAAGCCTTATGGTGACGACACAGTGGAACTCTCAATGAAAGCACCAATGTCGGTGTCAAAACCGGCGGATCTCGGGTAGGGGGTCCCGAACCGTGTGTCTAAGGCTCATGGTAACAGGAGGCGGGGGACACAATGCTTACCCAGGTTCGGGCCCTCTCGATGAGGCAATGCCCTATTTCCTGCTTGATTGATCTTGATGATATGAGTATTACAAGAGTTGATCTACCACGAGATCGTAGAGGCTAAACCCTAGAAGCTAGCCTATGATTATGATTGTCCCTCTACGGACTAAACCCTCCGGTTTATATAAACACCGGAGGGGGATAGGGTTACACAGAGTCGGTTACAGAGAAAGGAATCTTCATATCCGAATTGCCAAGCTTGCCTTCCACGCAAAGGAGAGTCCCATTCGGACACGGGACGAAGTCTTCTATCTTCTATCTTCATAGGCCAACAGTCCGGCATACCCATATAGTCCGGCTGTCCGAGGACCCCTTAATCGAGGACTCCCTCAGCGGGGATTCAAACTTTGCAATATCCCAAATAAACGGAGAATTCGACGCAAAAGATCCGAAGATGGCAGCTTACCGCAATGCCGTACTTAAAATATCAGCTCGGTTTGAGGGGCTCGAGTTTCATCACGTGGCTCGAGAGAGTAATCAAGCTGCGGACATTCTTGCCCGCATGGGCGCCAAACGCGACCCCGTCCCACCTAACACCTTTGTGGAAAGGCTCTTCAAGCCATCCGTAGTGTGGCAGGACGAAAGCGGCAACACTGTTCCGGAGCCGATCATACCCCCAGATTCCGAACACAGTTCCGATATCATCGGGGGTTCGGGCACCGAACTAACACCATCGGCCCACGAAATCATGGCTGTAATTGCCTCGTGGACTGAACCTTTCCTCGCCTACCTTACTAGGAATGAGCTCCTTGATGATCAGACTGAGGCCCCTCGTATTGTTCGACGCTCGAAGGCCTACAAAGTTCATGAGAGGGAACTGTACAAGAAAAGTACTACCGGAGTACTTCAAAGATGTGTCTCTGAAGAAGAGGGACGACAGCTTTTGGCTGAAATACACGCCGGTCTTGGTGGCCATCACGCCGCAGCTCGGGCCGTTGTAAGTAAGGCCTTCCGTACAGGTTTCTTTTGGCCCACGGCCCGAGCAGACGCACAGGACCTCGTACAACGCCGCGTTGGATGCCAGCTTTTTGCCAATCAAAGCCACATGCCGCCCACTACCCTACAAACAATCCCCATTACTTGGCCTTTTGCAGTCTGGGGGCTAGACATGGTTGAACCCCTTAAAGGTGGAAGCCATAAGAAGAAATATTTACTCAAGTTCACTAAGTGAATAGAAGCCAAACTAGTCAAAACGGCCGAAGCCGGACCGGTTATAGACTTTATATCTGGTGTCGTACACAGTTATGGTGTCCTGCACAGTATTATTACTGACAACGGCTCTAACTTTACGGCTGATGAGGTGAAAACTTGGTGCACTAATTTGGGCATCAAGCTTGATTACGCCTCCGTATATTACCCTCAGACAAACGGTCAGGTCAAACGGGCTAATGGTCTGATAATGAGCGGCATCAGACCCAGACTAGTACGATCTCTGCAAGAATCAGACAAACACTGGGTCGAGGAACTCGATTCCGTACACTGGGGGCTGCGGACCACGCCCAATCGCACGACCAAATATACACCTTTCTTCATGGTGTACGGCGCAGAGGCAGTCTTGCCTTGCGACATTATTCATGACTCACCTCGAGTGCGCATGTACGAAGGGAGAGAAGCCGAGCTTGATCGGCAGGATGATCTGGACGGCCTAGAGGAGGAGCGCGACGTCGCGAAGGCCCGTTCCGCATTCTACCAACAGCAGGCTCGGCGATATCAAAGCAGGGAAGTACGGGCAAAGACTTATAATGTCGGTGAACTCGTTATACGCCTACCGGAGAAGAAAAAGGACAAGCTCAAACCTAAATGGGAGGGCCCCTTCATTATAGAAAAAGTCCTCACTGGAGGAGCCTATCGCCTTCGCAATGCTTCGGATAATCGCTTGGAACCAAACCCATGGAACGCTGCCCGACTCCGGAGATTCTACGCCTAAGTCCGCACTTATACTCGTCCCTTCTGTTCTCCATTTTCATCTTTTTCTTCTTTCTCGTTTTTATACGACTTCTAGCCAGTGTTCGGATAAACCGCATACTTGAGGGGCATACATCATTAAATGTGCATACCACATAATACCTGGGGGCTCCTTTTCACAGAAGCTTATTATCATTATTATTTCTCGAGCATCAAGCTCACCGTATATATGTATTGTCGACTCATATGTGTCTAGTGTTCACCATTCTATGCACCTTTATGACTTAAGTTTTTCCCAAGCTGGGTTGCCTGGCTCCTATGCTTATGCCCTACGTTCCTGCTTGTTCGGCTAGGGCATGAAGGGAGCACCACTGCGATTGTTACAGCCGGGTTATCCGAACGTGTACCTCAGACGGGTGAAGCCGAAAGCTAGCGTTCTTAAGGGAATAATTGGTCGGCGGACAAAAGACGAACTGCCCTCGCAGCAATATGAGCCCCCAAATTATAGCGAGTACTGTGATTCTTAGCATCACAGCTCCGGCATGCACAAAAACGCATGCTGGCCCAGGGAGAGGAACCCTTAACGGAACTATTCTCTCTGGAAGATGTTTCTTACGATCAAATGTAATATAACATAACTCCCCGAATACAACTTGTCTGTTCAAGCAACTATGACCGGACTGCCTGGTTTCCGAACATACTTTGGTGTTTACCGATGGTATAATATTCGGAAACACTTCAAACCTCGGGTTTTGGAGGTCGAAGCAGAAAGTCTGCCATGACAATCGTTTTACAATTCGGCTGGAGATAAGTTTGTTGATAAAAGTACATTGCTACTTGGACTCAAAAAAAATCTTCCTCCTCTAGACCCTCTAACAAGTTGTCTAGTTTAGAATCCTGTTGAGAAAACTTAGCGGCTATTTTTACTTGGTCGTACACTAAGCTAATAGGAATTTCTTGTCCATCTGGTCCCCGAGGTCCGACCCGGGCCATATGATTCGGATCAAGTATGGTACCACATTTTCACCATGGCCCAGGCCTCTCGTGCGCCTTCCCGACATGTTGATATCTTCCATAGCTCAAAACGGCGACGAGCTCCCTTCAATAAATTCACGAGCTCCTCCATACTTCCTGGAGGTGGATCAGATGGCCATAGAGCCTTAGCCATGTTCCTCAATGCTTTTCGAGCTCGCTCGTGCACTTTGGATAGCTCTTGTAGCAGGTCGCCTTGGAATCCAGACACTTCTCCCTCGGGACGTCCGGTTAGCACACCTACAGTAACAAACTTATAAAATTTTCAAACAGGAGACCGTGTGAAAGTCAGGTTAAAGAGCATACTGAATATGCCGCCTTTCAGCTTCCTGTTCTCCTTCAAAGCATCTGATAGTTGGGCTCTTAAATCCTTCAGTTCTTCGGCTTGCTTGATATTTGCATCCTGTAGTTTGTTCTTCTCATTAATGGTCCGTCTCAATACACGTTGACCAGCGGCTTCTTGCCCTTCGGCATGTTGTTTGTCCGCTTGAGCAGCCCTTAGCCTCTCCTCCAGTTGATCTGTCGACCCTACCAATGAAACGATGCATAGTTAAGCAACATCGTTGTAGGCACGGAATCTTATTTCCGGGCTATTGTTGTACTTACCATCAGGTGCCTTCTTGGATTTCTTTAAATTTTCCAGTTCGGCAGTGGCAACAGTTAGCTTAGTTCGGCATTCTTCTAGATCCTTGGATAATATGTTATTTCTCTCCATGAGTACCTGAGAATGTAACGACCCTTAAATCAGTTGGGCCAACTGCTTCAAGACTCGGGGGCTACCGGTATATTCTTATTGAATTTGCACAAAAATTACTTACCCACATATCCTTTGAAAGCTGGTGAGTGACTCCAGCAAGTCCATCCTGGGCAGCTTGGATGTAAGCATCCGTTGAGATGAAATCGTTGAATGCCTCTTCGGTGAAATTCAGGTCACGCATAGCCGTTCTCCGCCGCCGATGATTCATCGCACTCTCCACTTCGGAGTTCGTGACAGATACATTATACAAATCCTCTGGGAGATGACAATCCGGCATTGCTCCCACATCCCCTCCAGTCCTTGTGGCAGGGTCCGGGGCCGGATTAGTCTGCGCATGGCCGGCTAGGTCTCCGGATACAGTCCGGCGTACGCTCCTCCTGCGATATGGCACAATAGGAAACGTCACTGTCCGATCTATCCAATGAGTGCGTGTTAAAGAATTATACCTCTTTGACAAACGAGAGGGCCCGACAGTATCGCCGTTTGCCTTTCTTTTCAAGGACGCGCCCTATGCGAGTGTCGTCTTCCTAGAAGACGCCTTTGCCGCAGTACGATGGGATGAGTGTCGCCCCTTGGGAGCACGATATAGTGCGGCAGGTGAGTTGCAAGGGGAAAACTCTCTTTGAGAGGGTGTCTCCTGGGTACTTACATGGGAGGAGGGGAGAAGGCCGGGGTAATCGGCTATAATGGCCACTTCCGTGCCAGCGTAGCTCGTCTGATGAAAGACTCCTTCCTTCAATTCTATAAATATATCCGGATCCTCTTCGAATCCGGGATCTAGGTCTCGATTATGGTTCTCCGGTTGTGGAGCGGGGTTGTAGATCCCTGCGACGACCTTTCTCCATTCCTGTTAAGGGTAGCCGTATTAAAATTCGACCAAGCTTAGTTAGAGAAAAAGATTGAGTCAGGCCTATGATTGAAAACTTACCCGATCGATGGGGTTATACATGGAGAAACCTTCTCGGCATTTAAGGCGAGTGAAGTCTTCCTTCTCCCCTTTGTAAAGATCAGCCAACATGGCGCCCAAAGCGGCAAAATTGTCTGGACCCTTGCGCCCACAGCGCGATGCGTCATCCTCCCCGTTGTAATACCACATGGGAAGCCTTCTGAATTGAACTGGCTGGATGCATCGCATTATTGAAATCGCCATTACCTCAACTATGGACAGTCCGGAGTGGGCGAGTATTCTGATCTTGCTCGCCAGCATCTTAATCTCTGCATTATCTTCTTCTTCATAGCTTCGGGGACGCCAGCTGGCGCGCTTCTTTAAAGGAGCAGTGGAAAATTCGGGAAGACCTTGCCGGATTGGGTCCGGGAGAACAACGTCTTCGATGTAGAACCACTCTGAGGGCCACTCTTCGGATGCCTTCTTCGAAGTGCCGGACAGGTATCCTGTTCCGGCTATGTGCCATACTTCGGCGCCGCCCACGTCGAATATGGATCCCTCTTGGGTGTGGGGGACGAGGCAGAAATATTTCCTCCATAACTCTAAATGGGCCTCACAGCCTAGGAATAGCTCGCAAAGAGCAACGAAGCCTGCAATGTGCAGGATGGAGCCCGACGTGAGATTGTGCAGTTGGAGGCCATAATACTCCAGAAGACCTCTGAGGAAGGGCTGAACCGGAAATCCCACGCCTCTCAGTAGGAAAGAAACAAAGCACACCCGTTCCCCTTTAGTAGGATTGGGGAAGTTCTCCGTCAGGGTTTCCCCGTTGATGGAAGTTAATCCCCCCCGAACGGAGACTAGATCCGAGGGTGGGAGATATCCCTGTGTCTGAAGCTTGGTCAATTGGGCATGGGATATTGAGCAGCTCTCCCAATCGCCTTTTTGAGGACCGAGGGGGTGCGAGGAAGAACTGGGAGCGCCAACCATGTTTGGATGAATTCCTACGGCAAGCTCTAAGGATTTTCGCCTGGTGAGGAATGGTATCTGAGATTCAATCTCTTTAAATAGATGCCTTCCCCATATGGACAAGGGGTTACTTGAAAAAATGCTTAGGCCCTTCATATTCGTTCGACACGTGGAGGCCGAGGCAACGACGGCACAGATGCTGAAGAGTATGGTATTTAATATAAAGCCGAGCTATACGAAGTACAATGGAAAACCCGCCTTGCAAAGCCGAAGACATGAAGCCGGATATAACGTCGTTATTGAAGGCAAGTTCGGGGGCTACTGAGAGACTCCTGGATTATGGGGTCCTCAAGGAGCCGTCCTATGTGATATGGACCGGGCTGATGGGCCGTGAAGATACAAGACAGAAGGCCTTCCCCCGTGTCCGGATGTGACTCTTCTTTGCGTGGATGACAAGGTTGGCGTCCAGATGTGTAGTTTCCTTCATCTGTAAACCGATTTTGTATGACCCTAGTCCCCTCCGGTGTCTATATAAACCGGAGGGTCTAGTCCGTAGAGGCAATCACAATCATACAGGCTAGACATCTAGGGTTTAGCAATCACGATCTCGAGGTAGATCAATTCTTGTAACCCCTATACTCATCAAAGTCAATCAAGCAGGAAGTAGGGTATTACCTCCATTAAGAGGACCCGAACCTGGGTAAACATCGTGTCCCCTGCCTCCTGTTACCTTCGATCCTTAGACGCACAGTTCGGAACCCCCTACCCGAGATCTGCCGGTTTTGACACGGACAACGGGCGTTGGTGTTAAGCTCAGAGATGTTCTCTTATCTTTTCAATTTTTTCATGTCGGTCTTTACGTGACTTGTACTTTGTTCGTTATGATATAAATGAGACACGTATAACGATGCAAAAAAAACTAGCAGCAACTCACTAATCTTAGAGTGGGCTGGTCTCCCTGTCTCCGTCATTGGTCTTAACTGTAACACAATAATTTTGGGATAAAACCCTTTTTTCTCGAATAAAAAAGAATACGCACATTCCCCCACCTTGAAGAAAGATGGGCATCCTTCTAAAAAAACATGGGCACTATTCTTGTGAGCATCGCCCAGCTGCTGCTGCCTGCTGGCTAGCATGTGTCTCGCGAACGGGCATTGTTGCGACCATCGACCAAAAGCGCAGCCTAGCCCGTGGACGCACTCGACCGGCCGCTACGTACTCGTACGATTGTGTTGGTTATACAGACAGATCAAAATGACCAACCACCGGGAAAAACTAACAGAAAGGCTGATTAGATCGTTTTCCTCTCGTCCCTGTTTTCCTCTCGTTCCTGGTGGCTGGAACCCTAGCCGCCGTCAGGGGGGCGATCTTCCAACGCCGCTCTCCGGCGGCTCCCCTCCGCCGGCGACCTCGGTCGTCGGTGGTGAGGCAGGCCGCCGGATCCACGCGTGTGGATTGTTTTTACTCTCGTAGTCTAGGTTTTTAGGTTGTTCAACGTCTTTGCTTCGGCGGCGACGATGACAACGCTGAATAAAGATTCTTTGGATTCTTTCCTGACGAGGCCATCGGTCCTATAGTTGGGGATGGATATGGAAACCAGTCTATTCAAGCAAGGATGGCGTGGCGGCGGCGGCATCCTCGTGGTGGACCTGTGTCCTTGGGCTCCGCCGTTGCGACGACGTTTGCTCCAGCGTCGGCGCGGAGCTTGGGAGGTAATCCAGGAGCAGATGCAGATTGTGGTCTGCATCGACGACATGTGGAAGATGGAGCATGTTCTAGGCTCGTGGTTCGTGGATGGCAGATATGGTTTCCTCTTTCGGCGTTTTAGTCGTGGTGGAGTGCTAGATCTGGAGTTCGATGGCGTCTCCGGGGTGTTGCCCCGGTCTGATTCG